>NC_081407.1:501661378-501977212 GCF_030272615.1 Cryptomeria japonica | reverse complement strand
AAAAAAAATTCACACAGCAGAAAAAACAAACCACCCATCCGATATCACAGAGCACACAACAACTCCATGTACGATCCTGCTCAAACATCATCTTCCTTTCTGAGGAAAAAACCACTCTCAGAAAATGAAAAAGGTTTCTTTTCTCTTCTACCAATTAAGTCACCACCCTATTGTATTTATAAAATTTTAACACTTCATTTGGTAATGCTCATTCACGTGAAAAATCACCATTTTGGTGTTTTTCAACTCACCTTACCAGCTATGGACTCTCGAAGTCATGCCTATCAAATCCACTGCATCCTGCTAAGGCTCATCTTTTGTGAATGATTTTGTTATGATTTTATTCCTCTGTGATTGTACAAATTCTCCTTTAGAATCCATGACAACAAGCAACCTCTGATTTCTCAGAGAAATCCGTGATCTCCCATCCCTAACTCATAAGCTATCCAATCCTTTTATGCCTCTAAAACTATTGTCCTTTCTTGTCTAATCAACCTCGACTCAAGAGAAACCTTCAAAATAGTCCCTCAGTATTGAGTCGACATCCAAGCCTTAAAAATTCCTTGTACATATTAGCTTGCCAACACAGTTGTCACTAGCTCTCATATTTGTTTAATGTTATAATTTTTAGGTTGCGAGCTAGCGACTAGACAGTTTGTGGTTAAGTTTTATGGTTACTGCCGACTCGTGAGGTTAAAAGTCTAAAGACGTGATCAAGTCGCGAGCTGGAAATAAGTTGGTTTGGGTTTACATCGCAAGGTCTCTAGATTTTTGGGTGTTAGCATTTTATGTTAGTGAGCTAGATATTGTTAATGAAATTGCTTTGGTCGTGAGGTCTCAAGTTGGTCTGATGTCATGCATTATAGCCGTGAGAGTTAGCGAGTAAGTCATTTCATATAGTTGTCGCTATCTCTCACGTTTGTGTAATGTTAGCATTTTTAGGTCGCGAACTAGTGACTAGATAGTTTGTGGTTAATTTTTATGGTTATTGCCAGCTCGTGAGGTTAAATATCTGAAGAGATGATCAAGCCACGAGTTGGCGACAAGTTGGTTTGGGTTTACATCGCGAGGTCTCTATCTTTTTGGGTGTTAGCATTTTATGTTAGCGAGTTGGAGATTGTTAATGAAATTTCTTTGGTCATGAGGTCTCGAGTTGGTCTGATGTCATGCATTATAGCCATGAGAGTTAGTGAGTAACTCATTTCATACAGTTGTCGCTAGCTCTCATGTTTGTTTAATGTTAGCATTTTTTAGGTCGCGAGCTAGCAACTAGATAGTTTGTGGTTAAGTTTAATGGTTATCATCAGCTCACAAGGTTAAATGTCTGAAGACATGATCAAGCTGCGAGCTTGCAAGTGAAGTGCTAGCGGTTAAGAGATAAACAATTTTATGTTGGCGAGTACACAAGAAGGGTTAAAGTTACCACTATCTCTAGGTCATTGCAGTGATGAAAACTTAATAAGTTGAGGTCAAGAATTGGCGAGTGGCGGTTCAGTTGCCCTCAGTCGCTAGCTCTCGAGGTTATGAAGGCTTAGCATTTTCATCTTGCGAGCTGGACATAGAGTCGTAAGTTCTTGTCACTAGGTCGCGAGATTTTCTAATGGGCAGTCTTTCAGGCAGAGGGCTGACGACTGTGTGCCACGTGTTTTAATGACTTGACGGGGACTGTTGAGGTGCCAATATATTTTTTTATGTTTTGGAAAAAGATTGAAATCACCAATATATTTTTTTAATGGTTTGAAAATAGATTGAAATTGCCAAAAAAAAAATTTTATGGTTTGAAAATAGGTTGAAATCGCCAATATTTTTTTTTTATGGTTTGAAAATAGGTTGAAATCGCCAATTTATATTTTTTTAATGGTTTGAAAATAGGTTGAAATAGCCAATGAAATATTTTTTCTGGTTTTAAAAACATTACAATTCGCCCATGCAAATATTTTTTTTGGTTTTAAAAACATTACAATTCGCTAGGATTTTTCACAAACTTTGAGCAATCACAAATGGTTTGCCAATGGAGATTATTATTTTTTCTTCATAAACCGCAAAATTTGGCTAGTAAAATTAATATTTTCCTCGGCAATTATACACCTTTCACCAGGTTTTTAGACCTTGTCCGAGGGGGGGGGTTTCTTAAAGTTTTCACTGCCAATTATACTTCAAATCTGCAACGCTCTGACAAATCTCTTACACCTTGGTCCGGCTTCACACACTTCTAAAAAACACCAACACAACAAACATCAACTGTACCGACCTAAATAGCCTCTACAACTTAGTTAGTTACAAAACCCTAAGACTTACATCATAGATCATCACAGATCTTTACAACTCACTGCAGATCATCATATGGATCATTACAATCAATTTCAAATCAATATCAACCGTTGAGTGATCGTAACTCATCACAACAACTCGATCTGATACAAAGTCAAACCCTTAGCTCATTACGCTAAGCACTTTGCACATTCCCAAGAAATTCCATCTTGATCGTGCTAAAATATAATTCAAACACTTCACGCAAGTTGTGGCACGTCACTACTAGCAGATGAACTTGATATAGATCACCGCCAAACTAAAAATTATTACCGGTTAAGAGAATTCTTTACTGGTCCTTAAACCCTTCTTAAACCCTAGCAAAAATATCACAAAAATCATAAACATGACTTCCAGTAACCAAAACATGATGCGGTTCCGATCAGATACATATTATAATGATAAAAACTCATACTCCAAACCACAACACTTCAATCATTACCAATCGCCATAAACAATCAAAACATCTCCACGTTTACCGGTTAAGGTCTTAATTCTTAGTTCACTATCCTCAATACCGGTAAGGCATTTCCGATAGACCAAAAAGACTTAGATAACAAAATACAATATAGTAGACATCAGTTGCCATCAATGACAATACAAATAGTTGATCAAAGTCATCCAATCATGCAATCTCAATGTCTTCATCACAATGTCATCACAAATAGTCTTTACCAGTTCAATCATCATTCTTCATCTGCATTTGTTTTTCCAAACATGCCAACATATGTATTCATTATAATTGACCTTGTGGTCTATTGTAAAGGAACATGTTTCCTTATATTCAACCTTGGTATAGGTTGTGTATTAAATCTATATGTTAAAATGTAATTTTAAGTCTCCAATTTTATATATTTGGATATGTGAAATATTTGATGTTTTATTTTATTAATTTTTCTATGAATTATGTTGTTTGAAATTATGGAAGTCCTCACATAATGTCATCAGACATGCTCATTTCCATGAATCTCCCTAATCTTCGATGGTTATCACTTATGATTTTAAAGGATTGTGTTTTATCTTGCCATGGTCCTCTTACCTGAGTATTGTCATGACAATCTTTACCATGATCAAATGAATGGTGTTCATTTTCCCTTTTTCCTCCTTGAATGATCTTCTTGTCATGAAGTTGAATATGTACAAGAGATGAACCATCTCTTACTTGATAGCTATTTTGAGAAATGATGGAAAATTCAATATCTAAATCTGAATTTTAGTATCACAATCTACATAATTTCAGACATTATCACCATCATTTGCTTTGACAAAGACATTAATATATAATACCCTTGCTCTATTTTCATTTTTTTTAATATTATGATTTTCACAAATTGCCACTTGACTCTTGATACTCAACAATCTAGGAATTCATGTTAAAGGCATTTTCCACTATCATTTTGTTGTCCTCTTCATACACAGACTTTGCTTGCATGTATTTCAAACTCTTTCTCCTTCACTAATGCCTTGACATAGCTACCCCTACTAGACTACAAATTGCATTTAATTAATTTAATGATAATATATTGGCAATTTGGAGGAATTGATTATGTGTTGCATTGATGTTTGTCATTGATGTCAACACTAGTTGCTTTGGTTGTTTATCGGTATCTGGTTGGTCACGGTAGGATGATTGGTTTTTGGTTGGTAAGATCATGTTGATTCGGTATGCTCCAGTATTATTTGGTATGTGGAACTCATTTGGATTGGTTATTCATGTGTTTTTGATGTGTATCACATTCAGTTGGTTTGGGATTTGATGATTCAGAAGCTATCACTTGTTCTAGTAAGCCTTTTGGTTACCGGTAAGGGTTTTACCGATGGAGCTTTGTTGAAGATCTTTTGATGAATCTGATAAGTGGTGTTGGTGCGACTTCTAGAAGTTTATTTGGATGCTGGTGATTATCATGTTTGTGTTCCAGTTGTTCGTGGTGTTTCATTTGGCTTATGGCGACCTATTATAGGTCCGGTGGTTATTCTGCTAGGTTATGGACCTATTTATGTAACGTGTGGGTTGATGCTCCCGATGCATTACCAATTGGATTCATTGATTGTATTATATTGTTTTGATCTTAGGCCGACTTGGTTGATCATTAGATTGCGGGTTTAAGTTTTAAATTTATTGTATTATCTTTTAGGTGGCCGACCTAATTGTTTAGGTCTCAGGTTGGTATAAATATGATGTAAGATCTCTTTGTAGATTGAGAGATCATGTATGGTATGGGTTATGGGATTATCTATATGTGAAAAATGTTATAATCATATGCAGAGGTTTTGGTCGATCATAGGTGATCTAATTGGGTTTGTGGAAGAGTTTTAAGGCCTCTGGTATTGAGCTTAACCAGAACTGTACTTAGGCATGGGAGATGCTATACTTGCAGTTCAATCTTCATTCTAATTTGTTGTCTGATATTTTCTGTAGTCAGTGAGACTCCTTTTATGATGAGTAGTGTGCTCTAGGCTGTTGACCTTCCTGCATGTGCAAGCCCCTTATTGTAATATTTATTCATTTGTGGATAGATATTGTGGGTCTCCAATCCCACCGTGATTTTTACTCTTGGAGGTTTTCCACGTATAAATCTGTGGTGTTATGGTGTTCATCTTTGTGGTTGCATTGTTGCTTATTTTTATATTCTTTTATGCTTACCGGTTGTTGAGTTGTTGTATTAATAAGTTTAAATTTCTCCATTCTGGCAGAACACTGATTCACCCCCCCTCTCAATGTTCTTGGATACCAACAATTGGCATCAAAGCTTGGTGCCTCAGAGTAAGTCTATCGACTTGAGGAAGATCCTGTATCTGAAATCTATGGAGATAAGTTTAAGGAAGGAACTTCAAGTAGCACTTGAAGACTATGATGCTGAAAGATTGAGGAACATGAAGTTGCAAGATGAGTTGAGATCTTAGAAGGAATTCATTGTTACTCTATAGGATAGGTTGTCATCTGCCCAAGCTAAAAGAAAGGAACTTTTACAAAATCAGGATGATGAAGAGAAGGATGCCCTTAAGGAACAATGTCAGAAGCTAGGTTAGGAGAGTATTGTCATGAAGAATGAAATGCAAGCCCTAACTATGAGGATGTCCAAGGATATTGAAGACTGAAAGATGAATGAAGAAAACCTTAGTAGATCTCTGAAAGACAGATCTGAAGAATGCATCCGGTTGGTTCATGAAAATGATGTGTTGAGAACTGAATTGGTGCAATCACAAAACAATGAGCAAGAATTGGAAATAATGGTAACAATCCTAAGAGATGATCTGACTATTGTAAATGAATACAAAGATAAGTTCAAGGTTAGTTCTGCTAAGCTTGATGAATTATTGAAGGATCAAAGGGACATTGAAGACACTAGAGGTCTTGGATTTGAGCATGGAGAAAGCTCTGGTACTGCAAATTAGGATAACACATCTCGTAAGAAGGTCAACCTGAATCAGAGGTCATTGGTAAGGCAACCCAATGCAAATAAATTTAATGGTAGATGCTTTGTTTGCAATAAATTTGGTCATATGGAAAGACATTGTAGAAATAGAGAAAATCGGAATATTAATGCAGTTCCTAGTCAGTGTTCAAATTGTAAGAAGTATGGTCATAGGACAAAAGATTGTAGAATGAATGTGAAATGTCATGCATGTGGAAAGTTTGGACATATGGCTAATCAATGCAGGTCAAGGACTGGTCAAGGTTATTGTAAATAAATTCAAAAGAACAATATCACTTGTTATGCATGCAACAAAGTAGGACATATTGCTAAATTTGGAGAAGCAAGAACCTACTGGTAGGAAGTGGTGAATATAATGAGAAGGGAAAGCATAAGGTTGATGACATTTAGAAGGAGCATGCGAAGAAGTTGGTTATGAAGTCTGAGGATCAACTGACATAATCAATTGCCCCAGATGTTCATTTGGCTAAAGGATATACCCTGATTACTCAACCGACAGAGCAAAATGTTTCTACACCAGCATGAAACTCATTCGGTAACTAAGGCATTCACCTTAGGAGGAGGAAAATTGATAATAGATCTTGCATTGACTCTGGTAGTGGTCTGAAATCCTATTTTAGATCTTTGGAGAAGTCAGTTTGAAGGTTAACCGACAAAGATTTGATGGATCTTGGATCTAGTTTGGTTTACCGGCAAGTCGCTTTATGAGTTATGGTTTGGTCATACATCTACAGTTAAGTATTTCAGAATCTCTGATAGTGAATTGGAAGTTTGATCCTAGATGTGATTAAGGAATATCTCTTGGTCACTCTAATAAAAGAAAAGCAAATAGATGTTATAACAAGAGATTGCAAAGAATTGTGGAGAGCACTAATAGAAGTCATATCGGAATTTATGAGAAAGAACCGACATTGGAAATGGTCTTAACTAAACTGGTAACACCTATATCAGAACAAAATGCACAACCACTTACTCTAACAGTATCAACAAATTCAACAGTAATTGAACATCAGGGAAGAGGAATAGAAAGTCAAAAGATTCCTAGGTATGTAAGGTTGAATCATTCAGAAGATCAAATAATTGAATAAGAAGAAGGTTGGCAGCTGATGAGGTATGCTTAATTTCTTTAATTATACCAACATCAGTTATTGAAGCATGTAAGGATGAATGTTGGATGAAAGCTATGAAAGAGGAATTGGATCAGTTAGAAAAGGATAACACATAGACTTGGATGTTATTGGAACTAGGCTTGATTGGTTTGCAATGGATATTCTCAGAAGGAAGGAATTTACTATGTTGAATCCTTGCTATAGTAGCTAGGATTTTCAGATAATTTCAAGGATTTTCTGGTATGGTTTTTGTTTTATGCTGACTTTACACCTTGAGCATGTTCAGATGTGGATTGGGCTAGAGATATAGGTAACCAAATAGGCTCATCCGGTGAAGCTTTCTTTCTTGGAAATAATCTTATTTCATGGATCAACAAGAAGCTGTCATGTACTTCTTTATCTACTGCTGAATCTGAGTATGTTGCCGCCGACACAAACTATACACAGGTTCTATGGATGAAGCATATGTTGAAGGATACAAAGCTGGATTGTAATGTATCGGTAGTTATTCATTATAATAACTTTGCTACTATTGACATATCAAAGAATCTAGTATTTCTATCAAGTATAATTTTCTGAAGGAGTTGGTGGAAGAAAATGAAGTCAGATTGGTTTGAGGAATCATTTGAGAATTTGAGAGATAGGTTGAGGTTTTCTACCCCTCTGGTAGAGACCTATGTGATGCTGATTGGCATCAGACTGATATGCATTATCATAGCTATCATTCAATCTGGATTGATGTGTTGGTGCTACTACTTAGAGGGAGTAGTCAGCTGTATGGTTCAGAGAATTTATGATTTTTCTTTGATGTTTATGTCAGATTTCTGGCATTGATGTCAAAGGGGGAGAGATATATGTGAAAAATAGAGCTTAATAGAGATATCGGTCTAAGGGGGAGATTCTTGGCACAAGGAGGAGGATTTGAATTTTAGATTGGTTGTATCCCATTGGGGGAGTTTGGTTCAAGTCTATGGATGGCTAATTGGTACAATGATATTTGGTTAAGAACCTCATTGTCATATCCTTTTGTGGGAGATTGTTGGTTGTCTTCCATTGGGGGAGACTTGTTTGGCATTTCTTGGCACTTGGATGTTTTTCACATCTAGTGCTGCCATCAATGCCAAAGGAGGAGATTGTTGGCAGGAGGAATTGATTATGTGTTGCATTGATCTTTGTCATTGATGTCAACACTAGCTGCTTTGGCTGTTTACTGATATCCGGTTGGTCCCAATAGGATGATTGGTTTCTGGTTGGTAAGATCATGTTGATCCGGTATGATCTAGTATGCTTTGGTCTATGGAATTGGTTTGGATTGGTTATTCATGAGTTCCTGATGTGTATGTATCACATTCAGTTGGTTTGAGATTTGATGATCCAGAAGCTATCACTTGTTCTAGTAAGCCTTTTGGTTACCGATAAGGGTTTTACCGACAGAGCTTTGTTGAAGATCTTTTGATGAATCCGATAAGTGGTGTTGGTGCGGCTTCTAGAAGGTTATCCAGATGCTGATGGTTATCATGTTTGTGTTCCAGTTGTTCATGGTGTTTCATTTGGCTTATGGAGACCTATTATAGGTCAGTGGTTATTCTGCTAGGTTATGGACCGGTTTATGTAACGTGTGGGTTGATGCTCCTGATGCATTACCAGTTGGATTAATTGATTGGATTATGTTGTTTAAAACTTAGGCCGACTTGGTTGATCATTAGACTGCGGGTTTAAGTTATGAATTTATTGTATTATCTTTTAGGTGGCCAATCTAATTGTTTAGGTCCCAGCTTGGTATAAATATGATGTAAGATGTCTTTGTAGATCGAGAGATCATGCATGGTATGGGTTATGGGATTATCTATATGCGAACAATTTTAATAATCATATGAAGAGGTTTTGGTCAATCATAGGTGATCAAATTTGGTTTGTGGAAGAGGTTTAAGACCTCCGATATTGAGCTTAACTAGAACTATACTTAGGCATGGGAGATGCTATACTTGTAGTTCAATCTTCATTCTAGATTGTTGTTTGATGTTTTCTGTAGTTAGTGAAACTCCTTTTGTGATGAGCAGTATGCTCTACGCTGTTGGCCTTCCTACATGTTTAGGCCCCTTATTGTAATATTTATTTATTTGATCAGTGGATAGACATTGTGGGTCTCCAATCCTACCGTGGTTTTTCCTCTTTGAGGTTTTCCACGTATAAAGTTGTGGTGTTAGTGTGATCATCTTTGTGGTTACATTTTTTATTATTGTTATATGCTTTTATGTTTACTGGTTGCTAAGTTGCTGTATTAATATGGTTAAATTTCTCCATCCTGACATAACACTGATTCAACCCCCCCCCTCTTAGTGTTCTTGGATCCCAACACAATCATCATACCTGTGAGCTATCTTCTTAATTATTTGATGGATTTTCCTTAGCTAGTTGGCATGAAGAGATTCACTTGTATTGACTATCCTACCCTTCTTTACTAAACATTCTTCATGATGAGTAATGATTGAGACCTAAACCCTCATACTTGTCCTCTTTGGTCCATAACTTGAACAACCACTTTCTCTATCACAGTCCTCCTTCATAATATAATATATGACTCTTCATTTCCCATGCTTATCATTGTGTGAGGGAGGAGGCATATGACTATCTCATGATTTTCATTTATAGCCATGAACTTGAAAAACTCTCTATGACTGTTATATTAGTAGTCACTATCTTTGTACCAATATTTAGGCAATACGTACAATCGATATTTCTTGCAAAAGTACAATCTCATCCCTATAGAGAGAAAGTACTAAATTTTCCTTCAACACTGACACTACAATGACAATACCAATGATTTGTAGTAGCTCAATGTTCTTTGAGTTTGATAACATGAAAATAGTGACAACAAAACTCATCCATACTTGATTAGCCAAAATATTGTAAAGAAAATTCCATGATGGACATTGTGAGAACTTCAACTTTCTCTCTTTATTTAATGCATGGATCCACAACAAGGGGTTTCTTAGGGCAAAAATAACAAACCTATCCTTTTATCACAATGATCTTGACATTCATACCTTTTCATGTTCTTGCAAAGTCTAGAAATGATGATATTCATAGGCCTCCCTCAAACATTTCAATCTTGTTTTGATCCTTACAGAACATTCTCACATCCCATATTCTTTGCAAAGAAAACCAGTTGTTCATGTTATTGGAAAACTAAAAACAATAGTTAGAAAGCACCTTGTGTGCATCTTGCAACTATGAAAATGAGTGCAAGATTGTTGGATAGAAATAAAATTCCAATGTAGCTCCCTAATTATATGTGAAAATGTCCTTGGCTATTATTCAAACTTGTGTGCTATTGCTGGAAATGATGAGGTGGGAATCCTAGTAGACTTGACCAAAAGCATGTCCTTTCTCTCGCAAATTTCCCTCTTTTTCCTTTGTTCATATGTTATTATCCTCTCTATTTCTATTGCAATGTGCTTTGTCTCTTCCATAATATTCCCTATTTCCTCTCATTTAGTAGCCAAAATCCCTAGCAATGTTTTGTTAAAAAATCCCTGTCTTATTCCAAACGAGTCTCTCTCTCTTAGTTGTAGATGTGAGCTTTTGAAGAAAGCTTTTAGATAAAATGAACCTTAAGTGACTTAGAAACATTTTACTATACTCATTTAACATAGATGATGATTCATGCAAAAGTTTAGCAACATGGACTTTGGTGGTTAATAAGGTTTTAAATGCCTCTTTGACCAGGTTAAGGTGTTAAAATCTTCATTAAGTTCTGAAAATATTGCAACAAATAAGAAATTTAATTAAATTTTTACTCTTGAAGAAAATTCCAAACCCTTCACGATTATTTCAACAAAGGTTGAAATAGGTTAACAAGAACATCACTGTATACATCTAAAAATGACTAGAGATAATTGAATAGATATTAATTATTTATTTAATAGCTTTATTCTTCTATCAGTGAATAAATTGAATAATTTATTTATTTGATTTACTTGTCTTATTCCTCCAAATCAATTTATTAATTAAATATTTATTATTTAATTAAAATTCATCATGATTCTTCCAAAGTCTATCCTAATTAAATAATTCTAAATTATTTAGTTAATCACCTAACCAAAGTCTTCAATTCTAATTTCCACACCATTTCCATCATCTTATCTTCCACATCACCATGCCACTTCATCACTATGTGGCTAAACAAATTAAATATTTTTAATATTTAATTCTTCAATTACCTTCAATATCATCCCTAGACAATAGGATGAGGAGACCTATGTGTCCTTCTATTTCTTATATTCTCTCCCACATCCCTACATCCTAGAAGGTGGTTTTGTCCACATCAACTTAGTCAAAGTGACTCATTGTACACTTATCCTAGGAAGCCTAAATCTTCTCCAACCTCCCTAGATTGTTGACTCTTTCATGCCTTGGGAAAACTATATTTTGTTGGCATTGCACACTCCAATGAGAAATTGTAGGTGATTGAAGGTATTGTCATTGATGGCAACCTTGCAATCCTATGGCACCAGCACCGACAGACTCTACACAAACAGATAGTTTACTGACAACATCAAAGATGATTACCGACACCCCAACCGATAGGATTTTGAATATTGCATTTTGTATTTAATTGTAATATCTTTTTGTAAGCTGACAAAGCGTATTGTAATAAGACTCATATATAAGTATGAGATCTTGTAGATCATTTAAGATGCGGACATGGTTATATTATTACAAAAGTAATATGTGAATATTAAGGCAGATTTTGGAGTAAGGTTTATGGTTACTGTATGAGCTTAAACCGGTACTGAACCTGGCATAGAAGATGCTAAACTAAAGCAGTACATTATATTGGATTTGCATAATCCATTTTGTAAGTCAGTGAGACTTTCTTTTTGTAATTAAGTAGTGAGCTTTAGGCAGTTGGCCTTCCTGCATGTGTAGGCCCCTATTGTAAGTAATATCCATTCATTGGCCAGTGAGTGAATATTGTGGGTCACAAATCCCACTGAGGTTTTTCCCACATCGGGTTTCCTCATTAAAAATCTTGTGTTATGGTGTGCTTTCTATGTTGTGCTTATTTTTCATATTTACTGCATTAATTCTTGTATACCGACACACTATTTTGGGATGCAATTTATTTAATAAGGTCAAAAAATCTGTTAACCGGCAAGATACTGATTCACCCCCCCCTCTTAGTATCTTTGGGAATCCTAACAATTGGTATCAGAGCCTAGTCCTCTATTTTTAAAAGCCTAACTGCTTGAGGGAGATTCTAACACCGGTATAGATGGAAAAATTGAGAAAGCAATTGGAAACAACTCTTGTAGATTATGATGCAGAAAAGTTGAAGAATATCAAACTTGAAGATGATCTGAAGGTTGCACAGGAAATCATTCAAGGACTTCAAGGAAATCTTACTATTGCTAGAAACAAAAGAAGAGAACTTCATGAGAAGATACAAAATGATGATGATGTAAAGGAAACTCTTAATGATCTTGTAAGCAAGATGAAGCAAGAGAATATGATCTTGAGGAATGCAATGCAAGATATGACTATGAGATTTTGTAAAGACATTGAAGACAGACAGAAGAATGAAGAGGACTTGACTAGGAGAATCAATGATGTTGGAACAAAAAATCTAAGAGTTAGTCATGAAAATGATATGTTGAAGATAGATCTGATTCACTTGGAACATGATAAAACTAAACTCATGAGGCAGAAGGATTTCTTGGAAAATGAGTTAGCTACTGCAAATCAACACAAAGAGAAATTCAAGAAAAGTTTAGAAGAACTTGATGACACGCTGAAAAATCAGAAACCTAATGGAGACACTAATGGTCTTGGCTTTGAAGTTGGTGAAATCTCCGGTACTGCAAACAATCATGATCACAGTAAACCGGTAAGACAACCTAATGCATACAAATTTAATGGGAAATGATTTAACTGTAACAAGTATGGTCATAGAGAAAATCAATGTAGATCTAGAAAATATTAGAACACTAATACACCCACCGATCAATGTTCTAAATGCAACAAAATTGGTCATAATTCAGAAAACTGCAGAATGAATGTAAGATGTTATGTTTGTGGAAGATTTGGACACTTATCTAATCAATGCAGAACACATATCAGCATAGGATATGGAAAAGCTATTCAGAAAAATAATGTGACTTGTTATGCTTGTAACAAGATTGGACATATTGCAAAATTTTGTATAAGTAAGGCATCACCGACAAATAACAAAGGACCCAGCTTGAAAGGTAAAGAGAAGGTTGAAGAGGTAAAGCAAGAATTTTCAAAACAATGGATTAGAAAGAGAGATTAGAATGTTGATGAGACTATTCCTTCATGGTAGAACAAAGTATCACTCCATCGGTAGAAGATTCTTCATCTAACTAAAAAGAAAACTTTTGGGATATGGAAACTAATTGAAAACCATGCTAGTTTACCCTTGGTTGATGGTAAGAAGATGAAATGCTTCTTTACCGGCAGATGAGTTAAGTTTCACTTAACCGATAGGCATTTATTATGGTAGTTGAAGGGAATGACACTATAAAGCAAGTGCTTTTCACTCTTTTTCACTCACCGAGCATTCAAATTTCCTAAGAGCGTGAAAAACCCGAGCGAAGGCATCCACAATGAGAAGTGAAGCAAAATCTTTTCGAGCATTCAAACCTAAAGGCAGAATAAGGTATTTATCAATGGCTTCATCCTCTGCACCTGAATTCATTGCAAATCCTACTATTGTTGAAGTGGTTAAATGCCCTAGGCCCGTATTTAAAATCATACCTGAAGTAGCGAAGCAGGATGATACCCTAGGTGCATTCTCTAAAATCCCTAAAGGAGTTGCATATGCAGAAGACCCTAGGATATACATACATTGTCATATTGAGGAACTAGGTGCTAATGAAATTATGAACATGTATAAGACTTTATTTTGTGATGAGAATGGTATTGTGAAACCTAAACATAAGATCATAGAAATCCTAAGTTTTGTGGAAATACTTGATATTCCAGATTTCCCTAAGGAAGTTGTGAGAATTGTGCTAAGTAGAGTTCATGGGGAATTCTTTTGGCTTGAATCCATCCACAAGATCACAAAAGAAGCAATTAGGGCAGTGACTGGCTTACCTTCCACCGGTAGCAGATCTGACAAAACTAAGAAAGTTCCAAACAACATTGTTATGACACTAACTGGTGCAACCCACGACAACAGATCCTTGAGAGTTAATGATGTGAAATATATAAATTTTAGATTCATTAGCATGATACTAGGATACAAAACTACACATGCTAAAAAATTAAACTCTATTTCTAGTTTATGTATCAAGAGTGTTTATGACATGGTGAACAGTAACACTAAGATTGACATATGTGAATAGCTAAAGGATAAATTGATTGATAAACTAAAGAAAATTAAAGGTGATAAGAAAGGTACTTTCAGATTTGGTAATCTACTTGTGTGCCTAATGCTATACATTATTAAGGAAGTTCTTGGTATAGGTAGGAAAGAATTTGGTTTTGACATACCAGTAGGCAAACAACTTTTGTATATCTTTACCGGCATGGGAGATGACAGGGAAAACAACATAATTAAATACTTCCAAGCATTTAAGGCTAGAATGAAAACAAGGGAAAGGTTATCTCAAAGCATAGTTGACAAATATCAAAAGGAAATATGTTTTGTTGTAAAGAAAGATGAAATCTGGATGGAGGCAGTGGTTCCTAGAACTGTTTGGGTAACAGAAATGGGTTATGAGATTGATATAAACATAATTGAGACATATGCTAAAGCCCTACTTGAAACCCCTAGAGAACCTGAAGAGGAAATATTTGGTAGTGTTGAAACCATTGAGAGAAAAGTGCAAACACTAAAACAAAGGAAGAAAAGAGAGAAAACTATCAGGAAAGCAACAAAACAGGCCAAAGAGATCAATGAAAACATATTGAATATCATCGGTATTAAGGAAAGTGACTTGGAAGGGTTACAACCGGAAGCTCACCTCTCACCAGTTGGAACTTCATCTGACAGTGAAATCCCAACTAAATTTATGAGAGTAGAAAGGAAAAGAAAACCCTCACCTGCACCCTCTCCTACACCAAAGAGAACAAGAAGGAAACAACAGGCACTAAAGCCCCCAGTAAAGAAAATAAAACCAAGGAAGAAGAAGGAAAAACAAGTTATTCCTCCTTTAGACAATCTTTTAAATGAAATAACAAATGAAGGAAACTTGTCTAATGTCAGCAAATTGTATGATACTTTTACTAATGAAGAAAAGGAAAGTATAGAAAATAGTATCATTCTACACTTAGACATTTACAAGAAATTTTTGATAGAAGTTGTAGATGATTTACCGAGTGACTTGTATAGAAGACTTGATGCAAAAAGACTAGCTATTATGGAATTGGATAAGAAGATAAAGATAGAAAAACTGCTTGCAGTTCACCCAGTTAAATCAACAGATGAAATTGATGAGTTAATAAGTGAGGCAAACAGGAAAATATTTTCAAGTGGTCATCGATATGTAGGTTTAATGGCTAGAAGAGTGAATGAAATCACTAAAGAGACAATGAATAAATGGGATATCTTCTTTGTCGAGAAAGAGAAGCAAGAAGAACTTAAGCGACCCAAAACTTTCAGAGTTTACCAAAAAGAAAAGGATAAAGGTAAAGGCAAGGTAGGTGGACCTCCCAACATAAAAGTGACAGACAACTTGCCCCCACCTCCTTTTGATACTCCACTGGTTGAGAGTGTTGATACACCACCGGCTATTGATAATATTGAGTTGGAATCAACACACGAGGATACCAATCCCGATTCAAAAGTTTTATTTACTATGAATTTTGATGCACAAGAGGTAAATATTATGGTTGATAAGGAAACCACTGGTGAAAAGAAGGATGTGGCTACTGAGCCACTGGCTGAGAATATTGCAGTGGAAACACATTTTGAGCATATAGTTGAAAATGTTGAAATTGGGGTTGAGAAACAAACTGAACAATCAATTGATCCCCTGGCTTCTAGAATGGTGACTGATACCACTGGTGCACAAATTGAAAAACCCATTGAGTTAGAGAAACCGACTGATAACACAGAGAACCCAGTTGAGATACCGACAGTGGACAGTTCAGAGGTGCATACTGAGAAACCAATAGTGAATACTGAGACAACATCAGAGAAACCGGCAGAAGAGAGCACAAAGAAACCGATTGAGGTACACACTGAGAAATAGGAAGAGAAAAAGGTTGAGGTACAGGTTCATACTGAGACAATGCCACCGGCAACAACTGAGAAACCCAAGCCTTTATTAGTTGAAATGTAGACACAAACTGACCTATCAGAGGTCAATATAAGCAAAGAGGTTACTAACACCAGTGGAATGTAGATTGTTAAAGTAGTTGGACAAACATCTGGTTCTTCCATGACAGAATTCACACAAACTAATGTAATAGAGGTATTATTGGATTCAATTAAAAAACTCACAGAGTGTAATGCACTAGCTTATAAGGCTATTGATGATACCATACCTATTCTGAAATTGATTGCACCCAAGTGCATTGTGGAAAATAAAGATTCTTTAAGTCAATTAGACACATTGTCTAAATATATCACTCGTAACATATTGACAGTTGAACAGATAAATGAGGAGACATTTAGAGAGAAAATGAATAAGGAAAAAGAGAAATTATTTGATGAGACAATAAAGAAGTGCATGGAACACATTGACACCCTCCTACCACCACTAAACAAAACATTAATGGAATTTAAGGAGTTGTACAAAGACACATGTAAGACCAATATTTTGACAATGGATATAGACAAGGAGATCAGCAAAGTACAGACAGAAATAAATGATATAGCTCACAATCTCATCGGTTCATCAGAAACCATATCAGTTATAGAGTTGGAGATAGCAGGTTTTGAGGAAAAACTTGAAAATTTGGAAAAGGAAAAGGAAAGAATACAATACAAGGCAAAATAGCTTAAATATAGACTTGGTCCTAAACTTGACAACCTCATTTCTTTGAGGAAAGAGATATCAGAGGCACTTGTTCAAGGAATGAAGACACCGGAAGAGAAATTGCACATCCTCACCGGTACAATTCAAAGGACAGAGGCAACATTGAAGGACAGTGACGGATTCACTAAGAGCCTAAATTTTGTATTAGCAAACATATTTCAGATTGTAACCAATCGGTTATAGGGCTCCAGCTGATAACTACACTCAATTGACATTTTGACAACATTTTTCATTGATGCCAAAGGGGGAGTAGTAGAGATGAGAAAAATAATGGACAGAAGAGATCATCTGCTCAGGGGGAGCACACAGTTTTTGGTATGATTTTTGGACTTCAAATTTTGGATACACTTTTGAATTTTTCTCATGGGTGTTGCCATCAATGCATACGGGGGAGATTGTTGGCATTGCACACTCCAATGAGAAATTGTAGGTGATTGAAGTTATTGTCATTGATGGCAACCTTGCAATCCTATGGCACCGGCACCGCCATACTCTACACCAACAGATAGTTTACCAACAACGGCAAAGATGATTACCGACACCCCAGCCAACAGGATTTTGAATATTGCATTTTGTATTTAATTGTAATATCTTTTTGTAATCCGACAAGGCGTATTGTAATAAGACTCATATATAAGTATGAGATCTTGTAGATTATCTAAGATGCAGACATGGTTAGATTATTACAGAAGTAATATGCGAATATTAAGGCAAATTTTGGAGTAAGGTTTATGGTTATTGTATGAGCTTAAATTGGTACTGAACCTGGCATAGAAGATGCTGAACTAAAGAAGTACATTATATTGGATTTGCATAATCCATTTTGTAAGTCAGTGAGACTTTCTTTTTGTAATTAAGTAGTGAGATTTAGGTAGTTGGCCTTCCTGCATGTGCAGGCCCCTATTGTAAGTAATATCCATTCATTGGCCAGTGAGTGAATATTGTGGGTCACAAATCCCACCGAGGTTTTTCCCACATCGAGTTTCCTCATTAAAAATATTGTGTTATGGTGTGCTTTCTATGTTCTTCTTATTGTTCATATTTAGAGCATTAATTCTTGTATATCGGTACACTATTTTGGAATGCAATTTCTTTAATAAGGTCAGAAAATTTGTTAATCGACAAGATACTGATTCACCCCCCCCCTCTCAGTATCTTTGGGAATCCTAACATATTCTCTCCAACTATCCTATATCTTTGGAGTCTTCATCCCTGGTCAAGGTGAGAATGTTGCCATGTGTAATCTCTTTCCACCTTGTCCTTCACTTTGTCATTGTAGGAGGAACATCTTTCTCCTTTATCTCTCACATCTCAACCAAATTATTCTTAGCAATTTATTCTCTTAATATTCACTCTCAACCCTTGATCTTTGGCATTTTGGATTTTAGGCTTGTAAAATCTATAAAAGGAAGCCTTTCTCCAACATTTGAGGCTAGACACCACTAGAGAAATCAAGCATTCTAGCATCTAGGAAACAAGCAACTAAAAGTGTGCCTTTGGCTTAGCATATGAGTATTTAAGATATTAGCACAATATATTTATCATTATAATCATTATCTTCAGTATAGTTGCATTGTAGTTTCACTCCCTTGCATTTCATATACCACATAGTTCATTCAACTCTTTGCCATCTTGCAGCAATATTAGTGCATTCTAAGAGTAACCTTAACAACAAGATCAAGGTTGATAGGACACAATAGAACATGCATGAAGATTTAATTGTTTATGTTACTTGTCTAATATGTTTCATTGGTGATTTGGTTACTTTGTAGGATTTTATAAGTCTTGTGGTAGCTTAATTATTAGTCTTACAATTAGTTAGATTTCCACATCACAATCACATAATAAAATGGAGCACAAATATGATAATATGCAAGAATATCCAATTAATGAACCTCAATCGAACTTGCAAACACTTCCATATAACACAAAAATGACCAATAAAAAATCAACTAGTGTTGATTTAGAATGCTAGACTATTTATCAAGTATTTGTTACATATACATCATCAAATGTGATGAAGAAATACTAGAAATGACAACAAGCTTGATATATTTTTCTATTTGAAACCTTTAAAAATATTTACAACCAATTTAGGAGACACTTTATCATCTCTTTGCAAGTTCTACATGAGTCCTTAATGACAATAATTATCAATTATTAAAACCCTAGAAAATTTTACACCCTTTTTTTGTGAAAACATGAAATGAACAACCTTTTTCATTGATAAGGAACAAGAATATATAGATCCCTAACCCTAGGTCATTAGTCTTAAGGAAGGAGACTAGAAAATATAGATTTGCAAATATTTGTCATGCCATAATTATCGTGTTCATTAATTCTCTACATAAAAACATGTATGTTGAACCAAGAAAGTGTGATAAAATCGTTAAAAATATTAATGATTTGTTAGTTCAGTATACAGGAGAAAGGAAAGACCCATCAAAATTTGTTGAAATAAAAAACATGGAGATAGAGTGGAGATTAGGCTTCAATGGCTTCATCCACAACAATAAATTTGTATAAATCCAACTCTATAGTTATGAAGCAAATGTTGAGGTTGAAAAATATCAAATTGTCATAGGAACACCACCATAAGATCTACTATTAAAACCATTCATCAATTGCATGTAAATCCACATGTTGTTGGCATTGTGTTGTCATTGATGTCAACTGGTATATCATGACAACTAGATTGATAGATTGTTGGTATAGCTGTCACTGATGTCAACTAGTAATGGTGTTATTGATGTCAACTAGTACAATAGGTTACCAATATAGCCTGTCACTGGTAAGAAGAGGATGCCAATTGGCTGTGTGGTTTGTAAGGTCAACCGGTGAGTATACAAGTCTGTGTTGTAGAGAAGGAACCAATACCTGGTAAATCGATGGATGACAAGTTGACAAATGACCGGTAAGTAATGTGTTGGCATTGAATTGTTGCCAACCGGTTAGCATGTGCCTTGTATGTTAGCAAAGGTTGAAATAAGGAAGAAGTATAGACACCGATATGCTAGTGTGATGTCAATTGATAGGACTCCCAATGATGAAGATGATATCACAGGTTGATGATATGACTGATCTAGTGTGCCAAGGATCCACTTCCCTCGGTAAGTGATCATTCTGAGCTTATCTCCCTATATGCAAATAATGCATCATAACCTTATGAGGTACGATAGAAAAGTAGAAGGCAGGTGATTGAAGGCTCACACCAGATGAACCAGTGAAACACAAATATGCCTCAAGTGCATGAAATCAGAGTTGTGAATCAGCAAGAGTTGGCATGTTGTGCCACCTAGACAGAAAAGGAAGAGTAAAGAAGTGATGGGTTTGTCACTTTGACAAACCGGTTGAGATGATGTCTGGGCTACTGAAGAAGAAGGCACGGTCGAGCAACTACAGACAGAGAGTGCATCCAGAATGCAGTTGGAGACAGTTGAAGTTTGATGACATGGTGTCATCAAGGTGGTTACGGGTAAGTATTGTAATACCCTAAAATTGGTCACCTAAACCATGGGCCCCTAATTTCGACAACATCACCAAGGTCCTAACCAAAGACAATTAAATAAACTTTGAGCACACAATTAATTAATTCTTCAGTCATTAAATGTCACATGGCAAGTGAATTATTCCATATTAATTAAATATTTATTTAATTAATTAAATCATTCCAAGAAAATCATTTTGATCAATTATCCTATTTAATTTATTAAATATCTTAGCATATTTAATTAATTAATAAATTTTCCATTTAATCACAAAAGAGGAATTAATATGCAAAGCAAGAGTTAAATTGAAAATAAAATAAAAGAATTGAATTGAGAGAGAAATCAAACTTGAGATATTATTTCTTTCTTCTAAATTGAGAGAACTTGAAATCAGAAAAGCAATTAAAAGGAATTTAATCATTCTCTAAAATTGGAACTCAAAGGTTTTGAGAAAGAAGTTCAGTTGCATTGAAAAGACTCTTTTCTTGAATAAATCAAATAATTGCATGGAATTACCTATATTTATCTCAAGTGTATGGAATTAATTGAATTATATCTCTAATGCAAACTCAAATTTACAATCTGAATGCATTTCAATTAAACTATAATTGGAATCTATCTCAAGGTTAACTAAATTTGATTTCTCAATTATTTAAATTATCCTAAATTGTGCTTTTTATTGATCTCTCTTGTGTTTCTCTATAAATTCAGCCTTCATCTCTCATTCAAAACACCCTGGAGATTTATTGTTATTATACAATTTTTGCTCTGGAGTCATTGAAGATATTGTGCTTGCTTTTTGAAATTATTGCATCTTAGTTTAATTTATTTTTGCATATTTCATGATTGCTTGAATTCATATAGTTTAATATTCATCCAACTATTCATCCATCTAGCATAATCTTGCATCCATTTAGCTTAATATCATGCTCATATAGATTAAATCCTTCATCTTGGTGTAGTCTAGTCACTGGTATTGCTTATGCAAATTTAAGAGCAATTTTATACTTGCATCTTTTAGAAGGCAATTAGTTGATTTGTTATGGTTTTATTATTCATGCTTATATCTGTCTAACCATACATGTAATGACTTAATTGAAGTGTTGTGTCTTGCATCTTATAGACTTATTCCACTTTTTCACACACACATTTCTGGCCCCCACCGTGGGGCAGAAGACTACATCTTTTGGCCTGAGAGACTAATTTTTTCTTATTTTTCAGATTTTTTATTTTTTCAGATTTTCGTCTGTACAGTTGCTATGAATTATCATACGACTCAGTGAGAATTGTTGTACGGTACTCTGTATTTTTGGTTAAAAAGAAAACTTCATTCCTCAGGTTCTCATTCAATTTTTATGATACTAATGCCGACCCTAGCTTGTTGTTCGTTGTCTAAGAAATTTTCATAGCCTAATTAGTTTTTGCAGAACGCTTGTCGAAGAATATGCTTGTCAAACAAAGATAATATGACTACTGATTTGTTGTCTTTGCATATTGCTTGAGGAGATTTGAGAAAACATTGTGTATTCATTAAATTCATTTTTTAGGCACCTCACTTGCTATCTGGTTAATGAACAAATCTGTCTTTTGTGGTTTTAGAAAATTCTGAGAGGTAGGAGAGTCTGCTCTTGTCTGCATAGACAATTAGAAATCTAGACCCTTGAGGTTTTTTTTTAAGTTTGAGATTTGTATATCTTTAGCGGGCCTGCCCTCCCAAGGAGCTAATAACTTGAAGCCATTACGACCGGTGAGAGGGGGACAACCCAAGTGGGAATGGCTAAATGCCAAGTACTCCAACCCACTATAAAATAAACGTGATTTGATGAAAATCAAGTCAACGATAGTGCTCGGGAATAACTCTCCTCTGTACCTTTGAGTATATTAAACTTTGGTTTTCAAGGCTGGGAGACCTCTTAATTGAGTTTATACCTCAACGCGCTAAATGGATCTCTTACTAGTTACAATTAAGATTAGAAGCTACTAGGTTGACCTCCGAAAGGGGGGATAATCTTTGTGCAAGAGAGATAGTAACTCTCCCAAGATACTTGTCATTTTGTGCCCCCATTAGCATTTGGAGTCGGCTAATACGGCATTGAGAATCCATTGCATGAGACTCAATGATCATATTCTGATTAGCTATTGGGTGTGTACCTGAGTCTACAAGCAAAGGTTTTCTTCTCTCACCAATTTCCATAGGGTTAGCATGCTGTGATTGAAATTATATATATTGCATGTTTACTGTGTTTTCGTCCCTGAAATTGAAACTGAAATACCAAAATTGAAAAAAATAATAAACAACTCAATAATCAAAACTCTATCCGTGTCACTACTAGTCTATCCTAGTCAAAACTCTGTCTGTGTCAAAACTAGTCTATCCTAGTCGAAACTCTGTTCGTGTAAAAAACTAGTCTATCCTAGTCAAAACTATGTTCGTGTCAAAAACTAGTCTATCTTAGTCGAAACTTTGTCCATGTCACAAACTAGTCTATCTTAGCTGTCTAAAAATTCAGTCCATCTCAAAACTGGTCGTTGTCAGTCATTAAAAACTCGGTCTTTCAGAAATTTTATCTTTGTCTAGTAAACTGTCATACGAGTCTTCTGATTTATCATATGTGTTACACATCTTTTGTTGTACAAAATTTCATTAGGTCTAATAGTTTGTTGTCTAAGCCTCTGTTATGTGTCGTACGAAACCTGATAATCTGTCATCCTACTTAGGGAAGTGTCATCTAACCCTTGATTCTGTGTCATATGAAAAACCATTGCATTCATCATTTTGTCATTTGAGGTATACCCATTTGTCGTACGAACCTAGGCAACAACTCATACGAAATATTGTTTCTGTCATCCTGAAGCTATTAAACTGTCATCTGGTCCTGTAAAACCTGTCATACGAATCTCTAATTTTGTTAGTCCAGAACAATCAAACTTGCCTAAAATAGTCTACAGTGAGCATAAAACTGGTCATCATCATTCTGAGCATAAACAGATCAAAACAATGCACTTCTGCCGTAGTGTTGCATGATTTTGTCGATCACCTTTCAACTAGTTCAATCAACCATTTAATCAAATTTAAGTCACTTAGATAATGTCTTACATAGGATAGATCATTCTTGAAACCAGATTGAGTCTTAGTCACCTCTCTTAAATCAAACTAGGTAACTTAGATAAACGTCTTACACAAGATAGATCTTTCTCGAAACCAAACTAAATCTTAGTTACTTCTCTCAATCGATACGTTAAACGAACAACTAGCTCCAAATTTGATTTTGACTTCTGCATCACAAACAACTTTAGGTCACATCAATCAGTAAAATGCCTATTCAAACTAGAAGTTCTCATAAGAAAGCTGCCAAGGACAAAGGACAATCCTTTTCATATAAAGATAATCCATTTTATGTAGAGGATCCTCTCACTAATAAACCTTCATCATCAGATATGCTAGTTTATGATCAACCCTTGTCTCCCACCATATTTGGAATAAAACAAGACAGATGAGATGCTAAACACAAAACTTATGATGATCTATGTATCAATGATATCGACAGTGATTCCTCATCAGGTGAATATGAAGCCTCTGAACCTCCAGAAACTAATATTCATAAATGTCAAAAGGATAAAGATTTCCGAAAAATGATGAAGGTTATCATGGCTAGAGAAAAAGAAGATTATTTTCTAGAACTAGCAAAACAAGGCACTAAACTTCCTACTGGTTATGACGTTGAGACCCTCGTCACTGTAGACATTTAAAAATAATTATTTTAATTATTTTTAATTCCTCACATAATTAATTAATTAATTATGTTAATTAAAATTCTTCTCAATATTAATTAAATATAATTAATATTGTCACTATAGCATATGATTTATTTAATAAATCAATCCCTTTCTTTATTCTTCTAAAAAATCAAATCCTCACAAATCTTCCTCTTAGCTAATTAATTTCAATTAATTAGCTAACCTACATGATTCCTACAAATCATTTTCTTAATTCATCATTAACCTAATAAATTCTTCTAGAAACTCCCTAAACTCATTTAACATTATTCTTCTAATGTTTTATTCCCTCCACTCATTCTCTCTCCTAGTCAAATTCTCCTACAAATATAAATCCCACCTAACATTTCCTCTAATCCCCCTCCTAATGAGTCATTAATGGCTAATCATTATGATTAGCCACAAAGTCAACTCTTTGTCCTTTCATCCAGCCACTAGCTTTAAATGCTCTTTTTCTAGATGAATATAAGATTTTCAAAATCTCACATTCCTCTAGGCATTTCCCTCTCCCAAGGAATTTTCAATTCCTTTTTATTCTTCTAATCCCCATAATATTCATTTTTGGAGAATTTTTAATTCCTCCAATGCATCTTGTAGAGTGTGGAGATACAAAATGCCTTTAAGGCATATTTCTTGGTCTCCACACCCTCTCTTGGACCTTGTGTGACCTCACAAGTAAATATTAGCCCTTCATCTCGAATTCATCCTAGCCATCCGTTTTCCTCTCCTCTTCCTATAAAATAGGGTTCCATCCCTTTATTCAAAACATCTTGAAATCCAGTAAGCTTATGCTGCCCTTTTGAGCCCAGGAAATCATCTTGGCAACTTGATCATCTCATCCTTATCATTTGTGCACAATATTGGAGAGCTATCCACATCCAGCAATCAAAGGAGTACATCAAGTGGAGCATTATCAAGGGGCACCTTCACTTCATCAAGCTCAATCCGAAGGAGAAGGTAAAATAGCAAGGTGAAATGGTCTTTTAATGATATTTTAGCATTCTGTATGTTTATTTCGTTATGTTTTGATCAGTTTACCTTTCAAATCTATTTTCCCCTCTTCATTTTGGCATGCTCGGTGGGACTCACGTCCCTGAGAACTAATGTTGTTGTTTTTTTTAGGTTTTTGTGAGTTGTGAGACGCAAGTTCCAGAATAGCGCGACTCCAGAAAAAAAAAATATATATATCTTTTTCGCAGGTTCCAGAATCGCGGCTTTGCATTTCTGCGTGACAACTCCTCCTTATTCTGTTCTGTTTCTTTTTTTTCAATGTTTCTGTTTCTGTTGCAGCACGACAGCTCTGTTATCTGATTTGTTATTTGATTTGTTGTCTATTCCGTTTTAGTATAATCTGTGTGAAAGTAGGAGAGTATGCTCTTGTCTATATAGACAATCAGAAATCCAAACCTTTCATTTTTCTATTCTGTTTAGCATGACTGTATGCTCTGACCATAGGAAAGTGTGAAAATAGGAGAGTATGCTCTTGTCTATCTAGACAATCAGAAATCCAGACCTTTGACACTTTTCTATCTGTATAGTGCTACTGTCTGCTCTGTTAATCTGTCTAAAAATTTTAGGCGCTAACTGTAGTCTGCATTTAATTTATTTATTTCCTGTTATCTGCTCTGTTTAAATATAATCTGTCCACCCACAGGAAAGTGTGAAAGTAGGAGAGTATGCTTGTCTATCTAGACAATCAAAAATCTGGAACTTTGACATTTTTATTTTATCCTGTTTAGTGCGACAATTTGCTCTATTAAATCTAGGGTTTTTGTCTGTTCTGTTAAATCTAGGGTTTCTGTTTTGTTAAATTTAGGGTTTCTGTTCTAGTAAATTTTTTTCTGTTTTTTTGCCATATCTTCTTTATCTTGACTCCATTTCCCTTCAAACTTCACCAGATTCTCCACATTGCCATTTTCCACATTTTCTTCCTTGGAGGCCTTATCTCAAAAATCCACTTTTTGAAGCCCAAAATCCCATATTTCTCTATTTTTAGGGTTTGCCATAACTTCTTCCCTTTTCATCCAATCACCTCCAAATTTTTCCCATATTATCCATCTTCAACTTTTGCTTCTTTGTCCCTCTTGGACAAATTTTCCCATTCCTTCATCTCTCCTCCAAAATCCCCATTTTTTGCTTGCCTATCCCTTAGAAAGTGGTAAAAACCTAGCCAAACCCCATTTACCCATCAAATCTTTCTTCAAATCCACATTTGTCATTAGTAAAAAAGTTTTTATTTATGTTTTTCTATTCATTCCCAAAAAATAAAAAAAATTAATATTTTTGTCATTTTGTTGATTTTTGCAGGACGCTTGTTGAAGACTATTTTTCCAAACTACTAATCAAGTTGTTTTGTAGGACACTTTTTGAAGACTCCATTTTTCAAACTACTAATCAAGTGCTTTTGCAGGTTGCCTAGCTGATTCAACCAAATATTGTGCATTTATTTAAATTAGGCACCTAGATATTAATTAAAATGGAATGAATCATTGTTTTATGTGTCTTTAAGAAAAGCATAAGGGTAGGAAAGTATGCTCTCGTCTTACTAGACGATCAGAAATCCAGACCCTCCAACCTTTTCTTGTTTGATTGTGTGTTTACCTCTAGCGGGCCTGCCCTCCCAACTTGCTCTTTTAGAAGGTAAGAGGGGAATGACCCAAGTGAGTACACCCGGACCTGGGGTTCCCAACTCACTATAATAAATAGGCCATTGACTATGAAAGGGTTAATGGTTGGGGCTATATGAGAGTTCACTCTCACATTGGGTGCTTAGTAGGATCCTAGAGATCTCAATCATGCTTGCGCGACTACTAAGCTCTTGGTGCTTCGTTGGGCTATAGGCCTCAATTGCGCTTGCGCAACTTCGAAGGGTAGGTCCTAATGGGAAGACTTACTAAACACCTTGTTCATAGTGGCCAAAAACCTTCTAGTCATTTGTGCAGGAGGTCGGACCTCTGAAGTGGCCCATATTCTTACGACCCTTAGTAGAGACACAAAGTTCGCCATGAGGAGTTTTCATGGGAATTGATGCTTGGCTGCCCCGAGAAGTGAGTGCCGTGGAGGGGAGCTAGTGGGGTCAAGCATCTAAGTGTCCACTCTGGGTAAGCGTAGATGGGAAACCAATTGGGATTCAATGACTATTGTCCTTGCCAACCTTAAGAATGTTGTATATGAGCATGAGTGTCTTTGAAATAATATGCATTTAATCATTGTGTTTGCTTTGTTTGATACATACTTGCCAAGAGTAGACTAGAAACACATCACTATCCCCAAAAACTTTGCAAAAATATTTGTCAAGACACAAACAAATTGTCCAAGTCATTACCCACACCAAGTCCAAAATTGCGTCAAAACTCCATCCGTCCCATTTTTCATAAGCCTAAGAGAGAAGCTAAGAGTTTATCCTCTACGTCAACATTCAAGTTTGTCCTTTGAAACACCTACTATCATCCAAATCAGGGTGGTCATATCCTTTCATACAACTTGCCATTTAAATAGATCCTTCATGTTCATGCCAAAGACAACCTAGTCATCAAGTTTTCTTCTAAACCATCACTACCATACCTTCTTCATCAATCATCCTCAAATTTCTTAAGTCCTTTCATCCTCAAATTTCTTAAGTCCTTTCATCACAAATTTCTTAAGTCGTTTCATCCTCAAATTTCTTAAGTCCTTTCATCACAAATTTCTTAAGTCCTTTCATCCTCAAATTTCTTAAGTCCTTTCATCACAAGTTTCTAAAATCCTTCCATCACAAATTTTCTAAGTCATTTCATCACATTTTTCCTAAGTCTTTTCATCACAAATATCGTGTATGATCTCAACTCGATCCCAAAAGAAAAAGATGACTAATCAACAATATGGCATGCCAGACATTCGTGTCCTATATGAAGATCCCACGCAAGATCATACACAAAGTGGGCAACCAAGCGATCAAGATCAAAGCCAAAATCTTGACATGGTTAACCAAGATGAACTTTGTCCGAAAGTGCAAACTTTCCTAGCAGATTCTTATAACCAAGAGATGATTGAAAAGTTTATTAAACACAATCCTACTGCACTTCTGAAAACTCTTCTTGAACATGGAGCTCAACTTCCACCTGAATTTAATAGATCCGCTCTCGTCCAACAACCACAAGGAGACCTCGCTCCCACACAAAGTGTTGCACCTACTATTCAAACTCAATCAATTGCAGCCCCATCAATCATCCAAGCCCAATCAATGCCACCCGCGACACCTCCCACCACGGTCTCCATCCTGCCTTCTTCCTCCTTACCATCCATACCACTATCAAATCCAATCTCATCCATTCTCCAACAAACTTCTATACCACCTCCTTCTATTCAACCACATATTTCTATTCCACAAACTTCCCTTTCTCCCAACAATGTCGCAAATTTTATCTAGACCACATTCAATCCCATCACAATAGTTGGCGGACCGCAACCAACTATCACATGAACCCTAGCAACATCAGTCATCACATCCCACGTTCCCACCTCCTCATCATATCAATATATTGGTGGTGGTGCACCTTCTTTAGTTCATCCAATTCTTGGGCCAGATACAATTCATCAATATCAAAGTCCACAACAAGACCTCATCAAGGAAATTCAAGACATGAAGAATATCATCAAAAACATGAACGAAAAGACTAATAAAAGGAAATCTTACTCATTCGAAGAGTTTTGCCCTTGTCCTTACGACCCATCTATATCAGTTGCACCATATCCCCCGGGATTTGAGATCCCTAAATTCACCAAGTATGAAGGAAAAGGATACCCCCGTGACCATGTCCGATAATTCCACATCTTATGCCAAGAAGTCTCCTATAGTGACCTTTATCTTCGCAGACTCTATCGCAAGAGTCTCACGGGAGACACCCTGGCATGGTTCTCATCTTTACCACAAGGCTCCATTGTCTCTTTTCCAGACTTGGCAGAAAAATTTGTGGCCCACTATGCATACAACATGGGTAATGATGTTTCTATGATGGACCTATGTAATACAAAACAAAGGCCTGGAGAAACCTTCGCCAATTTCCTACAAAGATGGCGACATCTTATCAAAAAATTCCAGTGGGACATGCCAGAACAACATCAAATTGAACTATTTCAAAAGAACTTGGTGCCTGAATTTTCAAGACCTTTAATATCTCAATGTATCAAATCCTTCCAAAAATTGACCGATAAGGGCCTCACCCTCGAACGTGTCTTGTTGGAGGAAGGAACCTTGAAACACTACCAAAAGTCATCACAAAGTTCTTCCTCTTATCATAATGACAAGCCAAAATTCTGGGCTAAAAATAAAAACGTGGTCAATGATGGTGTAACTGATGCAAAGCGGGTCCAAACCGTGGCCGCTCCCCCAAAATCCACCACCAATATTCATCAATTCAACAATCAAAACAATTCAAATCAATCTCAAAAACCTCACAACAATGTCTCAATCCAAGGATGACCACCCCGATCGAATAACAGGACTCCAAGAGATTTCACTCCTCTTGCTGAGCCTATTGAAGTGGTGTTTCAAAAACTTGTGCAAGAAGGTATAGTGGTTTTCCCAATCACTTGCCCGTTTGATCCCAATCAACCTAAACCAAGATGGTATAATGAAAATGAGTATTGTGAATACCATCGTATCAAGGGACATGATACACGAAAGTGTATGAAATTGAAGATCTACATACAAGATCTCATTGATAGAGGTGAGATTGAGGTAGCAAATGCAAAACCTGGTAATAACAATGACAAACTCAAAATGTACCAGGAACCCTTCCCAAAGCATGATAAAGGAAAAGGCTCATCATCTAACGCAATGGGTTATGACTACGCTAATCACTTAACCGATTTTCATTTTTTAGTAAGTCGCATTGAACCTACAGATAATCATGTCAATGTCATAACCATCCAAGGAGTTAATCCTCCTTCTTCCCAAAGCAGACCAAATCCAGCTAGAATAGTCATTCAAGGTGCCACGCCTTTCACCTCCCATTTCCAGAATGACTGCAATGCAACTACACGCCGAGGAAGAGTCACCATCCAAGGATTTCCTCCCCCACCAAACCCCCCACCCATGTCTTCCACCCACCGATATGACCTCCTTGATCAACTTGGGAAGACACCCGCGCAGATCTCCATTTTGGAACTTGTCAAGACTTCTCCGGTCCATAAAGAAATTTTGGAACAAGCCCTTCTCCAATCACGTGTTCCTGATAACATCAATGCCACCCAATTTCAAACCCTCATTGGAAACCTTGCTGCCTAGCAACATATTCTATTTAACTCCCAAGATGCTCCCGCAGAGGAGGACCATAAAAAACCTTTGCACATCGAAGCTCTCATCCACAAGCATAAGGTCAAATGTATCCTGATAGACGGTGGATCTGGGCTTAATCTGTGTACATACAAATTAATAAAACAATTGGGACTTTCTGAGGATTTGATAGACACATCAGGAAGGATCACAATAAAGGCATATGATGATGCGGAAAGGATTTCAAAGGGCGTGATCACCTTACCTCTTCAAGTGGGCCCTATTACAATTGAAATCCCTTGCCAAGTAATCGATCTTGATCTCCCCTACAACATTCTCCTCGAGTGGCCATGGATTCATTCCTTGCAGGCCGTACCCTCCACCTATCACCAATGCATCAAATTCCCCTATAATGGAAAAGTGATCACTGTCAAAGGTGATCCCCAATCTTTTCAATATTGCAAACTATTAGAGGGGAAGCATCCATATCATTGCCCACTAAATAGACCTTCGCCAACACCTCCATCTGACACATCAAATGTCGCCTCCACATCATCCCAACCAAATAATCAAATCAAGATCTTGGACAATGGCTGTGGAGAATACAAATTGGAGGACGTCTTATTAATAGGCAACCTCCCTCTCTCTCCTAAGTCATTTGGTAAACCAAAAGAGCTAAAAAAGGACCCAAAACCAGTCATGCAATGCCAAAACACCACCTTCAAGCAATGGGGCCCACTTGATAATGAGAACCTCAAAGCAAATATCTCTTCATGGCTGTACTGGGAAGAGGACGATGATCCAACAAGAATATCCAAAGAAATGTACCCAAAAGCATTTGCCATAGTTGAAAAAATGGGTTACAAAGGACACGGTCTAGGACCAGAGGAGAAAGGAAGAAAAGCACCCATAAATCTTATCTCCTACAGATACAACAGAGGCTTGGGGTACACTCTAGTGCCTAAGATTACTATCATTGGTGCCCCTTCTAGTCCTTCTTCGGATATCGAAAGCACTGACGAAGAGGAATTCCATGAAATGCCTTATGAATATGAGAAAGATACCTTCTTCGATGCTTACATCAATACCATCACCCCCGTAACCCCTCCCACTTCACATGAGCTACATCTTGTCCATCCTGAACTCATTGACTGGGGCCAACGAGACAAACCCAATTTAGATATCTGTGTTGATGACAATGCTCTCATTTCTCTCCTAACAATGCAAAATATGGAAGACTGTAATAGAATTGAGGGTATTCAACTACATGAAAAGGGATACTTTGGTAGTCAAGTCAATGCCCTTATCCACAAAAAAGATAATAAAAGAAAAAGATATGATTTCCTAGGTGAAAACCTCCCTGAGGCACCTTTGGATGAACAAGAAATAAAAACAAAGGGCGTATCTAAAAGTGAAAACCTGGAAAAGGCACTTGACAATGAGGGATTTCACCTCCCTACCATTGGTTACCTTCCACAGGACAAATCAAATTTGTTGATAGAAGAAACAGACAACATCAACATGGGCACCGAAGTCATTCTGAAAAATGTGCTCATTGCCAAATCCCTCACCGAAATCGAGAAACAAGACTTCATCAACTTCCTTACAGAGGTTAAAATCAATTTTGCATGGTCCTATTTTGATATGCCAGGGTTGGATCCTGCCTTGGTGGTTCACAATCTCGCCATCTACCTAGATGCAAAACCTGTAAAACAAAAACTCCACAAAATGCACCCGCATATTGCTCTCTTGGTCAAGGCAAAACTTCAAAAGTTGTTAGATGCAGAATTTATCAAACCCATAGACTACGCTGAATGGGTCTCCAACATTGTACCTGTCGGCAAACCTGCTGGGGGCATCTGCATTTGCACAGATTTCTGAGATCTAAATATAGCTTGTCCTAAAGACGATTTCCCGCTCCCAAACATAGATATGATTGTGGATCTTATAGCAGGACATGAAATGCTATCGCTAATGGATGGGTTTTCTAGATACAACCAAATCAGGATAGCAGATGAGGATTAGCATAAAACAACATTCACAACACCATGGGGTACTTTCTGTTACCGAGTCATGCCTTTTGGCCTTGAAAATTCTGGAGCTACATATCAACATGCAATGACAACAATTTTTCATGACCACTTGCACAAAATTATGGAGGACTATGTGGATGATCTGCTAGGCAAATCCAAGACAAGACAAGAGCACATCGCTATTCTAAAACAGATCTTCGAAAGATTGGAAAAATACAAGCTGCGCCTAAATCCTAAAAATTGTGTGTTTGGCGTCACATCGGGAAAACTACTAGGATTCATTGTTTCCCGCAGAGGCATCGAGGTTGATCCCGCAAAAGTAAAAGCTATTATGGAAATGCCTCTGCCAAAAACTCTCAGACAACTATGCAGTCTCCAGGGAAAACTCCAGTCTGTCAGGCGTTTCATTTCACAACTAGCCGACAAGTGCCATCCATTTGCACATTTGTTACGTAAAGACACAAAATTCAAATTTGATTGCCTCTGTCAAAAGGCCTTTGAAAAATTAAAAGAATATCTAGCATCACCTCCAGTTTTGATGCCACCTACCCCTAGAAAACCCCTTATTTTGTACATATGTGCTACTACAGTGGCATTGGGGGCATTACTGACGCAAACAGATGATCAAGGGAAGGAACATGCCATTTACTACATCAGTCAGACGTTGGTAGGATATGAACTCAACTACACCCCCATTGAAAGAGCATGTTTGGCATTAGTATTTAGCACACAGAAACTACGAGACTATATGCTAAACAACAAGACAAAATTAATTGCTAAAATTGATCCACTTAAATATCTCCTGTCAAAAGCTGCTCTCACTGGCAGAACGGCTAAATGGGTCATGCTTCTAAGTGAGTTTGACATCTAATATGTGGATAGAAAGGCAATCAAGGGACAAGTTATTGCAGATCAATTGGCTGAAGCTCCACTTCCAAGCAACCATCCTCTTCTCACAGAATTACCAAATGAGTTCATTATGACTGTTGCCATATCCTCCACATGGAAATTGTATTTTGATGGCTCCTACACTCAAAATGGATCGGGGGCAGGAATATTATTGGTCACACCTCAAGGAGATGGCATCCCCAAATCATACAAGATAGCTTTTGCATGTACTAATAACATAGTAGAATACGAGGCCCTCATCACAGGTTTATACTTGGCTATCCACTAGAAAATAAAGGAATTACAAGTCTATGGTGATTCCTAGCTCGTCTTAAAACAAGTCAATTATGAATACCAGATAAAAGATGATAAAATCCTTCCCTACCGTACCATGGTTGAAGATCTTAAGCAACATTTCACGGCAATCAAGTTTGATCAAATCCCACGAACAAACAACAGGGCTGCAGATGCAATGGCCACCATTGGCTCCCTCCTTCAAATGCCAGCACACAGTCAGATGTGCAAGTTCTTGGTCGAGCAATTGTTTATATCGACATACGACCTACCAGAATCTGAAATGGTGTGTGTTCTCGTTGGTCCAGAGTCCCCTTGGTACCAAGAAACCTTCGCTTTCCTCAAAGACAACACCATTCCCCCACATCTCACCAAAACCCAACAACAAACTTTCATCTGTCGATGTGCCCGTTACACCATCCTTGCAGACACCTTGTTCAAAAGGCATTTTGATGGTTCCCTCCTAAGGTGTTTAGATAAACAAGAAGCCGAATGGGCATTACGCGAAGTACATGAGGGCATCTGTGGGGCACACTCAAGTGGACTCACATTGGCTAAAAAACTTTTGAGAACAGGATACTATTGGCCTAAAATGGAAGAAGATGCATACAACTATGTGAAGAAATGCATCCCTTGCTAGCAGCATGGTGACAAGATTCATGCACCATCATAAGAATTGCAGCCATTCATTACACCATGGCCCTTCTCGTAGTGGGGGCTTGATCTCATTGGGAAAATCCACCCTTCATCTTCCAACAGACATAAATTCATTATCACTGCCACCGAATACTTCACCAAGTGGGTAGAGGCTATCCCTCTTACTTTCACCACTGGCAAGCAAATATCCAAATTCATCCTGAACTACCTAATCTGCCAATATGGCATCCCAAAAGTTATCATCACAGATAATGGTAAACAATTTAAAAACTAGGATGTCAAAGAACTTTGCCAAAAATTCAACATCCAACACCGCTTCTCCACTCCATATTATCCCCAAGGCAATGGCCAAGCTAAGGCTTCTAATAAAACCCTAATAAAAATCCTCAAAAAGACAGTCAATGAAGCGGGCCATGATTGACACCTCCAAATCCATTCTGCGTTGTGGGCCTACCACACCTCCATCCGCACCCCCATAGGTGCCACTCCTTATTCCCTAGTATTTGGTTCTGAAGCTATCCTTCCCCTTGAGATCGAGATCCCCTCTCTAAGGGTATCACTGCAAAACATCCTACCAGAGGAAGAATACATAATTGCCCGCTTACAAGAGCTAGAATTGTTAGATGAAAGGCGCCTCAAGGCCTTGAATCATCTCCGGGTATATCAAAACTGTCTGTGCATGAGTTATCATAAAAAAGTTAGAACCCGAGAATTCCAAGTTGGTGATCTTGTCCTCATGGAGAATCAGAAAAATCTATAAGAAAGAGAAAAGAAAGGCAAGTTCGAGCCTAATTGGCTTGGACCATACATAATCACAGTGAAATATGGATCAGGAGCTTATCAGTTGGCTACTCCTGAAGGCGATTTTTTGGATGATCCGATGAATATCATGCACCTCAAAAGGTTTTATACTTAGTCCTCAGAAAAACTTAAATTGTCAAAAAAAAAAAAAATGAAAAAAAAAAAGATCCTGTAAAAATTGTCACTTTGGTGCAAACATGGCAAATAGGCACCTTATGATACAAAAAAATTAAGAAAAAAAAGAAAAAATCAGAAAAAAAAGAAAGAAAAACAATTTGTGGTGCTATGGGCAAGTATCTTGGTGAAAACTTCTGTGCAAGCGCCAAGGAAAATAACCGGATCCACTGTCTATCATGTCGATACTACAAATCATTTGCCATCTAGCCCACCCATGCACAACATTCCTTCTTTTACGCCTCCCAATAAAACGTGCGTATGATGATGAGTCTTCACCTAAGTCATGAACAAGAAATGTCCCAGTGAAACTGAGCTTTTATGCCTCTGTATAAGCTTCAAGAAGTCTTGAGAAACAATCCCAAGTCCATCCTAGTTCTACTCTTGGCAAGAGGTATCATTTGGTCGCAAGGAAGAGACTTGTTAGATTTTGCTAGATCTTTTCATATAGGCTTGCATCTTTTGCCCTATGACTGCCACTATTTATGACTGCCTGGGTTCTTCCATACCCAGGTATGTTATGATAGGTGCATATTGGGGCATATTTCATAGTATGGCATGTTTTGGATCCTTCTTGTATAAACCGGTGACCTGGTACTAGTGTTTATCAACACTTACCTTCTCGTGTACAAGAGGTATCGGTGTGTTTGAGGGTTTCCTTGCACGAACCCACAACTTTGTATTAGTGTTTTTTAACACTTGCATTGTTGTGTGCAAGAAATTCCCGTTTGTCTGCAGAGTTAGTCCATGCCCTGGGTTTCTCATGGCATCCTGATTTCTATAAGCAGTGGTGCAAGTCACTCAGGGCAACATCAAACTAGGTTGGCTCTCCACATTTGTTGTGCACAAAATCTCACTATCATTCCATCAAATCCTAAACTCAATAATCCCATGGAGTTCTCAATTGCCCCCATTTTCCTCCGCGGTCTCGCATCTCTTATTCTTCTTTCCAAATACCTCACGACTACTTCATATATCTTCCTCATTTATCCCTTCCACCCTAATTTCTCTTCCTCTATTTTTCTTTTTTTTTCCTCACATAATCAATTCTGATTCTGATTCATGTCTTATACAGGATGCATCCCTCCTGAAACCAGACGTTGTGATCTTATCATGTCTTGTACAGGATGAATCCTTCCTGAAACCAGATGTTGTGATCTGATCATGTCTTATACAGGATGAATCCTTCCTGAAACTAGACGTTGTGATCTGATCATGTCTTATATAAGATGAATCCTTCTCGAAACTAGATGATCTGATCATGTCTTATACAGGATGAATCCTTCCTGAAACCAGATGCTCTGATCATGTCTTATACAGGATGAATCCTTCCTGAAAGTAGACATTCATTGTGATCGATCATGTCTTATACAATTTGAATCCTTCCTGAAACCAGACGTTGTGATCAATCATGTCTTATACAGGATGAATCCTTCCTGAAACCAGACGCTCTTATCATGTCTTATACAGGATGAATCCTTCCTGAAACCAGACGTTGTGATCAATCATGTCTTATACAGGATGAATCCTTCCTGAAACCAGACACTTTGATCATCTTTGTCTTATACAGGATGAATCCTTTCTGAAACTAGACACTCTGATCATGTCTTATATAGGATGAATCCTTCCTGAAATCAGACGTTCGTTGTGATCGATCATGTCTTATATAGGATGAATCCTTCCTGAAACTAGACGTTGTGATCAATCATGTCTTATACAAGATGAATCCTTCTTGAAACCAGACGCTCTTATCATGTCTTATACAGGATGAATCCTTTCTGAAACCAGACGTTGTGATCATCATGTCTTATACAGGATGAATCCTTCCTGAAACCAGACACTTTGATCATCTTTGTCTTATACAGGATGAATTCTTCTTGAAACCAGACTGAATCTAGATCTTATCAATCGAATCAAATCAAATCTATCAGGATATCAATTTCGCAAAACTCCAAAGATCAAATACCTCAATTGATCTCCCGAGGGGGCATCACCATACCGTAATCTATAAATCAAGAGCCGGGGCATCCTATCAAACCAATATCAGCATCAAAACAAGATTATTCTTTGAATCAATGCGTCATCACACCTCGCTTCAAAGAGGGGCAAAATGTAGACACTTAAAAATAATTATTTTAATTATTTTTAATTCCTCACATAATTAATTAATTAATTATGTTAATTAAAATTCTTCTCAATATTAATTAAATATAATTAATATTGTCACTATAGCATATGATTTATTTAATAAATCAATCCCTTTCTTTATTCTTCTAAAAAATCAAATCCTCACAAATCTTCCTCTTAGCTAATTAATTTCAATTAATTAGTTAACCTACATGATTCCTACAAATCATTTTCTTAATTTATCATTAACCTAATAAATTCTTCTAGAAACTCCCTAAACTCATTTAACATTATTCTTCTAATGTTTTATTCCCTCCACTCATTCTCTCTCCTAGTCAAATTCTCCTACAAATATAAATCCCACCTAACATTTCCTCTAATCCCCCTCCTAATGAGTCGTTAATGGCTAATCATCATGATTAGCCACAAAGTCAACTCTTTGTCCTTTCATCCAGCCACTAGCTTTAAATGCTCTTTTTCTAGATGAATATAAGATTTTCGAAATCTCACATTCCTCTAGGCATTTCCCTCTCCCAAGGAATTTTTAATTCCTTTTTATTCTTCTAATCCCCATAATATTCATTTTTGGAGAATTTTTAATTCCTCCAATGCATCTTGTAGAGTATGGAGATACGAAATGCCTTTAAGGCATATTTCTTGGTCTCCACACCCTCTCTTGGACCTTGTGTGACCTCACAAGTAAATCTTAGCCCTTCATCTTGGATTCATCCTAGCCATCCATTTTCCTCTCCTCTTCCTATAAAATAAGGTTCCATCCCTTCATTCAAAACATCTTGAAATCCAGTAAGCTTATGCTGCCCTTTTGAGCCCAGGAAATCATCTTGGCAACTTGATCATCTCATCCTTATCATTTGTGCACAATATTGGAGAGCTATCCACATCCAGCAATCAAAGGAGCACATCAAGTGGAGCATTATCAAGGGGCACCTTCACTTCATCAAGCACAATCCGAAGGAGAAGGTAAAATAGCAAGGTGAAATGGTCTTTTAATGATATTTTAGCATTCTGTATGTTTATTTCGTTATGTTTTGATCAGTTTACCTTTCAAATCTATTTTCCCCTCTTCAGTTACTAAAGAGGAAGAGACACCATTAGCAATGGTAAACAAATAATTACAAGTGTTACGAACTGAGATCACAAAACTGAAAAACAAGGATAAATCATCAAAACAATATTCTTTGGACACAATATGCCCATTTCCATTTGACAAAAACATTTACATGCCTCCATTTCCTTCACAAGTGGAGATCCTGAAATTTGACAAATATGATGGTAATTCAGATCCTCAAGACCATATCAGAGAATTTTGTGCTTTATGTATGGAGTTCATGCATGACCAAACGTATCTCATGCGCCTTTTCTTGAGAAGTTTAGGAGGGCAAGCTATGAAATGGTTCTCAAGCCTACCTATGGGAATAAAAACTTTTGAAGAATTAATCCAACTATTTCTACAACAATACTCCTATAACATTCATCACCCACTCACTATGATAGAGCTTTGCAATACTAAACAGAAAATAGGAGAGCCCTTTTTCACTTTTCTCCAACGATGGAGAAAGATGTTCTCTAGATATTCACGACCTATTCCAAATTATGAGAAGATGGATATCTTCGTCAACAACTTAATCCCTGAATTGAAATATAGTATCCAAATGCAAGTGCATCCTTCATTCAACAAAATGGTAGATAATTCCCTCAGGATGGAAGATGTGCTTATAAAGAAGGGAGATATCGCACTTTGGAAAGAAACACAATCAGGATTTAGTTCCAAAGAAAAGAACAAATATTGGAAATATGGCAAAGACAACAACAAAAATGTTGTTAACGATGGAGTGGTAGACATTGCTAAAGAAAAATCAAAATCCACGATATTTAACTTGGCTAGTGGCATGCAAGAACTCAAAGCAATTGAAACTACAACATAAAATCCTCTGAAGAAAGTAAAAGAATGGTTTAAAGAGAAACCTTGGCTTTCGAAACCTAAATGTGAATTCACTCCTCTCGAAGAATCATACGAATCCGCTTTCAAAACTTTATTGGAAAACAATCTAATAACCTTACCAGACAATTCTAGGCCATATGATCTAGAAGTTAAACCAAAATGGTGGAGAGAAAATGAATACCGTGACTACCATCGAAACAAAGGTCATAACACAAACAATTGAATGAAGCTCAAGCATGATTTCAAGATCTCATTGATTATGGAAAAATTATTGTTGGAAATCATACAACTTGTTGAACACTATATTTGAAAATAAAAAAATATAAAAAAAATGCATATTTCCATAGGCGTAAAAACTAAAAGATGTTTCGGCCAGCAAATTGTATCGAGCGCTTCAAAAGAAGTTTCATCGAAAGAGTATTTTAATCAAAATGAGGTATGTAAAGCACCAAGCAAAAGTATTTCGGCAAAAAGTCACTTTCGATGAATGTAGAAAATCACTCATCGATACTCTAAGTTTCATCGAAAAGGTAAAAAACGAAAGGCAAAAAGGCAAAAGTGATTTCGAAGGAATATCATTACCGAAGAAACTCATAAAGAATTCATCGAAATGCAAGTTTTCATCGATGACATAATGTCAAACAAAAGCAAAGGTGTTTCATCGCAAAAGGAGGATATTGATGAAAAAGGAATGTCGATGAACATACATGAGCCTTCACCGAAGAAAGAAACTCATCGAAAGAATGATTTCGATGAAACTTGCGAGTGACTTATCGAAAAGGAGGTCTATCGATGAAAGAATGGTTTCGATGAGTCTTGAAAGTGGCTTCTCGACATGGGCTATTCACCGAAACAATAGTATCGAAGAAAATGGGCTTTCGATGAAGGATTTAAACACTTGGCCGAAGACAAGGGTTCCATCAATAACTTGAAATATGATCACTTTGATCGAACTGTACTTCCCGCGAAAGAGTTAAAGGCCCAAGTGAAGAATGTCACATCTGCAATTAAGTTTAAACACTTGAGTAGCCATTGTAGACGCAGAACATTAACTGTGCACAAGTTGCCCATACGATTACAGTTGAACTGATTGAATTTTCATAGAAACCAGATCAATGCTAGAAGACTGAAAGTTGCGAGGAACTTGCGGAAACTTGCAAACGACAATCAGAAGAGCTGGGCATTTCTCCAAGTAAGTGTTGCCGCTCGTATTTGCTGTAATCATGGAACCTTCATCTTCTTCTTCTAAAAAGAGTAGGAAAGGAAAAGAGCTGAACCCTGAAGAGAAGCCCAAGAGACAAAAGAAAGAAGGGAGAGCTCTGACTCAGGATTTGTTAGACCAGTGTCCCTCATCTAGTGTAAGGTCCAAAAAGATCAAAAGTGAAGAAGAAGGATTGGAGGATAGATTTGAAAATCTAGGAGATATTTGGACTGAAATCAGAGGACATGAATTATTCTTATGTAGCTACAAGAGAAGGGATGCTCCTGAGCCCATAAGTAACCTATGGAAGAAGAACTTAGGGAAATTGGTAGTCCCTAACGTATTTGTAGATGTTGAGTTAATGAAAGCTCTGGTAGATTGTTATGACCCGAGAACCAAAACCATATGTGATTACAGAGGGAATACGTTAGTAGTAATTAACAAATAGACTATTGATATGGTTTTTGATTTAGACTGGGAAGTGGAGGAGAGTATTGATATGAAGAAACTTTCACAAGAATTCTTTAGTTTGGAAAACATTTACAGGACTTGGAGACTACCTATTCACCGGCCAAAAGTAGGTGGGTCATTTGTTCCATTCAGCAAAGATGACAAGGCGCCGTTTGATGTCAATCATTTCCATCCTTATTTTAAATATACCTACTATGCTGCAGCCCAAGTATTAGGCCTAGAGGCTCATCCACTCATGGATATTGGGGTTATGGTTCTGTGTGCTGATTTACAGTCAAAAGACCCTAGGTCATTTGATTTTGCCACTTATGTTGCAGATGCTTTAAATCATGGATTGGAAAAGTTGAAAGGGGACCTTGTGAATGTTCATTTTTCATTGTATTCCTTGTTAATGCATATCATTCTTTATTGTGGACAAGAGATTAACTTCTGGTCAGATGATTTCTGCATTCAATCCTATGATAAAAATGGTTTAAAGAAGCCAGTTCAGTTATGGGTATCTGCATGGGACCAGAGGTTCATGAACAACCAGTACTGGCACTTTCAAGAATATTTTGTGAAACCTCTTAGTGCAGCTTTTGGGCAACACAGGGATTACATTTTGTCTCCTAAAATCAAGAGGTTCCTCAGACCAAAGGATTTCTCTCCAGAATCACAGATTGATCATAATTGGGGTGATTGGTATTGCCATGATAATCACACAGAAATCAGGGTATTTGGATATGAAGGAAAACCCCACATGCTTCCAATTATAGTGCCAAACAGGGTGGCTAGCCTGGAGATTATAAGACAATTGTCTATTGTCAGTGCTAAACACTTAACAGATTTCGGTAAACAATCCATCGTTCCAGGATTATTGGTTTTTTCTGATTTCATTGTTAAAAGTTCAAAAAGTTATCATTTACTACAGAACAAGTTAGACTATTATGGCATGACTTTGGGTGAGCCTAGGGAGAACTTCGATCCTGAAGGATATATAAGAGCTACCAGAGCATCACAAAAACTCAAAGCTGGAATACATGTGGCCAAAATGCCAGATGACCTGATTAAGAATCTTGAAAGAGAGGAGGCCAAAGCTTTGAGGGAAAAGAGTGAGTTAGTTTGGGAGGCCTACAAATGGAAAAGGGTAAGGGGAATGATAGATGGAGACCTAATTGGAAATCTCCAAGATCCTCTGGAAGTGGCTAAAAGGCTGCTTCAACATGAAGTAGAAATCATGCATAGAGTGCCTTCGCAATTCCTTCATTTCATTAATACTGAGAAGGATAGTCAGCCCCTAGCCCACATGTCACCAAAATCGACCGCCAGTAGTATCCCAGCTGATTCTCCTAGAGAAGATTATCCTCCTGGTTTCGAAGCAGAGATGAATATGGACACTGGTGAAATTAATATCAAGGATGTCGTCGATATAAGGATGACTGAGCATGAAGATTTTGTTGCTGATGATGGATTCGCCTCCTCTAGGGAATTTCTTTCATTTTTATACCAATACAAAGGAGCTCATGTAAAACGAAGCATGGCTGGAAGACCAGAGGAGGAACAGATGAAGAAATTGCAGGATGAGATTGATGTCCTCATGAAAGATATGACTCCTGAGAAAGGGAGGAAACTACTGAAAGAAGCCGGTGTAATCATCTTCTCTGGTTGGGATATAAACTCAGCACTTTTATTTGACGGCTTCCTGAAGAAACAAGACTTGAATCAACAGGTATTGCCTCAGGAGATAGACAAATTGTTCTTAGGCTCTGGATATGATCCAGACAAGAAAGCTCTCCTACAATGGGCATTATATCCAAAAGGGAAGAGGCCTATCATTGTAGACATTGAAGAAACCTTTGGGCACCTCATGGTTCATCAGGTTGGTAAGACTGACCCTAGGGTCACTGCTAAACTCAACTTGGATGTTGCTAGATTGAACCTGGACCAGACAGAATTTTTGGTCAGAGAGAACGTCACATATAAGGGGTTATATGAAAAATCTAAAGAGGAGAATCAAAAGTTGCAGGCAAAAGTATTGCAACTAGAGACAGGGACTCCTATCAGTGAATATACCTCATACCCCGCGGGACGTAGCTTGGACGATGTCTCTGATGCTCTGTACTGGAAGTATCAAGCAGAAAAGGCCAATAAACGCGGAGAAGGTATCCAACAAAGGATGGACAAATTGGTCAATGATATCATCGGACATCGGTTTAACACCATGCTCTTGCAGGTTGAACCATATTGGAAAGTATATAATGGAACAATAAAGGCGTTAACAGAGCATGAGAGACTAAAAGAACGACTACATGAAGTACTGAATAACGTCGATGCCATGACACCAGAGAAAAAAACTGAGGGGACTGCATATATGGAGAATCATGTTAAGCTTGAGGATACGCTGAGGAGAGACCTGAAGGAGTTGGATGATGAGAAACCTGTTGGAATGCCCTCCGTTTACAAAGAAGGAGAAGTGATATCCCTAGAGGATTTGCGAAAAGAGCTCATCAGCGTCAAGGATTGGGCCTTGTCAGAAATAGATCGAACTAAGGATATGGCCCCTACTGTCAACCAGATAATATTCAAGTATCTGTCGCTGGGAGATGAATTGAAGAAACAGACTCCTCCAATCAAAACCTTCAAAGACGACGACTACATTCATCATTTAGGACTTCTAAATCTCTTTTTGCTTAAGTTTGTTAGAAGCACTCAAACTAACGATTAGTATTTCGAAAAGTCGTGTCTCTTCATGAAAAGCCTTCATCCTCATATATATATGAGAATGATTTTTGTAATATAAGGAGAGAGGGGACAAGAATTAAGGTCAAGATAGCGACGTTTAACAGCCTGTAAGTCTTCTGTATACTAACCATAATGGAATACAAACTTTGATGAATTATTTCTCTGCATATGTGTTACAGATCACTTCATTTTCTTTTGGCAATCATCTGTGATATTATCTGATAGGATAAGGTTATTCATGTTCTTAAGATCAAATCTATGCTTTGTATTATGATGTTGAAACAGAGGTTTTGCTTGCGGATTGTAATTGTTCCTTGCAGAGCTTAATTGATTGGTCCCTTAAGGGTAGGGTTAAATTCACTCAATCAACATATGATATAAGCATTTGTTTGGTTCCAAAAGAAATAATAACTGACAGGATCATAAAGGGATGAATTAAAAAACTGTCTCACAGGTTCGCACAATAAGTCCTGAAGAAAAATGCAATGACTCTGTAGCCCAAACAGCAAAGAAGGCACTGGCTAATTACAAATTATACTCATTTTATTGATCATTGATTATTTTAACAGCAATAGAAGTAATTAAGAAACATAAAACAAATAATTATTGCAACAACAATCTTGAACTCATCTGCTATATCTCCATTCAAGGAACTTATGCCATTTCAAGGTTAGGAGATATCAGATTAGGATAATAAATCTGCTATAAAAAGCACTGGTTATTGGAGACATTTCAGTGAATAGGTATACCCGCCTAGGTCCTGCAGAGCCTAAAGTGAGAGAGTAAAATCTGAATCAGTTTGCTCTATATGTTGGCCAAGTCAATTGGAGGGTTCAACCATAGGAGTTGGCATTTCCTTAGAACCTATCCAATCTGTTGATTTGAGACCCAACAGATTGGCGACTCTGCTGGGGAAGAAGAATTAAGACTCTACTGTGGGAAAGAACTCAGAAAAAATAAATAACATATATCCTCTAGGAAAGAGGTGGCGACTCTGAAATAAGAATATCAATGCACAGGACAAGATCAGTTACAAAAGGACAATCTTTATCCCAATTAGATTTCTCTCAATGAAAGAACAAAAATAAAGAACCCATGAATGATTCCATGAGAGAAAGATACAACCAGTATAAACATGAAAATAGCCAACATTCACCCTTAAGAGAACAAGATAGAACAACAACTTCAAGCCCGGTGAATGAAGATTTGGTTGCAGCATATAAAGCCCAGAAGGGGCGATATCAAACTCCCCCTGGGTTTGAAAATCATGAAGCACGGTCCAGACAATACACACCACCTCCATCAAGATCAAGTATGGCAGATCCTGCAGATAGATTTACAGATTTAACTAGACAAATGATGGAGGCAGCTGCTGAGATGAGAGATTCAGGAAGGACTCAGGAATGTTTGGAGCTGTGTGCTAAGTTGGGCATAAATGTTGGTGAGGATGACTTTAATAAAGATGTAAACAACTACAAGAAAAAATATGCTCAAGGAGTGGGTAAAACAAAGGGTAATGATTTCAAAGCTTATGAGAATCCCTTGTTTGGTAACAAAAGGGATGATCATGTGCAATCAAGTGCACCACTAGTCCAGCAAAATTCACATACAGGCTTCACTACTCATAATCAGTACCCACCCCCTGGCCAATTTTATAACCAATATCCACCCCCTAATCAGTTTCAGTATCAACACCAGAATCAATACCCACTTCCTTATCAAAATCAAATGCCCTTATATGGTAATATGAACCAGAACTTTGTGAATCCTCATGGAGGGCATGGACTAATAAATATGGAACAAATGAGGCAGTTTGATTTTTTAGGAATGATGGTGTACCCATATCCCATCCCAAATGAAATCAGGACAGCAATACCAAGGTTCACAGGAAGTAATGCAGCTTTAGGTGAGGCTCATTGTAAAGCCTTTGATGCAGTAATTGAGGATTTTGGTTTACCATATGAGGATGTCAAGATCAGGTTGTTTATGCAGTCATTAATAGAAGATGCGAGAGATTGGTTTAGAACGTTGCCTGATGCATCCATTAGAAATCTTGCAGAATTCAAAGAATTGTTCCTTGAGCAATATGGAGACCATAATAGCCCTGAGTTTGCTCTGCATGAAATCATTAGCATAAAGAAGGAGCAAAATGAATCAATGATAGATTTTAACAAAAGATTTAACAGGGTTCTAAACAAAATCCCTAATAGGATGAAACCAGTACCTGAAGTGAGCATTCTGTATTATATCAATGCTTATGATAGTAAAACAAACTATGAGTTGAGAACCAGAAACCCTAGAGATCTCCGGGATGTTATGAAAGATGCCATTGTTATAGAAAATAACAGAAAGGCTGCTGGTAAAGTGGGAAAAAGAGAGGATGCAAGGTTGTACGATCCAAAAGCACCCAAGGCTAATAGGGATGAAGATAAGCTTGACAAAGTTTTAAATGCCCTGAAAGATTTATCTGTAAGAGTAAACAAAACAGAGAAACAGCAATACTACCGTCCTGAGAGACCTAGACTACATGACATGCCTTATAACACTACATGGAAGGATGGAAAACCAGTAGACAGGAACCACAGAGATAATCAACAAATTCCAGATCCTTTAAAAAGAACAGTAAATTATACTCAAGATGATGATATGTGGTGTTATGCTTGCAATATGCCACATGCTTCTTCTTTGTGTGCAGTAGCAAAAGGATTGCAAGAGGAGGAGAATAGTTATGAAGAGCATATGGTTGATTCAACTGTCAACATGATATCATTTGCTCAGGAAGGAAGGTCAGATTCTATGAACATTGATCAATGCTCTGTCTTACCTGTGACCACCAGCAAGAATGAAAGTGTCAAGCTCAGAGTCCCTACTGAAGAAGAGAAAAGAAAAATTACAGCTTATGCTGTTGCACAAGCAAAAAGGACTTATGATTTAAGAAATAGGATGGTGAATCCAGAGCAGGGTAAACCTACTAGTCTTTTTATGAAAGAAACTGATGAAACACTCAAGCGAATAAATAAGGCAACTAAGACTAAGCAGGATAGTAATAAGGGTCCTGATGTTCAAAAGAAAGAAATAGTAAAAATTCCTTCATCACAACACTCTACCTCATTTGATATCTCAGTTGCATTAACACAATTAAAAGTTTCTGTTCCATTGATGGAAATAATGAGGTTCCCTGAGTATAGAGAAAAAACTTTGGAGATGATTTCAGATGTCCAAGAAGAAAAGGTTAATGAACAGAAACAAGAGGTCCCAACAGGTGACAATAATGAACAAATGGCTCCAGTTATATATTTAGGGTCCACTATAACTAAAAACCCAACACAAGTAGACCCATTTTATATCACTTTGGTGATAAACAACAAAAAGGTAAAAAATTGTATGATCGATTCAGGAGCGGCCATAAATGTCATGCCTGTTGGGGTAATGAAAGAACTAGGATTGGAAGTTGATACTACCTTTGGGAAATGCTATGCCATGGACAATAGATCAGTCCCAGTGGTTGGTATCATGAAGGATGTAGAGTTCAGATTAGCAGCCTGTCCAGAAGCATCATATAAAACAGATATTACAGTAGTAGATGTGCCTCCGAACTATGGAATATTGTTGTTTAGACAATGGTCGAATATGATTGGTGGATATGTGCAGCTAGATTTGTCATATGCTACAATTTCAATAAATGGACAGGAAATAAAAATTGACAGGGAACCTCGGTCCACATATATCATAGAAGACATGGAAGAAACAGTGAACCAAGTATGTTTTTTACAAACTGACATGGACAACTTCCAGGTACAGTTAACAAAACCTAAATTTAAAGAGTGGATCCCCATTGAGTCATGTCTAACTAAAGAGGATGGTCAGATATGGAAAATGTTCTTTGATGGGTCTTGTAGCAAAGAAGGGAGTGGGGCTGGAATCCTTTTTATCTCACCCACAGGGGAAACTTACAAATATTCTTTCAAGTTGTTATTTGAATGTACAAATAACATTGCTGAATATGAAGCTCTACTCACTGGTCTTAACATAGCAGTCAAACATGGAATCAAATTGCTAAGTGTCTTTGGTGATTCAGAATTAATAGTCTCACAAGTAAAGGAAAGATATGCCTCAAAACATTTAAGACTGAAACAATACAGGAATGCTGTGTGGGATACCATGGAGCTTTTTGATGCTTTTCAGATAACCTAGATAGATAGGTCAAAGAACATCATGGCAGATTTTTTAGCAAATATTGCATTAAAAGGCAATGATATAACGCTAACTGGGATATCTGAAGTAGAAATAAAAGTAAGACCATCTGTTCCTGACAACTTGTATAATTGACAAGTGTTTCAAGATGATGCAGATCTGTTGAACTTCTTACAGTGTATTGATCATTATCAGACTCAAGCTATAAATTTTAATGACTTTGTGGAGAAAACTGAAGGTAAGGAAACTTTATTTGGACATGAAATTATACAACTAAAATCAAATAAATTACCAAGAGGCCTAGTAGCATTAGAAAGAACTTTTAATGTTCAAGATGTGATTGAAACCAAAGGGTCAGCTGTTAAGGACAGTGATGTTGAACAAATCAATCTAGGAAGCAAAGAAGCCCCCAAAAATGTTTTTATTGGAAAAAAATTGACTCCTACTATGAGGCAACAACTGATAATATTGCTAAAAAGATACAAACATGTGTTTGCATGGTCTTATGAAGATCTCAAAGCTTACAAGGAAGATCTCTTTCAACACGAGATACCACTTAAACCAGAAGCTAAACCATTCAGACAAAAGCGGAGACCTATTAATCCTACATTGTTACCAAAAATGAGGGAAGAAATTATAAAGATGAAAGACGCAGGAATAATTGAACCATGCAGATATTCCACATGGGTTTCTAACTTGGTGCCAGTCAGGAAGAAAAATGGGGATATTAGATTATGTGTAGACTTCAGAAATTTGAATATATCATCTCTAAAGGATAACTATCCATTGCCAAATATGGATAACATGCTGCAGAGGGTAACAGGGTGTGAGTTGTTGTCTATGATGGATGGATTTTCAGGTTACAATCAGGTGAAAGTTAGAGAAACTGAGAAATATAAGACAGCCTTCACAACTCCATGGGGCACTTATGTTTATGCACGAATGCCATTTGGATTGACCAATGCTGGAGCTACTTTTCAAAGGGCAATGGATGTGGCTTTTGCAGAATTGATTGATGTAATCATGGTAGTATACCAAGACGATCTGACTGCATACTCAAAGAAAGCTGATGATCACTGTGAACACCTTGAAAAGATATTTAAAAGAGCCTTAGAATATGGAATTTCCTTGAATCCCAAGAAATGCCACTTTGGTGTTGAAGAAGGAAAACTACTTGGACACATAGTATCCAAGGAGGGGGTAAGAATTGACCCTGAGAGAGTAGCAGCTATCAATGAGGTTCCCATCCCTCGAACTATCAAAACCATTCAATCATTCTTGGGACAAATTAATTTTGTGAGAAGGTTCATTTTGAATTTTGCAGACATAGTAAAACCTATAGTAAGGATGTTGAAGAAAGAGGCCCAAATTGACTGGACTGAAGAGGCAATTGATTCTTTTGTGGCAATCAAAAGAGCAATTTCTGAGGCACCAGTACTAATTTTCCCAGATTTTGGTAAACCTTTTATGATATTCTCATTCGCCTCTTGTCACACTATAGCAGCAGTGTTGTTACAGAAAAATTCAGAAGGGTATGAGCAGCCCATTGCATACTTTAGCAAGTCTTTGAGCCCTTCAGAAGTAAAATATGAACTGAATGAAAAGCAAGCCTATGCTTTGGTCAAAGCAGTGAAACAATTTAGACCATACTTAGTAGGGGCTGAAGTTATAGCTTATGTCCCAAATGCAGCAGTAAAAGATATCTTCAGACAAATTGAGGTCACGGGCAAAAGATGCAAATGGATCAATCAGATACAAGAATTTAACATTGAGCTCAAAATTTCACAGGTTATCAAAGGACAAGGGTTGGCCAAACTCATGACAGGAACTGAAATTGAGGAATCTGGTGTAAATCAGGTTAGATGGGAAGAAGCTAACTTCAGTATTGAAAGAACAACATGGTACACCGATATCATATACTACCTCAAGCATTTGAAATTTTCAGATGGCATGACTGATAATCAGAAGAGAGCTTTAAAGCTAAAATCAGCAAGATATGTAATTATCAATGGGGACTTATATTGGAAAAATAGAGATGGGATATTGTTATTATGTCTAGACAACTACCAGGCAGACAAAGTTCTTCATGAAATGCATGATGGGGTTTGTGGTGGCCATTTCTCGGCCAAGACTACAGCACATAAAATATTGAGAGCTAGATATTATTGGCCATGTGTCTTCAATGATTCTTATAGATATGTCAGAAAGTGTGAAGCTTGTCAGAAGTTTTCAAATAAAACAAAGTATCATAAGAGAATGTCTAAAGGATATAACAAGAAGGTTCAACAACGAGAATTCCAGGTTGGTGACCTTGTTCTGAGAGAAAATCCTAAAAATACATAGTTTCGAGACAACAAAGGGAAGTTTGAACCCAACTGGCTGCGTCCCTACATCGTTACTACAGTCTTTGGCTCTGGTGCCTATTAGCTCTCAACATCAGAAGGAGAACAACTTTGTGAACCAATCAACACCATCCACTTGAAAAAGTTCTTCACTTAGTATTCTCTGCTCTAGCAACCTATACAGCTAAAAAAAGTCCTAAAAAAGAAAACAAAAAAAACAAAGAAAATAGAATCTCTACCAAGTAGGTGAAAACCTAGAAAACAGGCACCTCTTGTACTCAAACTCTCCATCTATCAATGCAACATTGGCATTTCCTTCTTTCCTGCATCTTTGATTTTTCTTATACATATAATTTAGTCGCTGTGACATTCTAGTTCTTTTAGAACCCTCATGGCTTGAAACTGATCAATGTCCTAGTCTTAGGGTAATTGACTGAGCAATTTACATGTCCTTAGAAGTGTCAACCAAGTCATCATTCTGTCAGTGATACCCGATCATCCAATCTGAGTTAGTCACCTATCTCCTAACTACTGAAGAGTTTTATCATTAAGTACACAAGTAAAACAACATTACTAAAAACAATCACTAAACAGTTTGAGATATGCATGGAATATTTCTTTGTGTGCTGTCTTTTATATTGGTTTTCGATTATTATCCCCTTTGAGTGACTTGAGGAAGTCTATCTTGACTAAGAGGAGCCAGGATTGGGGGCATAATATTTTCTTTGTTTTCTACTCGTAGGAATGATTTTGATAATCTGGAAACAGCTAATCAACTGGGTGTATGTGATAAGAGCCTTCACATCAAGATGAAATTGCCACACATACCTTGACTCCACTTATTTGTATGCTACAGGGAGGTTCTCATCATTTCTTTGTCTGTTTTGAGGGAATTTCTTTAAATGTGCAATCTGGGTCCATGCGTAATCTGTCCAAGGATATGAATGAAAAAAGGGTCATTGTGGACAAGATAATTAATATTGCACATGAAAAGGAAGGAACTCTATCCTACCTACTATGTTTGTAAACGCTCAGTGATGAACATTAAGCATTTCAAATCTAGTGACTAGTTTTTAGGTTGCATTCATTTTTCATTTTGTGCATTTAGAGTGATTTCGGTATGGTAACAATGATCTCTTTATCTTCTGAATGAGAGTTTGAAGTATCATCATCTCTAAGCTAAGTGGTCTCTTTTTCATCATTTCTCTGATTGAGTACTTGTGTATTAAGATGTTATCTGCATACATACGCATCTTATATAGATTCATACATTCATTTGCATTCATATTATTGCAAAGAAAAAATAAACAATTTGCATTACTAGTTACTCATTTTCATCATTTATTTGCATATGAAAAGAAACAGAAAAAAACATCCATATTCATTTGCATTATATACATCCATACTGAACAAATATGCATACATATAGAAGAAAGCATCTCATAAATAAATTGACACAAGTACAATGAAATCAAATCAAGATCTCGTATATATAATCATCAATATCTCAGAGTACAAGTGATATAACTATCATATACAATCTCCCATCAGAGCAAGAATCATGTGGGCTACAAGAAAATGGGGTATCTAACAAAATCTAAAAGCTATAAAAAAATATAGCTCTCTACCTCTCCCTCATCGCCAAGTGGTGGAGGAGGTGGAGCCTGCTGATCGACATCCTATCTCGGTGCCCGAGCTCCCTCAGATCGTGCCATGTACTAAGAGTAGGGGACAACCTGCTGTGCTATAGGAACAACTATGCTATAAGCCACAACATAATAAGCCACTTGACTGGTCTGGTGCAAAACCTCCTACTGAAGAGAATCTCTCTCTACCCTCATCTTTGCAACCTGACGATCACGCTCTACCCTAAGCTCCACCATCTGATGATCACGCTTAGCTCTGACCTTAGCTAACTGATGATCTCTCTCTGCTCTAAGGTCCGCCAGCTGTTGGTCTCGCTCTACAAGCTATGTCTGAGCCATTGTAAACTGTGACTGTAGACTTGCTAATCGTGCTCTCATCGACCGTGCTACATGAGCTGCCCCCTACTCCCTCACATGCTCTCTGCCTCCATCTCCACCTCCAGCTCCACCCTACTCATCCCTCCTCTATCGTACCTATCTAGGAGCTACTCGCTCCTCCTCTCCTCCACCCTCTATTGTCATAACACCACTCCTCCTCACACCAACAACCCCTAGAGATCTACCCTATCCTCTCTGCTACTGTCTCCCCTCAGCTGGTACCTTGCTGCTGCTTGCACTAGGATCACCACCTGCCCACCTAGGAGCCTCTGCTTTCTGTCCCTGTCCCTGTCTCTGTCCTTGTTCCTATGCAGGGGCATTATCCTCAATCTTCTCTATAAGAGGTGCCTGCTTTGGTGGATCTATGAATCTAGGGAATGGATGTTGCTGGAACCAATCCCTGTACTAGGGTAATACCCACGCATCTGTAGTATCAATCAGGTAATCCCACCTAAGCTACAACAACCTTGTCAACTCCTGCATGCCCAAGGCGTATGATAACCTAGGCCCCCATCCTAGCCTCTCCTCATCTGCATTACGAGCATATGCAGTAAACTCCTATGAGATCTCCTGAGGCCTACCATACTGCCTCATCACCCGAGTACCAACAAAGCGCTCGATGACTATCACTGATCTGCTAATGAGACAAGTCATGAATAGATCTCTGCACACAGCTCTTCAGTTGTCCCAAGGCTCCAGACCTCTGTACGGTCTCCATACAACAACTATCAAATCGTCCAACTGCTGTCTCCAGTACTCTATCTTTCCTAGATGGGGCTGAGTAATGTATCCACAATATCTATAAACAATCAGTTACTGTGGATCTCTGGCATCATCCACTATAGGTCTGCACACTATGATGTGCTCCTAGGCCCATACCTACAAAATGAATACCCCTGCAACCATGCTCTTCCCCTCTTTGTATAGAATCTCATGGATCTCATGATACATGTGGGCTAAAACACACGAACCCCATCCTAATCTCTCAGGGTGATCCACAAGCCTCTGCAACATCCTTGCCCAGCCACATAAGAAACCCTGTTGTCCCATGTCTGGCATAAGGAAACAACTGATAAATCCTAGCTGATAGCCCGTGTAAGGATGTCTACATCGTGAAAAACCTATCTCAAAGCTAGTAGGCTAGGACGTTGTGCCGAATCATAATCCACCTTATCCCTAGCGAATAGAATCCTGAGAATCCTATATATATCCTTGGGAGTGATAGTCATCTCCCCAACTAGAAAATGAAATGTGTTATGCTTAGAATGGAATCTCTCAACAAGTACGGTGAGCATCCCATGATTCACATGGATATCTGGCATCTATAAAAGGTGAGTAAATATACACAAATCAATGTGCCAAATCTATATTGGATAACTCATGAACTAGCCTCATAGTAGGAGGATAGACACATCTGAAAATAACATGTGGTAATCAAACCTGCAAGAATCAAACAACAGAGCATCAAAGAATCATCCAAATTATGCTATAAGACAACTTAAACATCACGCAAATCCAAATACATTAATTGCCAAATCAAATTTTCATGTTTGCACCTTTAAAAATGCTCACTGTTTTTCATACGACATTTCACAGTGTGGGCAGAAACTCGCATGAGTCAGGAATAGGTATAGGATGACAAAAGACTCTGATACGATACAAAACAAACATTCACACAACAAAATGGTCTCTTAATCAAAAACTCATACGATACAAGCGGAGGTATAAAATGAAAAAAATCTAATGGACTTAAATGACAAAACAATACAAAGCAGTTTGTTGTACGCCACAAGATGTCATCTCGCATGACAAAATGACAATGACCGACTTGAACAAGACCAAAAATTCAAAAAATCAACAAAAAAAATTCAAAATTGATGAAATGAAAGGGCTAAAAATTAGACTCTTACCACTAGCTTGTAATTTCGTGGTCGATTATGACGTTTGTGGCGCTCAAATCGGTGCTCCTGGATCATAATGACCATTTTTATTCAAAGAAGGCTTTTTCAAATTTCAAACTTGGAGAGGTTAAAATGAATTGAAAATGACACTTTGACCCCTTATATAGCCCAAAACCTAATTTTTCAACTTGCTCCGCTGGAAATGAAAATTGTACCCTTAGCTAATTTGCCCGTCTTGATTCCATTTTCGGGATCAAAATCAAAATCCGAGATCATTTTCCTAGTCAATTTCAATACAATTTGGACCACTTAGCGCTTTCATCACATTCTCATTCTTTTCTTCAATTTGCACTCAATTTCACATCAATCATCGCTAAATCTTCACATGTTCCTCTGACTCAATCTTTGTGCTCAAGGAATCATGAAATATGCAAAAAGAAATTAAACTAAGATGCAATAATTTCAAAAAGCAAGCACAATATCTTCAATGACTCCAGAGGAAAAACTGTATAATAACAATAAATCTCCAGGGTGTTTTGAATGAGAGATGAAGGCTGAATTTATAGAGAATCACAAGAGAGATCAAGAAATAGAACAATCTAGGATAATTGAAATAATTGAGAAATCAGATTCAGTTAACCTTGAGATAGATTCCAATTATAGTTTAATTGAAATACATTCAGATTGTAAGTTTGAGTTTGCATTAGAGATATAATTCAATTAATTCCATGCACTTGAGATAAAAATAGGTAATTCCATGCAATTCTTTGATTTATTCAAGAAAAGAGTCTTTACAATGCAACATAACTTCTTTTCTCAAAAGCTTTGAGTTCCAATTTTAGAGAATGATTAAATTCCTTTTAATTACTTTTCTGATTCCACGTTCTCTCATTTTAGAAGAAAGAAATAATATCTCAAGTTTGATTTCTCTCTCAATTCAATTCTTTTATTTTATTTTCAATTTAACTCTTGCTTTGCATATTAATTCCTCTTTTGTGATTAAATGGTAAATTTATTAATTAATTAAGTATGCTAAGATATTTAATAAATTAAATAGGATAATTGATCAAAATGATTTTTTAATTAATTAATTAAATATTTAATTAATATAGAATAATTCACTTGCCATGTGACATTTGATGATTGAAGAATTAATTAATTGTGTGTTCAAAGTTGATTTAATTGCCTTTGGTTAGGACCTTGGTGATGTTGTCGAAATTAGGGGCCCATGGTTTAGGTGACCAATTTTAGGGTATTGCAAGTATGTCCACCTATAAAGCTGACAAAGTGACAAGTGAAGAGCTCTTGTCCAATGAAGGTGTGCTATTATGTTTTGCTAAGTGAAGTGACTGGGAAAAGGTTTTCCACCGACAAAACAACAATGTGCAAGCTTGAAGATAGACCAGTTAGGGTATAACCAATAGAGTTAGAGAACTGGTAGATGAACCCAACTGTGTGTTCGTCGATGACAAAAGTCTAAACTGACACGGTAACATAGTGAGTTGAGGTGCACGCCGACAAAGATGCCACATGGAGTCCAAGTGTCAAACCAATGGACCATGCATTGTCGATGAGGTAGGTGGTGACTGGTCGACATTAATGTCGATAGTGGATATCTCATGTCGAGTGCAGAAGGATGTAGCTCAAAACTGATCAAAGGAAAAAGATCTGATTCATGGAATCATGATCGATGCAGTGTGTCTAGGTGTTGATCAGGGTAAGTGAAGCTAACCATGTGATCGCTTCATGGTGTTTGACAAGTGCAGACTGATAAAGTTGTCATGTTTGCTAAATATATCAAACGTGTTTTGGAAGCAACGTGATTGGCGGTGATCGGATGTAGGTTGACTTTCTCTGAGAAGAGATATGATCCGATCTGATATGCCTCATGGTTGATGAAGGAATAGATAGACTTATAAAGAACTAAGAGGGGGGGTGAATTAGTGATAGCAAAAATAATAACACTTTAATTCCAGATCGGTAAAAAAATTAACCAGTTTACTTAAGACTTTGCATGCAATCCAAAGTGTTATAAAAGCATTCACAAGAAGTAAAAAACTCACCATAACACAAATGTTTATATGTGGAAAACCCAACTGGGAAAAACCATGGTGAGATGGGACTCACAAGTTAACTATATGTAGAAATAGGTAACTGACCAGTTAAGGTCTACAAAGTGCTCTGTTAAGATCAAATCTTGTTAAAGATCCCAAAGCCCTGTTAGAAGCTATACCTGGTTAAAGGTAATACCTTGTTAGGAGTAACCCCAGTAGAAGATTTCAAATCCAAACTAATGGATCACCTAGCTAGAGGATTTGTACAATGAAGCTTGTTAGAGGTTACCCGATTAGGGGATTTAACTGTTGTAGTGATTAGAAAACAACATGTGGTATGATCTAGGAATAACACATCTTGCTTGTATAGATCCTTTTTTGCTCACTCAATACTGCATCACCAACATACTATGCAACTCCTTCATCAAATCTAACTCATAACATCACTTGTATCTTGCATATTAGAAAAACTCATCACAATGTCTTTTTATAGACATTAGATTTCATGTCGGCTCAAGAACCTCATTACAATTTCCTAGGTTCAGTGAATCTGGACAATCTTCTATAACACATCACAAATCATCACCAAAAATGTTGGTTAGAGATAACACATCACGAGCAATGATAACTCATCATACAATCTGTAAAACCGGTTGGAACACCGATACTGGTTGAGTGTTAACCGCTTCCAACTCTCATACCGATTGTCTCCATTTACTTCCTTGTCTCTCTCTGTTGTTTCTCAAAACTGGTGTCAATGGAATTGACCAAAACTTATTGTCTTTACTGCTATACCGATTGTCTACATATACCGGCTAGACACCTTCATACCAATTAGACTTCTCTATACATATGATATCGGTTTGCAATACAAAGACTTAGGAGTAGTACTGGTTTGACTTAACTAAGATGACCATGACAATATGAACATATGTGTGTATATATGTGCCATCAATGACAACACATAAAGTCATCCAATACAAAAATCATCATCAAGCCAACAATCTCCCCCTTTGGCATTGATGGCAACACTTAGAAAATTTTAGACAACTAAGTGTGCTTACAAAAATGTATAGACTCCCCCTTAATAGTACATACAAAATTTTCACATCACATACATATTTGTACTCCCCCTTTGACAACAATGCCAAATTGAAAAGTAAAATACATATATATTACATCAAAATTTGCATAAAAAACTACATATATATAAATATAAGAGTTTTTCAAGGTGTGTACAATGCAATTATTAAGAAAATGTCACTGAAATGAATCTTCATCTATGCAAGATCATTATCCCATGTTTCTAAGAATGTTTTAGTTATCTCAACATTTGTCATAATTTGTGCAGCAAATTCTTCCATTGCGTCCACTGTGCTCATCTCTGGGGTTGCCAAAACCACTTCAAAATCCTTCTATGCCCTATGTAGAATTTCAAGTTTTTGGAATCAACTGGTTCTTCATTTATTTCAATGATATGATTCACTTAACCTGTTCAAAATCATAAACATCTAACAGATGTTGCAAAGCATCAACCGATTTGCCAAAATCTAAAGCTGAATCCTGTACTGGAATATAAGCATCACTTATCCTCTCTAGTTCCCTTTCGGCATCTTCTCACGTTTTCTTCAAATCAGAATAGAAAAATGGAACTTTAGATATTTAGCCAAAATTTTACCTCCAGTTTCAATAGCAGTTCTCAAAAGATCTTTATTCACTGATAAAACAATCTTGCCTTTATCAATTTGAGAAATTAATTGCTCTCCCCTCTTTTTCCTATAATCTTTTTCAGCTAAGGCATGTGCTGCCTCTTCAAGTGATTTCAGTTGGTCAATAGCATCAGCAACCAATTGTCCAAGTTGCCAATAGGGGTAGAAAAATTGCCACTATCAATATCTGGTAGGAGACTTGACAGAATGTCAACAACAATATGAATAATCACTGCTTCTTTTCTCTGATCTTTCAACCTTTTCTTTTGAGCCTTGGATTGCATAACTGTAAAAATATCCATTAGTTCAGATGCACTCAAATTATCTACATCTATAGGACCTTTAATGCTTATTGAGTCATCATCATCATCAACTATTATTTTATCCTTCTTTTCTTTCTCCTCTTCATCCTTTTTCTCTAGTTTCTCTTTCTTTGTCTCTATTTGTTTCTCTTGTGTGGCTGTAGTGACCCATGGTAGTTGACTTTCAACTTTGTGTTCACTTTCCAGTGGCGGTTGGATATCCACACTTGGTTCATTAACCGGTGCTTCCTCTGCTAATTGTTTCTCGACAATATCCAGTTGTTGTTCAGTTTCCTTAACCGGTTCAATGATGTTACAAGTTGTATCGATAGCATCCCTAATTTCTTTAGTTTCATCCACACAGAATATAACCGGTGGAGAACTTGTGTCATCCTTGTTCTTGATAGGATAGACTACATCCGGTGTAATAAATTCTTCAGCATCTAGCTCCAGTGGAGCTCTAGTCTCAGTCTGACTAGGTTTATTATCATAGCCTTTCAATAGTGCATTCATCCTCTAAACGTCTTGTTATATTATATGAGCATCATCTTCAACAGGTTGAGTCTTTCTGTTCAATAGTTTTAGTCTCCTTGTTTTAGAATGAAATTGTCCTTTATACTTAGCAAGCAATGCTAATAACTCTTCTCGAGACAACTCAGGAAAATATTGAACAAAAATTCTATTGATGATGTCTTGATCCTGATCTACAACCATTTTCCATTTATTTTCAATAATTGAATATAAAGAATCAAAAATGTCCTTTTTAATATCTTGTGGTAACCTATTATTTTGACACGGGTGATTGATTACCTCTTGAACAATTTCTTGTTTCTGACCTTCATCAAATGAATCAAAATATTCTTTTACATTATCAAATTGTTTCCTCCCTAATTTTTTTAAAGTCCTCTCAAAATCACTCTTTGGTTTGAATGTTGAAAGATTAATAGGAGTACTTTGTTTAGAAATGTCTCCTACTGGTTTGGATTTCTTACCAGTCAATTTCATCTTCTTTGATTCTTCTTCAGTATCATTTTCCTCAGATTTTTCGTGAAGAATGAGATGTCTACCTCTCTTCCTCGTTGCAGTCTACTTCTTTGCATATACATTGGGTACCAGTTCCTTCTTGATTTGAATACTTCTAGTTACCCTTGTACTGGTGGTCACAGAAGCTGGTTGACCAATTTTCTTCTTTTTCTCCTTGGCACTACTGGGTTGAGCAGGTGCAATCCTTTCCTAATAAGTTCCTAGTTTTTTCTTCTTTGTATCATTAGGAGATGCCAAAAGGTTGTTGGCATAACCAATTAGTAAGTCATAACTGAATTCATAGATCATTTCTTCCATTTCTTCTTCTCTGGGTTCAACGACCTCCATAAGGAAAATGTCAGTGGTTACAGTGAAACATATGTCTTTTTCAAAATGTTTCACCACTTCATCAGATAACCTTAATCTCATGCTCATTTTCTTTTTAAACTCATTGAAATACCTGTTCATAGCAACAGAAAATGTGTTCTTAACAACCTTAATGCTATTGTTGATTTGGGTTGTCACTGGTATGTCCTTAGACCATTGTATGTCACCAATTCTTGGAATAAAATTCTGAAAGTAGAAAAACAAACCAATCAATAGTTGACCATATTTATACTTTTGACTATTGTCCTTCGTAATTGATTCTAAGTTAAACATCAATTGACTTCTCATTGCCTCGCATAAATCATAATTTGCATCCTCTATCATCATCCTGTAGGCAAAATGCACACCAACAGATGGTACACTATTCATCCTGCTAGAATGGAATATCTGGTAGCCAATAACCATTGTTGTAAACCTAAATCCTTGATCTACAATGTTATTAAGCGATATAGCACGACTGTCAGTAGTGGTCTTTGTCAATGCAATAACAATCTCCTTTGAGATTGTCCTCAATTTTGCTACTTCACCGGTTTGGCAAACATCAGTTACTGCATGAATAACTTCCTTTGTGATAGTGTGAGACCTATCAAGATACATATTCCCTCCATGAACACGATTGAGGATAATCTTGACATGTTCTTCCTCAATTTTTTCTAGAAAATATACCACATTATGAAAACCTTTCTTATGAACCCTAATATATTTGGGTTTGATTTTCCCTCTCTTATCACACAAATATTTAAGCTGAGAATAGATTGCTAATGACCCTAGATCCTCAATTTTACAATCTATGTACCTAGATAAATCACCTTTGATCAAAACACCTTGGGGAACTTGAGACAATGCATTATAAGATTCTATTTTATCTGATCCCATAGACTCCATAGCTTTCACAGTAATAAAAAGACTTTCTGCTTGGGTAGATGATGATGCCATTTTAGATAATCTTAATTCGAGAGAGAGATTAACAAAAACAACTTATTCCCTTTGCGCTGGTAGGGTTTTTGATTTCTCTCTCATATGCACACCCGATTCACCTTTCCTTAGCTTCAAATTCGATTCAACTTTTAATCCGTATCACAAATCCATTCCCAATCTGCTAACAATGCTCTGTTTCACTTTGTAAGTGCTCAAAATGATTATTCAAATGCAATTAGGGTAAAAATAACTTAGTGAAACTTCCTTTTATTAACTTACCCATTACATTTATTAAATTACCTATAGGGTAACAAACCCTAATTACTACTTAACAAACTCGCTTGTACCGGTTGGTAATCCTTAGAAAACCGATAGATAGCAATATCAAAATTCTTACATTACAACTCAAAATGCAAAACCCTCTTACCATACACTCTTCAAGGTATCTGAAAATATATTTACTGATATACTCCCCTTAGGCTTGTTGAAAAGCTCAGTTTACTGGTGTAGCAATCTTCACACTCGGTGAAGGGTTTGATTCTTCAAATGGCTTGTCCTCACTTTTCTTTTTCCAAATTATATTCATCTCTGCTCTAGTTTTTTTCAACATCAACCTTCTGCATTCCTTTCTGATCTTTAGAGTGGTTTACCAGTTTGTTCTTCTTAGTTCTACAAAACTTGGCAATGTGTCTCAATTTGTGACAATGATAGAAGGCCATCCCAGATGCTCTCCAAGGTCCTACATTACCTCTTCCAGTCCTTCTTCTGTAGTTCATAGCCACATGTCCATAGTTATTGCAAATTGTGCAAATCACATTGGTTACCCTTTCCTTTTCATAGGGACTCAACCGGTTGACATAGGGTTTTTGCCAGTTCATGTTTCTCTGGTTGTCATAAGTCCTCTAGTCATCAAAAGGTCTTGGATTCATGTGAGGTGTCAGATTGTTCGCTCCATATCTGCATTCAATTGATCTATGTCCATACATGTTGCATGTGTAACAATGACCTTCAAATCTTCTAGACACATATCTAGTATTAGCATTATATCCTATATTCTCATTAGATCTGCTTCTACAAACATTAGCAGTATGTCTGGGTTTGTGACAAATAAAGAAAATAGGTTTGTAAGCTTTCTTATCGGTAGGCTTCTTAGCCTTAGTAGCAGTTTTACCTTCATGCATATTGCTCTTGGTACCAGAAGATTCTAATTTCTCAGATGTATTGAATCCTAGTCCAGATGTGTCACCTTTCATCCTTTGAGATTGGATCTATTCATCTAGCATAGAGGAATTCTTGTTGAATTTATCAAGTTTCCCATTAGCCTCAGTAAGCTCTTCGGTAAGATCTTCATTATGTTGTGTAAGAGTCTCTCTAAGAGACATTTCCATTTCAAGATCTAACTATAATGCTTCCTTCTCTTCCTTCTCCTCATACCAATGATCATGCAAAGCTACATTCTCCTGCTTGATCTGATAAATCTCATGATCTTTCTCTTTGATCTGGTCTTCAGCAACCCTCATAGCTTCAAGTTCTTAACTCATACGGATTATAAGAGCTTCAAGTTCTCTCCTTAGATTGAGTTTTTCACCATTCAGTTTATCCACTTCTTCAGCTAGTGCATCAATGTTAGCCTCATCTAAAGAGATGTTGTCAGAGATCTCCAAATTGCTCAGTTAGTTTTCTCCTTTTTACTTGTGAAGCCTTGAATCTACCTCTCAGGGTTTCAAGCTCATCCCTAGTTGCATCAAGTACTCTAGCCATCTCTTTGTAACTCATATCCCCCCTAATAGCTTTATGGTTTCCTTCCAAGTGATTAAGCCTTAAGGAAATTAGGCTCTGATACCAATCAATAGACTTATAAAGCACTGAGAGGGGGGGGTGAATCAGTGATAGCAAAAATAATAACACTTTAATTCCAGACCGGTAAAAACAATTAACCACTTTACTTAAGACTTTGCATGCAATCCAAAGTGCTATTAAATCATTCACAACAAGTAAAACATTCACCATAACACAAGTGTTTATACGTGGAAAACCCAACAGGGAAAAACCACGGTGAGATGAGACTCACGAGTTAACTATCTGTAGAAATAGGTAACTGACCGGTTAAGGTCTACAAAGTTCTCTATTAGGAGTGAATCCCGTTAAAGATCCCAAAGCCCTATTAGAAGCTATACCTGGTTAAAGGTAATACCCTATTAGGAGTAACCTCGGTGGAGGATTTCAAATCCAAACTAATGGATCACCTGGTTAGAGGATTTGTACAATGAATCTTGTTAGAGCTTACCTGGTTAGGGGATTTAACTGCTGTAGTGATTAGAGAACAACAGGTGGTATGATCTATGAATAACACATCTTTCTTGTATAGATCCTTTTCTACTCACTCAATATTGCATCATCGACATACTCTGCAACTCCTTCATCAACTCTAACTCATAACATCACTTGTATCTTGCATATTAAAATTAGTAATCACAATGTCTTTTTATAGACATTCGATTTCATGTTGGCTCAAGAACCTCATCACAATTTCCTAGGTTCAGTGAATCTGGACAATCTTCTATAACACATCACAAATCATCACCAAAAATGTCGGTTAGAGATAACACATCATGACCGGTGATAACTCATCACCCAATCTGTGAAACCGGTTGGAACACCGATACTGGTTGAGTGTTAATCGCTTCCAACTCTCATACCGATTGTCTCCATGTGCCTCCTTTTCTCTCTCCGCTAATTCTCAAAACTGGTGTCAATGGAATTGACGAAAACCAATTGTCTTTACAGCATATACCGGTTGTCTACATATACCGGTTAGTCACCTTTATACTGGTTAGACTTCTCTATACATATGATACCAGTTTGCAATACAAAGACTTAGGAGTAGTACCAGTTTGAATTAACTAAGATGACCATAACAATATGAACATATGTGTGTGTATATATGTGCCATCAATGATAACACATAAAGTCATCCAATACAAAAATCATCATCAAGCCAACATGAACCTTTGCATGCCAGAAGTTTGAATGTTGTTTTGGCAGGAATGCATAGTATAAATATGCAAATTGAAGACCAGATATGGGGCTGATACACAAGAGAGTGACGCCAGTGAAGTGAGTGTAAATCAAAGAGCCAACTAGTTAGAGAATTCATCAAATATCACAAAGATTGAGTGTTGGAGGTGCAAACAGTGAGAGGGTTTGATAGAGGCAAAACTAGCAAGGTCAAAGTAACGGGTAAACTGCAAAGTGAGTTGCAGTGGTGTAAACCGATAGTTCTAGAACTTGTAGAAAGGCAAAGAAGGAGTTGCAGTGTAGTGTAGTGTGAGCAGTTGAGGAGATCCGATAAGCCAAAGAACAGTGCAGAGTTAAACCGGTAAGTGGAGTAGCCGACAAGCAAGAGAACCGGTAGTGATCAAAGATCGAAGTACCGACAGAGAAGAGGTAGAGGCTGGATCAATAAGGTTGTAGTAGAGAGTGAAGGAGAGGAGGATTTGAGTGAGAAGAGAACCAATAGAGAGTAGAGCAGAGGAAGACCGGTTGAGAAGAGTAGAACCAAAAGAAAGATTGCAGAGGTTACAAATACATTTGTAACTGAGCATTAACATTTGTAATTGATATATGGCATTGTAATCACTGAGTTGGAGCTCGGTGTAGGGGTTGGTGCTCCTTGGGTTGGTTCCCTAAATTAGGGGTTGGTTCTCCTTGGGTTGGTTCCCAAAGTAGGGGTGGTGCTTTTTCAGTTGGTGCCCTAAATGTTGTAACCAATATTTTATTGTGAGGCTGGATTGGAGCAATAATCTCCAGCAGTATTTCTCACCAAGGTTTTTCCCATGTTGGGTTTTCCTCGTATATCGGGTGTTGTGTGATATGCCCTTTTGTGTCATCACCCTATCTCACTGGTATGTTTGCTTTATGTTAGATCTGCTAATCGGTATACTCACACTTAGGATTAAAAGGTTAAAGTTTGGAAACCACTGATTCACCCCCCGTCTCAGTGGCATCTTGTGTTCAACACGTGTAACATTGTGAAAACATATAAGATTTACTAAAAAATATTTTTAGTGCCACCAAAATCATCACAGTGTGAAAAATGCCTAATTGTGATGAATTTTTCATTCTCATGTGGTGTTTATCTATAATAAATTTAGTTTTCCAAGTGAAAATAAACCATTCTAGTAAGCATGTGTCGAAAATAAGCCAAAATAAAAAACTTTAACTGTCCTTCATCAATCATTAACTTGAATTCTACTTGAATTGCACATTGAAAATGTACTCAATCCTTTAGATGACAAAAAATTTAGTGTTTCCCCTTACCAATACCTATTCTTGTCATGTAAAGTTGTTTTCAACAACCATGTAGTTGTTTGGGCCATTTTAATGAATTACAATGGAAACCAATAAAAAATCTTGGTCTTGTTGGACTTTAGAGTTCAAGAGGAACTTATGCCAAGAAATTTGAACTTGAAAAGGTTAGACTTTGAAGGCCATAGGTAACAAATACCTTATACTATTTGGGATAGAAAGGAAGGGAAGTATAAATGAGGAAGTTCAGAGGTGTGAACAATGAAGAATGTTGAGGATCAAAGATGGGAAATGAATCATACCACTAACACATGAGGGGAAGGGGAAGTTTGAGGGTTTAACTCTAAAAGGTCTTTATGAGGGAATAGAGGAATTATGTGCTTTCAAGGGTAAAATAAATGGGTATTGAGAATAAAGTAAAGCTCAACATGCTTGTATAAAGGAGCTCATTAGACTTTAGATTTTAGAGGGGATAAAAGGGACGTATAGAAAAGGATGGTCTAAAAATTCTATCCTGAATGACTTAGAAAAAAATTGGTTTACTATGCAGAAGTTAGATTTGGATGAGCACACATGCAAGTTCATACTCTCAAATACTTAGATGATTTTTAGTCTAAGCAAAAGTAGGGTTCAAAGGGGAATAATTTTTTGGAGATGGGTGAGTTTGAAGGTGCAATAGAGTAAAGGAAATAAAATTTAGGTGAGATGACATAAAGTGGAAAAGGAAGTTTGATGTTTTGAGAAGAACAAAGGAAATCAAGAAAGCATGCCAAGTAACAAAACTCCAATATAAACATAGAATTTAACATTTCCAATCAACAACCTAGACACCTACACATTCCTTCAATATTTGGAAGCTACAACACAATATAAGAACATGGATAAAATAGAGATTGAAACAAATGAAATTATAAAAATGAGATATCCATGCAAGACTTCTTAGATTGGTAATAAATGGGGGCCAAACATAGTCAAAAAATATGAGCAAAACTTTGGAGGCAAAATTTGACTGCATTTATTCATGTCAATGCCCAATAGCCTCCCACTCATGTGTATATTGAAATAATGTCTAGGTTACCAACATACCCATAACTATATATTGATATTTGATAAATTGTACAACATGTGAACCAAGTCCATGCGAGCTTGCCACCTACATGGGTAACAACATTTAGACTACTACCTATGGCCCAAGTGTCCTCATCAAGTGGTAATACATGACATATCTAGAATAAACCATGTCACAATCTCCTCTCTTATGCAAAAGAACCCCTCTTTCTTCCAATTCATTTTGGATGTCTTCAAGTCCCTCGACAAGCATATAAACTACATCTAGGGGTTCCATTGACAAAAGACATTATGAATTTTCTATATGAGAACCTTCAAGGTCATTAAGAACTCTAAAGAGTTACCACATATTTATTAGGATATGAGAAGGAGTCAAAACCATCAAAGGATTCTTGGGTTTTAAAAACCCACATGACCTCCAACAAGTTCATATTTAAACTTTCTCAACGTTTGAGAACTTTGCAAACTCTTTGATTCTTCATTGGTGATATGCAATGGAAGGAGAACCATGAATAATTTTAAATGTTATAGGAACACCTTGAAGTGATAATATCCTTTACAAAAATCCACATGAGAAGAAAAATGTAAATGTTAGGGATTTCACATGAGTTAGGAGCTAGAACCCATCAAGGGTTCTCAAGGTTTCAATAATTCCCATACCTCTAACTTAGTTCTTGAGGAGGTTGAAACCTCCCAATTGGCCTAAATTAACCAAATTTGCTCATTTTTTTGCCAAAGTAAAACCCTAGACACTTATTAACCCCTTTAGCAAGATGGAATCATAACTTTGGCCAAATCTTCACCTAAAATTCATCTTTAAGAAAACAACAAAAATCAATTGAAACATGACCAAAATTAAACTACAAAAAAAAATGAACCTACAATTTTTTTTGGTTCACTTTGATCACTCATGCACTATATGCTCTTGCATCATTGATTGTTATCTCTCTTAAAGTATTCTATGATCCTTCCTTGGAAATATCACTCATGGTAGCTATATCCACTAAATTGAGATTCTTAGTTTATAAGTTTTTCATATATGTAAATGTTGATTCTTACCCTTACAATTTTGAGAATATCATTGATTTGGTTTTCCTCTTTAATGACAGTGCTCCAATAGTTACATCATCATCTTATTTGGAACTTTTTCCATTTCATCCTTCACATTCCCTAGAAATCTAACTTTCTACACTTGGACTTAGGACTCCCGATCAAATATTAACATCACTTACCACTAACATAGATACCAATAAACATGTTCTAAAGTTCATAGTCTTATTTTTCTTCCCTCACATTCCTTAATAAATTAGAAGGGTTTCTAAGATGCATCTATGGGGATATATCTTCCCAAGGAGTACATTCCATTCAAAGAAAGTTGACCTTCATCATCATACAATATTACCCATCCATCTTTAGTGCAAGAAGATACACCTTGGGGGCTACCTAGCTAACTCTTTCTCTCTTCATTTAATCTTCTATGGTCTCTCTCTCTCTCTCTCTCTCTCTCTCTCTCTCTCTCTCTCTCATTCTTTGAGAGGGAGAGAATAATATTTTTGTCCATGTGTACCTAACATGACCTCATTATTGGGATCCATTTTTAATGCTCACAAAATATATTTAAGGTGGGCAATGCAATAAGATACTTCACCTTGGATAGTATTATATCTAAAGTTTAGTATTGTATCTATTTACTAATTTTTGTTAGGATAATAGGATATTTAATTTCTCTCACCCAAGTAGATAACAATGGCATGTGTAACTCTTGACTTGAGGTCATTAAGTATCACCATTTACTCATCAATTTTTCATTGACAAAAGTTAGGTACCACCTCTATCTAATCACGACCAATTGTTATTTCACTTAAATAAGTCAACTCATCTGGTAATTGGGAGTTACCTAATAACATATTTGATACATGCCATCCTGACTCACTTATCCAAGAGGTCTATATATTTGATCTTTACTCATTGTACATTACATCTCATTCATTATTAATTATAATAGAATAACATCATTTTCATTTATAGTTTTATGGGTAATTCATAGACTATAGGTCGATGTGAACTTTTCTTATCATAAAATTTAACACATCCTAGGGATTGTGAAATATTGCATCTTTCCTAAAAATATTTTTCTTTTTTTGTTTTGTTTTAATTGTTTGCAAAGTGGGTTAGTCATTATGTTTGTGTTGAAGTACATGTTTATTTTTATGGTGTAAAGTTTGTGTACATGTTTTTATTGATCTAAATGAATCTATTGTGGTCACATGAAGATAAATTGTGGATGCAGTTGTCCCACATAGTCACATAGGTTGGATCAAAGTTTACTCTTTAAAATTAAATGTACGGGCCCATGTGGAACTACATAAGAAAAAAAAGTGGTATTTATATGTCATGTGTTGTTACATTGATTTTTTTTTTGGCAAATTGCTACAAAGGGGGCAGCTCCCATTTCATTAATCACAAAGAAAACAAGATACATGATTTTAGTGGCAACAAGAAAATAGGGTCCTTATGGATTCTATGGCCTCTTTAGATCTACTCAACCTCTTAGGAGTGAAAAAATCCCCATTTACACCCATCATGTACACATATGTCTCAAGATTGTTCCTACTCAAGCCATCTCTCATAATTTTTGCAATGTCATGCATATCCTTGTTTTTTAGAGTCACCTCTATGTCAAAAGCATCAACAACGAAATTGTTGAAGGCTTAAAACTTAAGTCTCTTTAGGGCCTTCACAGTTGTGTCCTGAAGATGGGGGGAAACCATACACTTGACAACCTTTTCCACTACCTCATGGTCCTTGGTAGTTCACGCTAGAATGTAGAGAAATCTCTCAAAGAGCTCAACATTGTGTGCATGGATAGGACCTAGGTGCTCATCCCCTAAGATATTCCTTACCACTTCCCCTTCCTCATCCCCATCTAGAACAAAGATACCCTTTAGTTGTGATTCCATTGAAGCCTGGTTACAACCATATTCAAATTATGGGATAATCACTGTATCCACCTCCTTAGACATTCACCCAACCATTTTTTTGCACCGAGATGTTTTCACCTTTGTCTATATGCTTAGTTTAATAATGAAGGCTATCTTGGTAACTTCCATGAGAGATGTCTCTTCAACCCAATAATTTTGAGATCAATCTTTGGATTAGGCATTTCAAGATTTGGATAGATCCCCCAGACATCTCCTTATGTACCATTTGTGCATAATGAGATCCCAATGAGGGTTTTGTCAGAACTGTTTGCTTCATAGCACATCAAAAGCTACGTCTATGAACAAGATGTTGTCACTAAGGCTCAAACTAGTACAAGCCATGATATCATTTGAAATGATAACATCATTTGCCTGATCGATTTCATGATTAGATAGGAAATCTGCCTCTTGGTTTTCTTCATGAAACACATGTTTTATTAATAAATCTAGTCCTTCTAGGATCTCCTAAATGTCATTCACCCACATTCTAGATTTCCAACTTAGGCCATTTACAGAGCTAACAACCTGAATCATTTAAGGAGTCTCCTTCAATATCAATATTGAGGATATTACCCTTCTTACATAATCTTAGGCCACCAAGGAGGGCCACAAATTTGACATCATTGTCAGTACCATTGAGAAGCTTAATGAAACCTCCCCATATTAGATCACTAGTGTCACTTCTCACAATGAAACCAACACCAAACCATCCAGGATTTCCCTTGGAAGCACAATCAAATTTTAGTTTCAAATGACCCTTTGGTGAGAGAAAATTGAATATTATTAATATTTTGACATAATATTATTTTATCAAGTCACTAAACAATACATTCAATATTTTGAGCCTTACCAAAATCCTAGTCATATACTATTTTCTAGCTAGCTATGGGCTTGTAGCTGATCTTCCTTCCACCAAAAGTATACTATCTAAAAAAAATGAGATCCAGTCATCTACTATTCTATGGTTATATGTTCCTTCTAAAATTGCCTCATTTTTAGTGTCTCCAACACTAGATTTCAAAATAGTCATGCACAAGATGACCTCGCAAATGCCATACATGGAAAGAATGAATGAGTGCAGTTACTAATATTATGCCAAGAGGCATCTTCTACATCCATAACACAGATTGAATGAGTGTAGTTACAATCGCACAAAAGTGGAAGTGAATTAGTATGTGGATTGGGAGAGTCAAGTAATTGGCACTCCATCGCCTTCATTTCCGCATGTCCGTAGAACTTCTATTGATGAATAATGTTGTTGCACGTATGATTGATTTCTTGAATATTTTTGGAGCAATCCATTGTACATACTAGATAGTTTTTGTTCTTATTTTTGTGCCTTCTATAGGATGCTTAAAGATTTGGATGGGAAGACACCCTTAGATGTTTCTAAGTTGAATGATCAAAAGGATATTTTGAAGCTTCCCAAGAAGGATGCATTTTTGTAGGCTTATAAAAATGATATGTATGAGTTTTAATAATGTTAAGTAGTTGAATGCTACAATTTATATGTGCCTATTCTACAAATATTTTATTTTCCTTGGGATAAGATGTCATCAAATAAGCAAATAGATCAATTTTATTCAAATGAGAGCCACCCAATTTATTATCATCACATAAACAATGAGATTATTTGGAGGTACTCCACAAGCTAAATATTTTCAAAAAAACTTTTAAAGTTGTTATGCTACCAAAAACACGCTGGCAAGACAATCCACATAAATGATATTGTAACTCTCATAGAGTCCCCATTATTGACTTATAGTCTTATTTACCATATCATTATTTTCCAACATAAAACTACTAAAAAAATATGTTATGTGTATATTGAACTTTAGTAGTAAATAAATTGCATGATGAAGAAACAATGATGGGTTTTCTTTTGTGCTCTTCGTTTTTCAACTGCTAAAAAATTATGATACATTCTCTCGCTCTTATTCACTTATGTTTGGGTTGTACTTCTAAAAAATCTTATAAACTTCATCATCTAAAAAAATAGAAGCATTCAAAGTTTACTCATTTGCCTAAATATTGATGTCTTCACTACTGTACTTAGCTCCCCATGCTTTCACCTTTTTCAAATGCACTTTCCATGGTAGTCTTTTGTCATTTAATGCTATCTAGCACATACATTACTATATGCACACCTTTTATATCACAAGACATCTTTGTACTTCAATCCTTTCTTTTCCACCACCTATTGTAGCATCATCAATGCAAATTTAAAATATTTAAAAAATAATATAATATTTTATTAACCTTGTTAAATTATGAAATATATTATCAAATTTATTTAATTATTTGATTAGTAGTATAATAATATATTTTTACATTCTTAAAGTATGATTTTAAATTATCACATTCATATATTTAGTTAGATGTTGGTTGACAATGTTTAACAAAAAAATTTGTTTCAATTTTCTCTACTATTTCAAAAATACTTGTAATTTTATTTTGTATTTTTTTAGACTCCAAGATGAGTGCTAGGTGTTTGGTGCCATTTGTTTGTATTGGATCCTTGATTTGATTCTCTAGCATGGTACTGATTATATGTTGTTGTTGCCTGAGCTAGAGTCATTTCTTCTTCATACTGTTTCTAAATTTTCTTCTTAGCTATTGCGATACAACTCACAAGGGCAAAACTGTAATATTGGTCTACCTTATATGAAAATGTTTTCCCTTGATCCATGGATGAAGCAATGGTATAACTAGTGAACAGGGTGTTTGTTTGGATACTGCTTATATCTTTTTTGTTTTGATTCTTATTTTCAGTCCTTTGTTTGATTTTCACAGGGTTGATAGGATGTCCCTATTTCAAGGATCTTCTTCCAAACATGCAAAGTAGAGATTTTGATTTTGTTAACTTGGTGATTTTTTTTCAGAAGTCGCCACCTTCTTTTGTGAAAAGAAGGCAAATCAATAATCTTAAAATTTTAATTCTTCCCTAGCGGAGTCACCAATCTATTGGTTCCCAAATCAACAAATTGCAAAATGCTAAGTGTATGCCAAGTTCTATTATCAAGATTCACAAGTGATGTGGCCACCAAACAAGAACCACCCCAAGGGTTGCTATCTTTTTCTCTTTAGGATTTGATATACCTTGGCGGGTGTACCTCTAGCATCAATCAATCATTTACTTCTTATGATGATAACAAAGCATATTGTAATCCTCACACAAATTATAAGGTTTGAATGAATAATACCTTTAAACAGACAACCATTATTCAATCTATTTCATTATGGAATGAGGCTATTGGAATAGATAATTAAAATACAAAACTACTCCTACTCCTACTACTGAAAAAACTGATTGGATATTTTGTTGAAAGAAACCCTAAGAACAACCAAGATTGGTGCCTTCTCTACAAGGTAACAAAGTCCAAATAACAAGTATCTTCCTCCTAATTGTATTTGAAACTGTTTGCCACTTTATCTAATGTAATATTATTAGGTTCTTCTTTCTAATCCAAGTGATTCCTTCAAATTATTGACTTATTAAGTGAATTCATTCGTGCCTTGTAGAAACCAATTGAATAAATCACACAAAGCAAAATACCTGCTTTGATAAATCAGAAATATCCTTGATATATTGATCTAAATAATAAGAAAGAAATCAATTTGGAGATAACCATATAACATGTATCATATTTTACCACAAACAATTAGAATCAAAACTTAGACACAAGATCCTTGCATTATATTATTGCCACTACAAAAAAGGTGTTATGTTCCTGTTGAGGTCTTTCTGTTAGATAATTGATTAATCCCAAAGACACTGAGAGGGGGGTGGGGGTGAATCGGCGTTTGACCAGTAAATGAAAGATTTAAACTTATTTACAATTCTATAACTAAGATTAATATGTCGGTAAGGAAACAGTAATGCAGTAAAGAGAAATAAAGGAATAAACATCAATGCACACCATAACACAAATATTTTGGCGAGGAAACCCGGTAAGGGAAAAACCTCGGTGGGATTGTGACCCACAATATTTACTCACTGGCCATATTAATAAATATTACTAGTACATAAGGGGCCTGCACAAGCAGGAAGACCAACTACCTAGAGCTCATTGCTCAACAACAAAAGTGGAGTCTCACTAACTACAACATCATACTGATGTAAACATAAAAAAGAACTCTTACAACTTGCTTCAAAATGCTAGATGAGTTTTTTGTTGTGCTCTGTCTGATACCAGTTTTGCCTCTGCCAAAAACCCTAGCCGGTATGCTGTAAAATGATTCTGCTTATACAGAATAGTCTTCGCTCTTCTCTGCTTCTTATTTGCTCTGAAATGAATACATCAAAATGCATATACAACTATTCGCTATCATATCCTATATATATCTCTATCTTATCTCATATTATCACTTCTTTTTAAATGACCTACAAGAACTCATAAATATATGAGTCTTTACAATACAACATGTCGGCCATATAATTATATTTTACATTATAATTTATTTCGCATAAACAATATTTATTTTCAAGTCGGCCTGGAATGCCGGTATAATCTTCTACCGGAGTAAACTAGATGTCGATGTGAATGAGCCTTGTTGTATCTACCAGTGCCAGTAGGTGAAGTCTATAGCCAGTTGATCCTGTGGAACCTTGTTTCCATCAATGAAAACATCCACCCTTCTCATCTGAGTGTATAATGCCATCAATCTCCCCCTTTGGTATTAATGGCAACACTCATGAGAAAAATAAAAAACTGTGAATCCAAAACTATGAGTGCTCCCCCTAAGCAAATGATCTATTCATATTCTTCTATACCTTTTCTCCATGCCTTTCTCAATAAATTTTTCTCACTATACACTCCCCCTTTGACATTAATGACAAAGGATGTCAAAAAAGTTTACTTAGATCCCTGAAGTCTATTGTGTACAATTTGAAAAATATCTGCAAGAACTAAGTTCAGACCCTGCATGAACTTCGTATTGTCGGTAATTATTGTTTCTATTTGCCTGATCATTCCAGTAAGATAGTGCATTTTATGTTCCAATGTTCTATCTCCTTGAATTTTAGCCTTTGATAGTGCATTCTGGTGAGTGATTAGATTGTCCAATCTTGGACCAAGCTTATTCTTCAACTCCCTTGCTTTCATTTTTAGTCTTGCCTTTTCTTTTTCAAGATTTTCAATCTTCTTCTCATGTGTAGCCATCTCATGTTCTATGACTGATGTTAGTTCAGAAGGACCAATTATATTATCCGCAATATCATCAATTTCCTTTTGATTTTTTCTGATCTGATCATCAATATCTTCTGTTAGTTGATGTGATTTACAAGCTTCTCGGTATAATTCCTTATACTCCAAAATGGTAGAGTTCAATGCTGGTAGCAGTGTATCAATCTGCTGTGTACATTCCTTTATTATTTTTCTAAAGAATACCTCCTTTTCTTTATCAATTTTTTCTTGAATAGTCTTCTTATTTATTTTGTCTAATGACTGCATGTTAGCAGAAATAAATTTGGACAATGTGTCCAATTTAACTATCGAGCCAATAATATGATCTACCTTGCACTCCAGTGCAATCATCTGCAAAATTGGTAGAGAATCATCGATAGTCTTAAATGCTAAGGCATTACACTTGGTTAGTTTCTTTATAGAATCCAATAGTACTTCTATGACAGATGTTGGTCTGAAATCCAAAATTGAAGTACTGGGAGAGGTGCTAGGTTCTGCATTATCTTTCTTCTCTTCTCCTAATTTCTATATGTCATCATTATTTATATCCTTAATAATTACATCGTTTGTATTTTTTACATTATCATGCTGAGTGTCAACTGCCTTGACTGGTGAGTCAGAGATCTCAATATTTACGAAATTGATTTCTTCCCCTCAAAAATTTCTTTATCTACAACTTTATTTGTATCATCAATAGTTATATTATCAATATCAATATTTACAGGAGTGTTAGTGGGTTGGTCCTTACCAATTTTTGGAATAGAGGTATCATCCATTTTAATGTTGATGTCCTAAGTATCAACCTTCATTATGAATAGAACGTTTGACTCAGGGTCAACCACATTTGTTGCTTTTTCTTCCTCTGATGTCTTTTCTGCGGGCTGATTCTGCACTTCTACCTATGCCTTTGCTACTATCGGTGGGGTGTTCGGGGTCAGTGGTGGTAAGTTATCCTTTATTGTTAAGTCAGGGACACTGCCAACTTTATTCTTCCCCTTAACACCTTTTTGGTATACCTTAAAAAAAGATTTATCAGCTTTTTGTCTTTCTTTTTCTTCTCTTTTCTCTTTCTCCACAAAGAAAATATCCCTTTTGTCTGTTGTCTCATCTGCGATTTTCTTTGTCTTGTTGGACATGAGGCTTACTTTCCGGTGACCACTTATAAAAATAGTTATGTTAGCCTCTGCTATCAATTCATCTATTTCTTGAATAGACTTGGCTGGATGAACAACCAACAATGCTTCAACCTTTAATTTCTTGTCCAATTCCATGATGGACATTCTTTTTGCCTCAAGTCTTAGATATAAGTCATTGGGGAGAACATCAATGACTTCAACAAGAATTTTCTTAAATATATCTAAATACAAGATTATGCTTTCTTCAATAGTGTTCTTATCCGAATCATCAAAAGAATGATAAAACTTATTGACATTGTTGAGATTACCATCCTGAGTTAATTTATTAACGAGCTTTGTCAGGAAAAGTGTATCAGATATCTTTGGTGTCAATTCCTTCTGTGCAATCTTCTTTTTTGGACCGCTAGGCTCTTTCATAGCGTGTTCTTTCTTCCTAAGTGTCCTTGTCTTCTTTGGTGACGGAACAAGAGCAGGTGTCGATGGAGATTTTCTCTTCTTCCTACCCACCCTTTTAAACTCTGCATCTTTGTCACTATCAGTCTTAGATGAGGTAACAACAAGGGAAACATGTGTTACCGGTTGCTGGTCAGATTTTTTTTCTTTTATGCTTGCAGCAACATCATTGAACTGTTCAAGTTTCAATATTCCCTTGGTAACATTTTCGACAAATTTTGAAGCATCTTTCAATGTTTTATCCCTCTTCTTTCTTTTCTTCTGAATAGCAACATCTTTCTCTATGGTTTCAACAGTGCCAAAGAACTTCTCAGTAGGTTCTGGTGGGCCATCTAGAAGTCTCTTGGCATAAGTTTCCAGAATGTTGGTGTCCACTTCATATCCCATTTCTATTACCCAAACAGTTCTAGGTGTGACAACCTCCATCCATGTTTCATCTCTCTTTATAACAAAGCATATCAATTTGTCATACTTATCAACAATACTCTGAGGGATACTTTCCCTTTGCTTAATTCTTGCTTGAAATTTTTTGAAGTATCCCCATACCTGCTTGTTTCTTTTTGAACCCATGCCGGAAATTGCCTCCTTAATCTATTTTCCATCAGAAATAATATAGGCAAATTCTCTATGGCCTGTGTCGGGAATCTCCTTCAAGAAGTATAGCATCAAACATACAATTAAATTCCCAAATTTGAATGTTCCCTTTTTATCACCTTTGATTTTGTCCAAGTTATCTATCAATTCATCTTTTAACCATTCACAAAGATCAATTTTTGCATTATTCTTTACCATTTCATAAGCACTGTGAATGCATAGATTGGAAACATAATTCAACCTATTTGTATGTGCAACCTTGTAACCAATAACCATGATAGCATATTTAACATTGTCATCATTTATGTCACTTACCCTGAGTGATTTGTTATTAGATGTAGCGCCGGTTAGATCCATAACATCTTTGTTTGGAATTTTCTTCTTCTTCTCAGGCCTTGTGTCGGTAGAGGGTAAATCTGTAACAACTTCAATGGCTTCCCTGGTGATTTTGAAGATAGAGTCAAGCCATAAGAATTCACCGTGAACTCTACTTAGAATATATTGGATAATTTCATCTTCGAATTTAGGCATACAAAGGATGTCTACAAACCTTAAATCTTCCACAATCTTATGTTCAGGTTTGATTACACCTTGGTTGTTTGTGATGACTTTCATAAACATGTTCTTCATCTCTTCATACCCTAAATCTTCAATATTATAGTGAATGTATGCCCTAGGGTCTTTTGTGAATGCGACTCCCTTCAGAATTTTGAAAATGCTCCAACAGAGTCGTCCACCTTAGCTATCTTAGGAATTATCTTAAAAACTAGCCTAGGACGTTTGATATTCTCCACAAATAGTAGGGTTTGCTATGAATTCAAGAACGGAAGATGAAGAAGCCATGATGCAAAATAAATACCTTTTTCCTATCGAATGCAAGTGAAAACCTTGGATGCCGTAGAAAATATTTGCTGCTTCACTTCTTGAATGTCGGTGCTCTACTTCTGTGCTCTTCGAATACTTGAATGCTTGGTGAGTTGAAATGAGAAATTTCAATGCTTTATAACCAAAAAGTTAACTAACAACCGCATTAAATGCTTCACCAGTTTAGTGAATTTCCATTGTAACTCAACATATGTGCTGATAAAGAAGGATTATGACTTTCTTACCATCATCCAAGGGGCAAAATGGATGATCTTCAATTAGTTGCCTTACCCCTAAGGATTATTCCTTAGTTAGATGAAGAATTTCCTGTCAGTGCAAGATTGCATTGTTCTGTCGATGCAGAGCCAGATTCATCATTTCTCTGATCTGTCTTCTTGACCCATTATTTAGAGAATTATTGCTTGATTTTATTCACCTTTTCCTTTCCTTTTTCATTAGATCCTTTGTTATTTTTCGTTACATTCTTGCTTCTGCAAAATCTTGCAATATGCCCAATTTTGTTGCATGCATAACAAGTTACATTATTTCTTTGAATAGATTTTCCATAACCTTGCCCGGTTTGAGTTCTGCATTGATTAGATAGATGTCCAAATCTACCACACATGGCATTTTACATTCATTCTGCAATTATTTGACTTATGACCATATTTATTGCATTTGAAACATTGACCGGTAAATGAGTTTGTATTCTGATTATTCCTATATTTGCATTGATTTTCTCTATGACCAAATTTGTTGCAATTAAAATATTTGTCATTGAATTTGTAACCATTGGGTTGCCTTACCGGTTTGTTGTGATCCTGATTATTTGTAGATCCAGAACTTTCTCCATGTTCAAATCCAAGTCCAACTGTATCTCCATTAGGTCTTTGATTTTTCAGCATATCATCAAGCTTGGCTGAGCTCTTTTTGAATTTGTCTTTGTGTTCATTTGCAGTGACCAACTCACTTTCCAGAGTGCTAACTTGTCTCATAAATTCCTCTTTGTCATGTTGCATCTGAATCAACTCTGTTTTAAGCATATCATTTTCATGACTAAGCCTTATAGATTCATTTGATCTTTCATTAAGTTGTCTGGCAAAATCTTCCTAATTCTTCTTTTTATCTTCAATATCCTTAGATAGTCTCATGGCTAAATCTTGCATCTCATTCTTCATGTTATTGTTCTCTTGTCTCAGTTTCTCTGCAATATCTCTGAGAGTTTCTTTTTCTTCATCATCTTATTTTTGCAATTGCTCACACAATTCTTTTCTCTTATTCTGTGTCATGATTAGGTTTTCTTGAAGTGCTTTGATGAATCCTTGAAAAGATTTGAGTTCTTCTTCCAGTTTGATATTCTTTAATTTTTTTGCATCAAAATCTTCAAGAGCCACTTCCAACTGTTGTCTCAAATTTTTCATAGGTACCGGTTTCAGAATCTTCCTCAAGTTGTTAGGCTTCTGTAAATAGAGGATCAGGCTCTGATACCAATTATTAGATAATTAATTAATCCCAAAGACACTGAGAGGGGGGTGTGAATCAGTGTCTAGACGGTAAATGAAATATTTAAACTTATTTACAATTCTATAACTGAGATTAATATGCCGGTAAGAAAACAATCAATGCAGTAAAGAGAAATAAAGGAATCAGCATCAATACACACCATAACACAAATATTTTAGAGAGGAAACCCAATAAGGGAAAAACCTCAATGGGATTTGTGACCCACAATATTTACTCACTGGCAATATAAATAAATATTACTAGTACATAAGGGGCCTGCACATGCAGGAAGGCCAACTGCCTTGAGCTCACTACTCAACAACAAAAGTGGAGTCTCACTGACTACAACATCATACTGATGTAAAGATAAAAATGAACTCTTACAACTTGCATCAAAATGTTGGATGAGTTCACTATTGTGCTCTGTCTTATACCGGTTCTGCCTCTACCAAAAACCCTAGCTGGTATGCTGTCAAATGATTTTGCTTATACAAAATAGTCTTTGCTTTTCCCTACTTCTTATTCGCTCCAAAATGAACACATCAAAATGCATATACAACTATTCGCTATCATATCCTATATATATCTCTATCTTGTCTAATATTATCGCTTACTTCTTTTTAAATGACCTACAAGAGCTCATAATTATATGAGTCTTTACAATACAATATGTCAGCCATACAATTATATTTTACATTATAATTTATTTCGCATAAACAATATTTATTGTCAAGTCAGCCTGGAATGCCGGTATAATCTTCTGTCAGAGTAAACTAGATGCCGGTGTGAATGAGCCTTGTTGTATATGCCAGTGCTGGTAGGTGAAGTCTATGGCCGGTTGATCCCATGGAACCTTGTTGCCATCAATGACAACATCCACCCTTCTCATCTGAGTGTATAATGCCAACACTTTTCAACCCTTAATGTGGGCATGGTTTCCCCCTTATATAGAAATTAGGTGAAGCAACAAGCTTCAGACCATTATAAAGAGACTTTTTAGTTACCTTGCCTGAAAATGAAAAGATATGCCTTTTCATTAAATATAATAATATATAATTATATTGTCTTAAATAATTATAATTAAAGCAAAGTTTTTAGAACATGAAACAATTAAAACATAAGGCAAAGTTGGTAACCACAAATACAACTCCTTGTCTTCATATTTCAAATAGCAACCTGTGACCAATGGGTTCAGCAAGGTTCTATTTAAAGTTGGAGTGGGCTCCATGTTCACCAGCAGTTACTTCACTACATCATTCTTCCAAAGGCTTCAATTATTGACTTTCCCATTGATACAAGTTGTAATCACTGTGCCGCTTGTACTTCTACACATCTGGGACATTCACCATGTGATCCTTCCATCTCTTATCTGTTATTACACATACCTCAAAGATGAATCTTATGTATCCATTATCCAGTGTTTGTTACAAGCTAGGGTTGTTGTTGCACCAAAAGATCGACCTGTCAATGCCTGATACAACCACTAGACTTATAGAATCCACAAGAGGTTGTTAAACCGTCGTGAATCCCCATGAGGGACGTTGGCCCACTGCCAACAATCCCCCTCCCAGCATCACTCGTTGTGGCCTGCATGATTCAAACCTATGACCAAGCTTTGTTACCACTTATTATAACCAAATTTATCCAATCTACTCCCCCTGAGAAGTAGCTCTCCTCATCAAAGCCGGAAAAAGATTTCTCTGTTAATTCTGTCGGTCTGATGCCATGCTTCAACTGTCTAAGTTTATACCGATGAGGGTATAACTCCAAGCTACTCTCGTAGATATTCAAAATTTTCCTTAGGAAAAGGCTTAGTAAAGATATCTGCAATCTTCTCTTTAGTATTCACATAAACCAATTTCACTTCTTTTGCTTCAACATTCTCTTTCAGAAAATTGAATTTGATAGAAACATGTTTAGTTTTAGAGTGAAATACTAGATTATTTGATATATCAATTGCTGCCATATTATTAGAGTAAATGATTATAGGTTCTTTGCATTTACAATAATAACCAATCAATAAAACATCTCCATAATGTGTCGTGCTGATCTAGAATAGATAATGCTTGTCGGTCCATAACCTAGACCTATTTGCTGATAACAACAAATATGCAAACTCAATTAGACCAATAACCAAATCGCCAAAACCAAGTGTCCAAACAATGTCTTCGACATAACCAAGTAATCTCTAGATGATAATAGATCATCCTCAGTGCTGGTGAACTAGATACCGGTGACTGTGCATATGTCATTGAACATGTCGGTGAACATAACCAAAGATCTTCAGTGCTGATAAGTGTTGACAAGTGTTGACAAGTGTTGACATCAATGACAAAACCAATGCAACACATCCATAATACCAATAGTGTTACTATCTTGTCCAAGAAGAGATTAAGGCTTTGCACACTGATTACTCTTTCTTCTTGCATATGAGAAAGGATCCTTGGAACCATTTGATTCAATTCACTCTTCCAGTCACTGAAGTCCTTGATATGTTTATCTTGATCAATTATCGATGGAATGGCCCAATGCTTAAATGTATGGAATGATTCAATATTAGCCTTCACCTTGGGTTCTTCTGCCAAAATGTACTTGAGTTCTTCAATCATAGTTTTTACCATATTTTTAGTTGCCTTGATGGTAGGAGGGACATCTAGATCTCTTTGCAACACTTTACATAGGGTAATCAGAGTATGATGCACTAGCTGCCACCTTTTGAATAATGACTCTAACACATGCTTATTCTCCTTAAATATTTCCAATGCTTTTAACAATGATTCATAGCCCTTGTGCACATCATCTAATTTATCCATGACATACTTTACCCTATTTGTTAACATCTTTTCAAATACAAAGAGAATTTGTTGTGACATTTTTTGTTTGGTATCCTCATTAATCTTTCTCAGTTCTCCAATCTCTTTTTCATAATTCTCTCTCTTAAGTCCAACTCTTGCTACAAGATTGTTATCAATTGGATTTGGCATTAAATGCTTATGAATAAAAATTTATTTTCTTTGATTGGCCTCACCACCTTTCAACTAATCTTTCAATCTAATATTTTTAATGTATAATTTATTAATTTCTTCATTCATATCCACTTGTATTATTTCATTTTTAATTAATTTTTGTTGCATGTTCTTCACAACATCCCTAGTGAACATTTACGAATGCATTTTCATTGTGGCCACCTCAAAAGGGGAGGTATCTTTGAGTGTCTTGAGTATAGAAGCCCTTTTTTTTTGTTTAACCATATCAACCAACTTTGGTTTTTCTATACTTTTAAATTTCACCCATGCAACCAAAGTTTTTGTGTGGAGGTTATACCCTGTTCCACTCACTCCTTGCCTAGAATCATATTCTACCACCAACATAGTGTCTTCTTAATGTCTAACTTGATCCAACAAAAATATTGTTTTACTGTCATCTCTGAAATGATCAACATATTGCTTTTTAACACCATATCTGTATCCTCATCTGGGGTGACATCTATGTCATCCAACCTCAATTCCTTGATTTTTTTTAAAGCAATTTCATCATACTGAGACTCATCAACACCCATCATATTCATCTACTTCTTCTCCTCAAATTATTTCATCTTCATCTTGATCTAGAAGTCCTTGAATTTGGGTGTCTTAATAAATTCATCATCTTCCATGAATCTCAGAGATGTGGCAATTCTTTCATCTTCATGATCTTTTGGCATTGCCTCTTCCTCAGTCCAACCTAAATTCAAGGACTTCTAGATAAAGAAGAGGAGGATACAAAACATGTTAAGTTACTAGTCAAAAAAATATGGTAAAGAGTTAACAATCATGGAGCAAAACAGTTATGACAACCACAATGGCCCAGGACTTCAAAGGGAAGGAATCAAAGAGCCTATCCAACCTAAATTCCTACCTAAGATGAAAGGGTTGGGGTGCAAACCATTGAAATTGAACACTCCCATTACTAAGTTACTATGGGTGAAGACATTAAGGCTACTGATGGTGTCAAATTTTTTGATGAAAATCCTGTAACAAACTCTCATGATGATGACAAAACTTCTTATAAGGATAAGTATGCAAAAGACCATGCCTAGATTGAAACATTTTGTTTTCCTAAAAAATAATCCATATTTACCTTAATTGCTACATATTTAGCCTTTTTTTAGAGTATTTATAACCTTCCCTTAGTCCTTAGATTATTGTAGGACCTTTGAGTTTGGACCTATTAAAAAATAATGAGCACAATTGCTGAGTTCATGAAAATTTGAGAGGGTATACCCCTAGGAGATGATAAAGTTGGATTCACCATAGATCCTAACAATATTGCATACTTTAGTGAGTATGCAAAATCTTATAGTCACACAAATTAAAAAATTAAAAAGAAGTCTTTAGGTGAAAACCTAAAGGAACATTTAGACAATGAAATAGTAAAAAATAAAGGAAACATCTGAGGGTGAATTTTTTTCCAAGGTGCCCAAGGATGGAAGGTTGGTGTAGCATCGTAAATTGTACACCCTTAATTAGGTTGTCCAATTCCATGATTATTTGGCACACACCTTAGTGTGTCACATTGCATTATAATATTATAGGGCATCCTTAGGCATTTAATTAATAATCTAATTAAACACAAGTCCTTTCCTATCAGTTCACATTTTATGAAATTGGGCTCCTGATCCTAGGTGTGCCCCTTTTTATTATTTTATCATAATTTAATCCTAATCTTACCCTAATTTTAACCTTCAAAGCACATCCTGCATATCTATACATTATAGTTTGAGTCATCGAGCTAGATTCCATATTAGAACCCCGTTATCTTTCATTCCTTGAAAGTTAGAAAGAGATTGTCAAGATCGGGGTGACTTACCATCCTAATCCCACTCTTTTTCCCCTAAATTTCAGGAGGATAATTTGGCAGTCTTATCTAATTAAAATCTCACTCTATGTAAAAATATATCAATTCTAGGTCATGTTTTGATCAAATTCAAATCTAAGGTTTCATATATAAGGCAAGTCTCTTTCGCATTTGGGGTTCCTATTTAGCATTCAAGAGGAGATCCTTGTGAAGTGAAAGTACTACTTTTAGGTGGAGTCTTAGACATGCAAATTGATCATTTACTAAGTCTTCATCAACATCTTTATCAACCATGGAAGATTCAAGAGACATTGGTGGATAATAAGGGAATCACCAATTGATAATTGATTTGTATCTCTTCCTAAGGGATTGGGTATTATTTCATGTTTTTCTTGCCTTTCTACATTGAATTTTAGTTCTACATCATGTTAGTTTTCAGATTTACATTATTTCTTTAGATTTGCATCCTAATTGTGATTTAAAGCATTTTCATTATGATCATTTAGGGTTTTCTCTAGCTCATTTGAGTAAGACTCTAGTTTGCATTTTAGCTCATAGCAATATTAGACACATAGGATTCAAGAGCACAAACTTTTCCAATTACATTATCAACTATTTGTGGAGGTGGCAATCACAAAAACAAGGGGGTTGACTAAGGAAAACCCCTATATAGACAAAACCCTACTATTTTCTATTTTATAGGTGTAGTTATAGGTATCCGATGAAGCCAAAATACTTTAGGAAGCCTCAAGAAGCTAGTATAGGTCTGCCACAAAAAAATGAGCTTGGTTTTTAGAGACTAGGTTGCTAGGGTGCCCTATCTCATGACCAAGGCACTAGAGTGCCCTTGTCCTCCTATTTCTGCTCTAGATTTTAGGGTTGTCTTCTAGAACACTTTAGAATTCAAACCTTCTGACCACAACTCAGTCTTAGAAGACCAAGGCATTTTGGCACCCCAGTCTAGTAAGTTTAGCTTCAAATTATAACCATAGGTGCTCAATTAGATTCTCCTTTCATTTTTGTGTTTGTTGTCTCAGTTTTGTTATTATCTAGTTTGCTACAATACCTTTGCATTCACATTCTTTCATACTTTAACCCTAGTATTGCATGATCTCTCATACCTCATGTATTCTCTCCCATAGCAATGAAGGAATAGGAACCCTATAAGTGTCACTTATCTTTCTCTTTCATAAGAGTTAGTCAAGTATGATCACTCCTTTAGGTGCTTTTGTATTTCAATGTTTGTGTGAAAGTGAATTTAGGTCATAATACTAGTTGATTCCACTTTGACACAATACATTTTGGTGAACCCGACTCTCTTGCATTGCATTTTCTGACTAGATCTTATCATTACATGGTTCTTTCATGTTAAAAACATAAAAAAAATTCCAAAATCTTGTTTTATGCATTATGTATGTTTAGATTTATATGCACTTTTCATTTCAAAAATTAGTTTTTCAACAATGTCAGATCTTTGCTTGTAATATTTTCATACCTACGATAATCTTTTTGCTTCGATGATTACACTTTAGTAAGGAATAAATTGATGAGGCTCTTGATGAGTTCCTTTATCCTAAGACTTCTAAACAAACATTTTGCCAAAGACTAATCAACATATTTATTATACCATTTCATAGTGATAGTTTGGATCAGTTGCATGACTCTTCTCATGAAGCCATCCCTATCAAGTCCTCCTCTAAATATAGTGACATGGTGATATACAAGAATCCTCTTTATGATGATTTGCCTCCCATCCAATTCAATAATAAACCATTTAGTACTGATGATTATGCTATGTTAGATGATGTTCTTGATGATTTCATTTCTCCTAAAACCTCCTTAAATGATCTTACAACATCTATGCCTAAAATATTTATCAATATGATAAATATGAATGTCTATGAACACAATTTCCACACACCTAATAAGCCCATGATTTTTGTTTATGGTGCTAGTTTTTCTCAAGCTTCTCAACCTCTCAATAAACCTCTTTTTGTGGTTCAAGGTGGTTATAGTAATGATACCTTTTACACTCCTAACAAAATAATTATTATTGTGCAAGGAGGTTATACCGCCAAGAGTCCTTATGAGTATGTTGAATAAATCACTTGTGAGAGTTACAATTTGGTTACCCACACATATAATACAAGGAACAATATGCAACCTAATCTTACTCCAATTATCCCTTCATCTCTTCCTTCTTCTCAGCCCATACTACCACCAACACCTTGGTAAAGAGTATGATCTTATTGAACAACTAAAAGATACTCATGCCAATATATCCCTTTGGGATTTGATTGAAACTAAATCTACACATCAAGGAATATTACAATATGTTTTAAATAACATTGATGCATGACTTGTGGTGACACCTAATAATATGTCTTCTTTGATTGATTCTATGAAAGAAAGTAAAGCTCAAATTGTGTTATCACAAGATGAGTTACCTTGTAAGGATATTCAAAATCAATATGATCCTCTTATGATTGTTGTCCTTATTAATGGTGATTCTATAAGATGAACCCTAGTGGACAATGTATCTAGCCTTAATGTTTGTAGCATTGATTTATTGCATGATTAATGTGGATCCTCTTATTCAACTTGAATCTCTTTCTATTTATGTTTTTGACAATGATGCTATAGCATATCTAGGTACTATAACCTTTCCTAGTAAGGTAGGACCTATTATTTTAGCTACACCTATCCAAGTCATACATGATAGTCTTACAATTTTCTATTAGGTTGACCTTAGATTCATAGTATGCAGATAGTCCCTTCCACTCTTCATCATCAAGTTAAATTCATTTATAACAACAAGATGTATACTTTGCATGCTGATAATAATTTACAAGCTTGTTTACAAACTTCATTTGATTCGAGTTATTCTTCACATTCTTCTAATTCTTCTACTCAAGATAAAACACTAACTCCTCCTAAAGATACTTCTTTGTCTGAAGTGGTACTCTTAAATGATGATCGAGAGTCCTTAAATTTTACACCTTCTTTTATAGGAGAATATAAAACCCTCCAATCAAGCCTAAGTCTAAAAAGGATGATGATGTGATATAACTTGAAAAGAAACCTACTTTGTCTAAGAAACTTAGTAACAATTTTGTGGTTGCTTCAAAATGAAACATTTATTCTACTTCATCTACTTATCACATTAAGACATATGAGGCTCTGCCATCCCTTATGGAAATGGCTTCCCTTTATGGTCATGGTTTCCACATGTTAGCTAAAATTGGATATAATGGAAATGGTTGTGGTGCACATGAGCAAGAGATAAAAGTTCCTTTAGAGAATCATATTTGTGATACATCTTTCAGACTTGGATATAATTTTCCTGAGCCCACCAAACCATGTAAGATACCATCTCTCAATGTGAATGTTATCTTTTCCTCTACACCTCTTTCTCTAATGCATCCTCAATTGATTCATGGTGACTCTCATTTACCTTCCCTTGATATCTTTTCTATTGATAAATCCTTGGATAAGTTTATAGGAGTCTATGGTAATCTTCCTCATTATCATTATAATCATGGATTTCCTTATTGTTTGAATGTTGAAGCATACTTTAGGAAAGACACCAAATTAGAAAATGATAATGAAGAGATGATTCATTAATTCCCTCAACTAGTGTATGTTCTCCAACAAAGTAATCTTCTTGTGAGTGATATCATTGATGTTAAAATGGATCCTTACAATGATGAAAAAACATAAAGATTAGGGATTGTTTAAGTGATCATGAACAAAATGACTAGTCTTCTTTACTACATAAATTTACCATAATATTCATTTGGATTTATTCAGACATTCGTGGCATTGATCTTAATATTGTGACTAATAACATTGTGTTGATTCTCAATTCTAAACTTGTGAAGAAAAAGATTAGGAAGATGAATCCAAAGATAGCCTTGCTTGATAAATTTGAAATAGAAAACCTTCTAGAAGCTAGACTTATTTTCCCTATTGATTAATCCCCTTGTATTTCAAACATTGTTTCCATTGCTAAACCAGATAATAAGATTAGAATGTCTAATGACTTTGGAGATCTCAATAAGGCTTCTTTGAAGGATGAATTTATGCTTCTAAACATTGATACAATAGTTGTTTCTATAGCTGGTCATGCTTTGTTATCTTTTATGGATGGTTTTTTTGGATACAATCTATGGGTGCATATTCACCTTAAGCATGCAACTTCTAGGAGTAAGTCGAGTTTTAGGGGGTGAGGATGTAGTGTCCCCCCCTGAATCATCCTTTATGAGAGGGTATGATATACACTTTTAGATTTGTGATATGATAGTCTCTTTGAAAATAGTGGATTCATTATGATTTATATGGATAAAGTTATATCTTGGACTGATATGATGATTATACTTATGTGTAGTGATCTAGATACACTCATTATTCATGTATGGATTATATTGCTTATGAGGTTATGATGATATCTTGATTATGCTAACCCTATTCCATGATTATGATGATGATTGAGTTGACGTTATGATGATTGTGACTGTCTTCTAGTGTATTCGTGATTAGAGACGATGTCATACCGCTCATTGCGAGCATGATATGACATTGTGATTCTCTATCATTTGCTTGATCATTTATGATATATATGTGTTGTATATATGTTGTATTATATTTAATGGTGGATGCAGGATTGCTGGTAGCAGACATCAACTCCACCTGGTCTTGATAGTTCTGATACTTAATATAAGTATAGATCCAATAGCCAACAAGATGAGAGGGGGGGGGGTGAATCATACAAACTTAATCATCCATAAAAACATCAGATTCAACCTCGGTAACATATATATCAATCATATAACCAAAAACTGTCAAACATGCAAACTCAAAAGCATATGAACAATATAAGCCTCATAACACTAGATTTAACATGGAAACCCAAATAGGGAAAAACCACTGTGGGATTTCGGACCCACTAAGAAATATACTCTTCTAGAGTATGCTCGGTTAAAAGCAAATCCTGTTAAAGATTACAAACACATTGCTAGATGTGACCCGGTTAAGGGATTTCTCTTAGATCTGTTAGGATCTTCACTTTGTTAGAAGTGACCTTGTCAAAGGATTTCAAACACTCAATAAGAATGTCACCTTGCTAGAGGATTTACATATAAGACTGTTAAGTCCACTCGGTTAAGAGATTTTCTGCTACTTCTCAAAATAACAGTAATCTATAACTTCACATCTAAAAATGCTAAAACAGATTCTTATTTGTTCAATACAATCAATTCATAGGACTTATCTTGTCCCTCTGCTAGGCTCTATACTCTGTTATTCTAATAGGTCTTCAAGCTTCTGTGCTCGGTAATCACTATGTAGCATCCCTGTGCATACACTTGCCCACATGCATTGTTTATCAACAGTTTCCTATTTATAAACAATCTTCTAACTGCTTAATCTCATTGATCACATTTCCCATGATCAATCATAGCCATTAGATCTTCAATCTTGTCCAGGTTCAATGTATTCTTCAATCTGAAAACATTTTACCCCGCCTTGGAACTTGCATATTTACCTTGGAACTTGTGTTAGGGTATTGCGGTTCAATCTGAGCTGTAGATCTTCCTGCCGATCTTTCTTTACCATAGATTCTTTAACAATCTTCATACACGGTTTACCAATCATTTAATTCGCTCCAACTCATTAGCTTCCTTCATTAAATATCACATGTAAACATTTGATGCACTCTGTTATAGCTCGGTTGTAACTCAGTAAATACTAAACTTCACTCGGTAGACATTCTGCCTTCATTAACTGATAGCGATAACCTTAGGGTTTACCAACTAGGTTCCTTAGGGTTTATCGACTAGGTTCTTTGCTCGATAACATAGTGTAGTATTAACCTTAACATTCTACAACATATGTATGATGTTAAAACAATCTAAAACATCATGATCTCATCATTGTCTGACTCGGTAGTAGTTGCCCATTGAATAACTTATCCCCTTATTCATCATATTCTTTCCTATGTCTTTTACCAACTTCTTTATAATCTTCATATCATACTTCTCAAGATATGGCAAAATCATACTGAATTAGAAAATCAATTTCGTGACATCAATGACAAAATAATAATATCAAGATAGTAAAACATCTTTAATCAGTTATGTCCATAATCATCAACAACCTTCTCAATATCCTTATTGAAATGTCAACAATCTTTCATTGTCTATTATAATGTAATATTGCCAACAGGTCTCACATGTCTAAGTGTGTCTTTATCCCAATGGCAAGTTGTTGGATATGGCATGTTCTTCCCTCTCATACTCTAGGCTTAAGTTGTTCACCTTGTCGGTTTTGTGTTGTGGTGCAAGTTGGTGGTTAGATTCTTGTGTCGGTGTTTGACCCTTTTGTCGGGTTACTTGAGGTGATGTGGTTGTATGGTTATTATTTAATTAATAATCCGATTAGTATGATTAGTTAATGTATCATATAGCATGTCTATTTATTTATTTGGTTTATTTAGTGTTTAATTGATTATTTAATATTTAATTATTGTTGAGATTTTATAATTATTTAATTGAGATTAACTTATTGATTTATTTGATCTATTGCTCAATTGATTATCTAATTATTTATTTATTGTTTAATGGTTATCTATTTATTATTTATTATTTATTATTTATTGATTTATTAATTATTTACTGTTTATGTTTTATTTTGATTTGATTTTATATTTTATCATAAGTTTCTATTTATTGAGCTTTTACTTATTTATTTACTATTAGGATTTGATTTGTTATTATCCCATTTATGTTTATATTACTAATTATTATTTGCATAATTGGTTATAATATAAAGTTTACCTACCCTCTATTTTGATTGGTTGTTTTCTGTGAAGGTAAGTAAATAATATTGTTTTATATTATCTACCTTGTATTCACAGATGGTAGGTGTAATATATAGTTTTATGGAATTTTTTGATTGGCTAATGGATTTCTATAGTTTGAATTTGATTTTTATTTATTTGAGTCTTCTAGCATGTTGTCGGGTTACCATCTGAAAGAATTTTGGATTTCATTTTGGAAGTTTTGGATTTAGTTTGTTGAAGATTTGGATTGGAATTTTTGCGCTTCTTCGATTGCCTTGGCCATCACTCGATTTCTCCAGGTTGGAGTTGAGCCTTTATTCTTGAGATTTTGATTTGCAGAATGGAATTGTTTTCTCTGTGTATTCGTAAAAGATTGTCTTTGGGGTATTTGAATTGTTGATTTGATACTATGTTATTATATTTTGATTGGTGAAAAATTTTAGGATTCTATTTATCCATATTTTCCTATGAAATAGAAGAATGTGTCTGTATAATGATTGTGATGCAAGTGGTTGTCTTTGTTGTGCATATAGTTTTGGTTATTTTCGTTTATGTTGGACTTATAGATTCTTTGTTTCCATTCATTATGGTGTGAGAGTCCTTCTTTTACCCCAATGAATACATTGGTGAAGTTTTATGCAATATGGGTGTGTTTTGTGTAAGTCTATGTGTAGGGGGTACACAGTTTTTATTATGTAATTAAATTGTATGATCTTGTGAATCCAATTTTATGTTACGTTAGTTCTATTTTTTCCTCCCACATCTTTTGGGAAAGTTATTTATCAATTTTGCAGGTCTATGTGCGAATTGGGCAAGTTTTGTCACTTGTATTGTCTATTTTCCCTGGTTTTTTCTCTCTGAACCTAAAACGCTAAAAGATGGCACCAAAATGCCAAAAGAAGACCCCAAATTCCAAAAAATGACATGGATGCACTAAATTGTCTCCCAGATGCACTAAAATGGGTTTTTGTTGCACAATTTTGCCCCGAGTTGCTAGTTTTATCAGTTTTGCTCAGTGTGGATGCTTTCCCGTATTTTATGCTTTTACCAGAGGCTCTATGTGATTTCTTTGGATTCTCAAAGTTTTATTTTGATTTTTTATTACTCATATTATTATTTATTTATGCTCCGGTAATATGGTTCATGCCTTACCATTGAGGATTACACTGATGTGTTATATAGCTCCAACAAGAGGATGCATGCCTTACTGTTGAGGAATGGTTATGAGAGCTCCACTGGGATGATTATGCCTCACTCTTGAGGAATGATATTTTTCTTTTATTATATATTGATATCATGTATTTGTCTTGGTTCATTGTTGTATTTATTTGGTGGAGGCTCTTGCTTGCTTATGCAAATATGATTCATATTATGTTTTAGTTTGTATCAATGATGTTGTGACTGTGTTTATGTCTTTGGAGAGCCTTCATGATGTTGATGTGATGTTATTTTGTTTATATTATACCCTAAGGTATTGGTCCATGATTAGAGGGAGTGGGATCTTGTATGTGTAAGACCAAGGTCATGAGAAATGGACCTCTAGGAGGGGGTCTAGACCTGATGGAACCACCTAAAGAGTTTTCCTTGTAATTGCAAGTGATAACTTTAATAATTGATTAATGGGTTTGGGTAAATAGGAATTCACTTAATCAAAATAATGAAATTGTTTTTGGTGCCCCACCTCATAGCCCTTGAGTGGAGAGACTTGGGATGAGCTTGGGAATATCATGGAGATGGTAAGCCAAAATCCCTCGATTGCTCATAGTTTGAGATGACTCCACATGTCTATTAGGGGTGCGGGTAGAGATCTCGTAGTGCCAGATGGAGATCCCGATATTTACATTTTATACCCTACCCTTCTTTGTGAGTAGATCATGATGACACTCTTCCCTACATGTGTCCATTATCTTTATGCCTTGATTGTTGATTATGCCTCTGAGAGTTTATTGATTTATGATTAGCCTTGTGTTGTGATTTGACTCATTGTTATGGCTATAATCTTGTGGATGTCTTGTTGAGTCCCTTGGTTGTTAGGTGTCAACCTAGGTCTTGAGTGTGAGTTGGAACCCCATGTCATATCCTATCATGGGGGATGGTTCCTATTTGATTCCACATGGTTTGGTGGTTGATGGCTTGTTAGATTAGGATGTTCTTCATTGGATGTTTGCATGCAAGGACATGGATATATATTATCTCATTATGTGGAGGGATCTTTGAATCATAATATATGTAATAGGAATTGATATCATGTGTTTCCTATCTTGAGAAAGATGTAATAGTAAAGAAGAGTTTGTAATTAGTATCTTGTGAACATATGTATTAGGACTTGTAGTAGGTTGATTTCAGAATGAGATGTATTGGATGAGATTGTTGTAAATGGATATTCAATGTGTATTTAATTATAGATTAGAGGGAAATTAAAAGATTGAGTGATATAAATGGATTTATCTTGTATATAACTTGTAGACAGTAGTGGTTATGTTAACGATATTGTATGCCTTGATTTGAAAGATGTTAATCCTTATTGTTAGTTATCTATGGACTATGGAAATGGATGAGTAGTTGTAGATTTGTATGGACACTAATATTCTTTATTATACGGAGATTATTCCTAGATTTTGACATAGTATATTGTTAATGATGACATTGTAAATGTAAGAAAGATTATGTATTCTTATGCCATGTTTTCTTATGTAATAGGACATGATGTAGAGACTATGATCTTGTAATGGAATAAGGTGATGCATTTATTGTATGGTTCATGTTGTAAGGATGTTTATTATGTTAAGATTGAGATCTTATGTTGGATTAGGTAATTGAATAATTAGGTTATGTGCATTCTTGTTGTATAAAATGGATTTTGAATTGGTATAGTAGCATGGGATCCTAATTGGAAAGAAGATTAACACTTGTTGTAATAATATTTCTTATGTATATGGCTAGTAATCTTGATGAATTGTGCAATGGATATTCTTAAGGAAATAATGCAGTTCCATTTCTAGGGGAAGAACATATATAGATTCATATATGATAGATGAATAATGGAAGATATGGGGATTAGGGAACATTTGATTTGGTTCTTTTAAATGAACTTGGAAATTTAATGGGGTTATTAAGATATGCATTTGATAGTTCATAATATCAAGATAGGAAGAAAGTACTTGAGTAGAACTTAAATGAAATGGATGTTAATGATTCAATGATATGGTTGTGTTATTGTGATGTTGCTAGTAAGTAGTGATGTTAAGATTGTTGGTAAGAGACACTATTCCGGTGAAGGGTGATGCATGAGAAATTCTTAGGAGTTGTCATTGATGGTAACTCAGTTTAGATATCATATCGGTGCATAAATATTGGATTTACCAAAAGTTGCATTATTCATGACGCATAAGTCTGGAAGGTGGAATATAGTATCTGACAGAGCATGAGTTCAATGTGTAGATCTTGATTTTGGTTGTATAATTTTGGTTGTAGTGATAGAGGATGATTATTCAAGGTTTGAGGTAGTTTACTTCATAATCCTGATATCCAGTGTTGATTCATGAGCAAGATTGAAAGTCCGGTATCCGGTAATTCAGGAAGAGAAGAGGTAATTTGATGTAATGTGAGATCCGAAATCCTTGGGATGATTTCGGTGATTGGTTTTGAGTTCAAGGAGATCGGTTTGACATGTGTGAATATTTTTATCATCTTGTTTAGGTCTACATATGGATTTGTGGATGGATTATGATGACTCATTAGTTACACATTTCATGTTGCATGCTATGCGGTTTTTGGAAGATGACATGGGAATTGATTTGTTTTATTGATGTGGATATAAGATCAATTTGGTTGAGCATTTTGGGGAAGATATGAGTGGAAGAAGTTTGTATGAGTGAATGTGCGAAGTGTGGTGAATGTAATTGAAGATTTTGGTGCTCTAGTATATGACATAGAAGGAAAATAGAGCAGAGAGACATAACAGTTGCAGATGTCAAATTGAGCATAACCGGAACCGCTATTTGGCATTAGTAGATGCTATTGTTCAGTTCATTCATTATTGTAATGATTTGTAATCACTTGTAAGGCAGTGAGCCTTCCTCTAGGTTGTAGCCCTTTTGTAATTGAGCAGTGAACTCTAAGCAGTGTGCCTGAATGCAAGTGCATTCCCCTTCATGTAATATTATCATACTCTTGATCAAAGTATAATAATATTGTGGGTTCAAATCCCACTATGGTTTTTCCCTTTCCGAGTTTCCATGTAAAAATTGTGGTATTATGGCATTGTGGTTGATTGGTTTATGTTTCTCCACTTTACTTTTGTTCTTATGCATCTAGTGGTTTAAGATTCATTTTAATAAGTTTGTAAATAGAAGAACACTGATTCACCCCCTCTCTCCGTGTTCATTGATTCCAACAACTAGAGCTTAGTTCCTCAAAAGGATCCTAGAAGCTTGAGGAAGATCCAAAAGATTGAATCAATTTACTCTGGTTTGTAGAAGCAACTTATTGTGGTACTTGAAGATCTCGATGCAGATATGAAAGAGAAAAGTAGCTTGAGGAGAAGTCTGGAAGCAGCTGAAAATTTCATTGGATCTCTGAAAGAACAACTGAACACATCCAGAGAGAAGAGAAAATAACTAATGGATAAACTGAAGGAGAAAGAAGAACAAAGCATTGATAGTCAAGCCCTACAAGATGAGACATATGAATGTGAGAAGCTTTCTAGAGATAATGCAACCCTAAAGAATGAGATGCAATCCATTGTGATGAAGCTAACAAAGGAGATTGAAGATATGAACAAGAATGAGGAAAATATGACTTAGTCATTGAAGGATAGATCTAATGAATCTTGCAGATTGAACTATGAGAATGATCAGTTGAAAATTGAATTGGTGCAATGCAAGAATGATGGATAAGAACTTGAAAGGCAGATGATAATTTTGAGAGATGAACTTTCCATTGCTAATGAGTACAAACAAAAATTCAAAGCTAGCTCAACCAGGCTAGATGAGATGCTAGAAAGTTAGAGACATGGGAAATATATGCGAGGACTTAGATATGAGAAAGGAGAATCCTCCAGTTCTAAACAAAGCAATCATCAAAAGAACATGAAACCTATGGTAAGGCAGCCTAATGCTTATAAATTTAATGGTAAATGTTTTGTTTGTGGTAAATTCAGTCATATGGAAAGTCAATTAGAAATAGGATAATGAATAATGTGATGAATAATGGTCCTACCTTTGTCGGTCAATGTTTCATATGCAACAACTTTGGTCATAAGTTAAACATGTGCAAAACAGTGATGAATAATTTCCAAAATAACAGATGCTATGCTTGTGGAATGTATGGACACATTTATAACCAATGTAGGATGAGACCAAATCAGATGAACTTCAGGCCTATGCAGGGAATGTTGTTTATCATGCATGCAACAAATTTGGTCACATTGCAAAATATTGCAAAAGAAAGAATGTGAGCAAGAATGCCCTGGTAGATAAGAACAGATCAGATGAGAAGGGAAAAGAGAAGGTTGAAGAGGTCAAAGATAAGCATAAGAAGATGTGGGTTAAGAAGGAAGATTCAAATGTTCTGAATGGCTCCACACTTGATTTTGGTGTTGGAACCTCATCCGGTAACTAAGGCATTTTGACCTTAGGGGGAAGTTTTTAATGCAGATCTTTAAAACCCCCTTTCAGAGATTTGTAACCCACTGAGAAAGGTTGCAGATGATGGAGATTAGTTGTGCAGTTGATATCCAAAAGTTTACATGCCTATTTGAGTATCCGGTGATGGATTCTTGAAGAAGTAGGGTATCCCAAGAGCCTTTAGGGTTGTGCATTTATTACAACTTAAAGTTAGGTTTTCGGAGGATAAAAAGGCACTCTATCATTCATTCCTTACATTGAAAATGAAGAGAAAGAGAAAGAGATGTATTGGAGAAAATTTTGCCATCCTTTAAATCGGATATAACTGATACTCCCTCCAGTGAGCTTAGAAGTATGTTGAATGTTGTAGAATCTCATTTTGTGTCTTTGGAGAAAGCAACATACGCTAGAGTTTTGAGTCAGTTTAATGCTATGAGACTGAAAACTTTTTTAAAGATGATTGAGGGAGATAGGGTAAGCTTGATAACTGCTATGAAGAGTATTCAAGATGCATTAGATGAAGGCGACCACATATACAAGTCATGTCTAATTTTGCCAAATTTTACTTTCAACATTGACAAGAAAATAAGAGAATGTGAAGGTCGGCTAGCTAGTATATCTCAATCATATGCCCTCAATCAGTTTCAAATAGCAATTTTGAAGGTAAATTTATGAGTATATTGGATAAGATTAAGAGTCTAAATTAGGAGAAGGACAAAAAAATTGGTAGAGAGGGAGAAGTAAGAAGCCTTATCACTCGCTAGATAGACTCACTGATGAGCAGTATGCAAGATGCAAAGTATGATTTGAATAAGAGTGTTTTGGTAGATAGAAGAGGAGCCAAAATGCATGCATATCTTTTCAGTGGTAGGATCAATAATTTGGAGAGTTTGAAGAAGGCTTTGTTGGACATTATTGCTGCTAGGATATGTTGTTGTCATTGATGTCAACATATTCCTGCTCCGGTGATTGCAGATTGGTCTATTGTGATCATGGTTTAGTGTATGGATTATTTATAGTATCACTATATTACTCTTATTGGTTTTGGTGATCTGGAAAGCTTAATTGATCATATCATATGATTCGATTTTGCAATTTGTTTATCTGATCAATGCTTTGCAGAGTTCAATATTTCCTCTAGTATATTCAAGTTTGGATCTTGAACTGAGTCTTTGGGAGACCATTTGGGATGGTCTTGTGTATCTTCATTTCAGATGGTTTGTGATTTGGTGCTTCGCAAGTTATCCTTCTTCATGATAGTTGCTGATGTTTGAGTGTTCTTGAGTTTCAGACGTTGACAGATGAAAATTTGATAAGTGGTGTTGGTGCAATAGTTTCTGATGATTCTAACATGCTTGTTGGTGTTTCCTAATTGTGTCTTATTTTTTTTGATGATCCGCATTGATCATTGTGTGATATCTTGGTGATTTTTTTGAACCAGTGATGTTCTTCGTGTTATGCGATTTTCTTGGTGTAGCATGTTTCGATTGATCTTGGCGTGATTTCTGGTGGTGTTGCATGTTTGGTGATTTGAATTAGGTCCATGTTATATCATGTATATCATTATATTGGTCTGGTGGTTGATTTTTGTATCATGTAATGTAATTTTGTAATTATGAGTTGAGGGTTTAGCCAACCTTGTTGTCAAGGTTGATGAATTATATAAATAAGTGGTATTGTCATGTAATTTTGGTATTGAGGTTGTGTCTACCTTATCAAAGAGTGGTGTATGTGCAAACAAGAGATTTATCCTTAGACATTGTGATTGAGCAATGATTGGTGTTGCAAAGTAGACAATTATGCTTAATTGGAACTGTCATTAGGCATTTGGAGATGTTATTATTGCCTTCCTTCTAGATTATAGTCAGAATATTATTGTAAGTTAGTGAGACTTCCCTAAGGATTGTAGCCTTCCGGGTCATTATCTTTTGAGCATGAGCTCTAGGTAGTGTGCCTGAATGCATGTGCATTCCCCATTGTAATATTTACACATACTACTACAGAGTATTGTCATATTGTGGGTAGGTTCCCACCGTGGTTTTTCCCTTAACTAGGTTTTCCACATCAAAATCTTGGTGTTGTGTGTTGCGATATCAATTTTCTTATCTTTGTTATTGTTGCTGTTTATTAGATCTATATTTGTGATTAAGTTTGTTGATCTGATGAAAATTGATTCCCCCCCTCTCAGTTTTCCTTCATTGTTGCTGCCAATAATTGGTATCAAAGCTAGATTCTCTGAAAGAAGCTTAACCACTTGTGGAGATCCATGATGGCAACTAGAAGTGGAGGTGTTATCTTTAAGAAGGAGAGTCTGAGATTTGATGGAAGTAACTATGTTATATGGAAGAACCGGATATAAGTGCACTTGAGATGTCTTGGAGAAGATTACAAAGGATGCCTATTTCTGCTCCTCCGAATGGACCAGTTACTACTAATGAGATCAAGGAAGCTGAACATAACATTAGAGAAAAGGAAGAATTCTTGAGTGCCCTGACTGATTTAGAGATGACAAATGTAATGGGACTTCAGACCACAAATGAGATATGGGAGAAGCTTGAGACCCTGTATGAAGGAGATAAGCAAGTCAAAGTTGCTAAGTTGCAGAGTTTGAAAGGGAAATATGAGATGCTGAAGATGGGAGAAGATGAGAATATAACTACCTTTATGGCTAAGGTGAATGATCTTGTCCTAGGTATCAGATGTGTCATTGGAACCCTTGAAGAAGATGAAATTATTGCTAAGGGGCTGAGATCTTTGCATCCTGCTTATAAACATAAGGTAGTTACTATTGATGAAATCCAAAGTGTGACTACGGTAACAAGAGATATTTTGGTTGGAAAGATTGCTGCATTTGAGTTGAGTGAAATTGGTGAATCACATGGAAAGTCCGAGACAACATTTAGAGAATCTGTATCTGGAAAGCAAAAGTATGATCTTGAAGAATGTTGAATATCCAGATATGAAAGAGAAATGAGAGAGATGGAAGAGAAAGAAAGAGAACTGGATGAGCTTGAAGCATTGATTGCCCGAAGATTGCCTAAAGGAGCCGATAAGTATGATGGAAAATTTCCCTTGAAATGTTTCTCTTGCAATAAGGTAGGACATTTTGCTTCTAGGTGCCCAGAGAGAATGGCTAAGTATGATAGGCATGATAAATTTGATAAGCATGATATAAATGATAGATATGAGAAGCATGAGATGTATGATAAGCCTTACAAGTATAACCAAAAGTATAAGCATTAGAAGAACTGCTATTATGTTGCTGATGAAGGTGTTACAGATGAAGAATTAGAAGGAGATGAAGTTGTATTTCTTGCCATTAAAGAAGATGGACCGGTACTTGTTGATTTCACTAGATGCACTATTGAGGAGAAAGCTTTAGCCACTAAAGTTAAGGAAAAATATGAATGTGTGATTAACAACAGTTGTTCAGATCATATGATTGGTGATAAAAAAAAAAATTTGAGTATGGAAAGGTATTATGGTGGAATAGTGAGATTTGGAGATGACAAAGCTTGTATGAACCGTGGTAGAGGTTCTATTTCCTTTGATGGTAAGCATAATACTAATGATGTTCAAGTATGTTGAAGATTTGAAGCATAATCTTTTAAGTTTTGGACAGATGGTTGACAAAGGTTATGATTTACAATTCAAGAATGGTAAATGCAAGATCCTAAATGCCTTTGGTATAGAGATCACATTTGGAACTAAGATTGAAGGTAATATTTTTCATTTGAATGCTGGTGAGAAAAGTTGCTTAATTTCTCAAATTGATGAAAGTTGGTTGTGGAATAGGAGAATGTGTCATGTTAACTTTGATTCAATGATTAAGTTCAGTTCTACACAAGCTGTTAGAGATCTGCCTAAGATTGTTAAGCCTGCTAATTTGGTATGTAAGGAATGTCAATTGGGTAAGCAAGCAAAAATTTCTTTCAAGATAAAATAATATACATCTGATGGATTGCTAGATCTTGTGCATACCAACCTATGTGGACCTACAAATGTTAGAAATGTGCAAGGAGACATTTATTTTATGTTGCTAATTGATGATCATTCCAGGATGATGTGGGTTGTCTTTTTGAAGGAGAAATATGAAGCATTAGATAAATTCAAGATATTCAAAACAAAGGTTGTGACTGAGTCAGGATTGAAGGTGAAATATATGAGATCCGATAGGGGAGGATAATTCTGTTTCGGTGAGTTTGATTCATTCTATGAGAAGCATGGGATTAGAAGACAATTATCTGCTCCTAGAACCCCTCAGCAAAATGGAGTTGTTGAAATGAAGAACAAGACCATCTTGGATGCTGCAAGGACTATGCTGATTGAAGGAAATGTTCCAAAGATCTATTGTAGAGAAGCTATTAGCACTGTTGTTTACACATTCAACCGATTTCATATTAAAGGTGATACCGGTAAGACTCCTTATGAGTTATGGTTTGGTCATTTTCCTACTATGAGATATTTCAGAATATTTGGTAGCAAATGTATCAAGAGAGATGATGACATAGGAAAGTTTCATGCAAGAATTGATGAAGGAATTTTCTTGGGATATTCAACAAAGAGCAAAGCTTACCGGTGCTACAATAAGAGACTGAGAAAGATTGTGGAAAGTGCAAATGTGAAGGTGGATGAGAACCTTGGAAAAGAAATCAAAGCTTGCAGATATGATGATGGTCATCACATTATTCTAAATCCTATTTAGAATGAAGAATCAAAGAATAATGGTCCAGTATAGACATTTAATTTGGATGTTGTTGCTGGTGGTGGAGAGGTGCAGGAACCAGAACAATCAAAAGACTCCAAGGTATGTAAGACTGAATCATTCTGAAAATCAGATTATTGGTGATAAAAATAAAGGCGTGATGACTAGAAGAAAGCTAGTTGCTAAAGAGGTATGCTTGATTTTAAAATTGAACCTAAAGATGTTGTTGAAGCTTGCAAAGATGAAAATTGGATGAGAGCTATGGAAGAAGAATTAGATTAGATTGAAAATAATAACACATGGGATCTTGTGCCTAGACCTAAAGATAAGAATGTGATTGGTACTAAATGGGTATTTAGGAATAAATTGAATGAAGTTGGTGAAGTTGTCAGAAATAAAGCAAGACTGGTATGCAAAGGATATTCACAAAAAGAAGGGATTGATTATGAGGAGACTTTTTCTTTGGTAGCCAGACTTGAAGCTGTTAGACTGTTGCTTTCATATGCTGCCCATAAATATTTTAAAGTGTATCAAATGAATGTCAAGTCAACTTTTCTAAATGGTGATCTTGAGGAAGAAATCTACATTGAGCAACCTGATGGATTTTTACTATCTAACGATGGAGACATGGTATGTAAATTGAAGAAATCTCTTTATGGATTGAAACAATCCCCTAGAGCCTGGTATCCTAGATTGGATAGGTACTTGTTGAAATTAGGATTTAACAAAGGGACTGCTGATAGTAATCTATATTTTAAGATTGAGAATGATAAGATTTTGATTGTTGAAGTCTTTGTTGATGATATTATCTTTGGAGGAGATGATGACTTGAGCATGAAGTTTGTCGGTGATATGCAGAAAGAATTTAAGATGTCTATGATAGGAGAGACCGAATTTTTCTTAGGTTTGCAGATTTCACAGATTGAAAAAGGTATTTTTATATCTCAAACTAAATATGTGAAGGAATTGTTGAAGAAGTTTGGGTTAAATGACTCCAAACCGGTTGGAAATCCTATGGTGACTGGCTGCAAATTGTCTAAGAATGATGAATCTCTGAAAGCTAATTAGAGTTTGTACAGATCTATGGTTGGTGGAATTCTATATCTTACTCAGACTAGGCCTGATATTATGCATGTTGTGTTCATGACTGCTAGATATCAAGCTGATCCGAAAGAGAGTCACATCACTACTCTAAAGAGAATATTCCAATACTTAAAGGGAATTGTGGATTATGGTTTGTGGTATCTAAGGAATGATGATTTCATGTTATGTGCTTACACTGATGTTGATTGGGCTAGTGATGTTGATGACTAGAAGAGTACCTCTGGTGGTGCTTTCTTTTTAGGTAAGAAATTGGTTTCATGGGCTAGTAAGAAACTAGATTTAGTATCCTTATCTACTATTGAAGTTGAGTACATTGTTGCTGTTGGTAGCTACACTCAGGTAGTTTGGATGAAGAAAATGTTGAAGGATATCAGAGTTATCTATGATTAGCCTATTGTCATATACTGTGATAATCCTAGTGCTATTAACATTTCAAAGAATCCAGTGCAACATTAAAAAACTAAACATGTGTTAATCAAATATCATTACTTGAGAGAAAAAGTCACTAAAGAGGAAGTGAAACTAAAAAGGAACATATTGCTTGTATTTTCACTAAGCCTTTTCATGTAGATACATTTGTCTATTTGAGAGACAAGTTAGGGGTATCCACCCCTCCTAATGAGAAATAGATGCATTGAGTTGCATCAATCCGATGGATTTCACAGTCATTCCTTTTATTTGGATTGATGAGTTGGCGCTTCTCCTCTCATGGAGTTGTCTATTGGATTGATTATCTATTTATGGTGGAAAGAATCATGTTTTGTTCATCTAAGGGGGAGAGTTTGGTTTTTTGTTTTGAGATCTTTGGCATTGTTGTCAAAGGGGGAGAGAAGCATGTGAAAATTGCTTTATCTACTTGATCTTAGGGGGAGTTTGTTGGAGTTGTTTTATTTCTTTGCATGATTGTTTTTCACATTCATATGTTGCCATCAATGCCAAAGGGGGAGATTGTTGGACATTGCTACTGCTAGGATATGTTATTGTCATTGATGTCAACATATTCCTACTCTGGTGATTGCAGATTGGTTTATTGTGATCATGGTTTGGTGTATGGATTATTTATAGTATCACCATATTCAGTTATATTGGTTTTGGTGATCTAGGAAGCTTAATTGATCATATCATATGAATCGGTTTTACAGTTTGTTTTTCTAATCGGTGCTTTGCAGAGTTCAGTATTTCCTCTGGTATATTTCAGTATGATTAGATTTTAAGTCGAGTCTTTGGGAGACTGTTTGGGATGGTCTTGTGTATCTTCATTTCAGATGGTTTGTGATTTTGTTCTCCACAAGTTATCTTTCTTCGTGATAGTTGCTATTGTTTGAGTGTTCTTGAGTTTCAAATGTTGATAGATGAAGATTTGATAAGTGGTGTTGGTGGAGTTGTTTTTGATGATTCTAACATGCTTGATGGTGTTTCCTAATTGTGTCCTATTTGTTTTGATGATCCACATTGATCATTTTGCAAGCTCTTGGTGATTTTGTTGAACCGGTGATGTTCTTCATATGATGCAGTTTTCTTGCTGGTATAGCATGTTGTGATTGATCTTGGCATGATTTTCGGTCATGTTGCATGTTTGGTGATTTGAATTAGATCCATGCTATTCGATGTATATCATTATATTGGTCTGATGGTCAATCTTTGTATCGTGTGATGTCATTTTGTAATTATGAGTCGAAGGTTTAGCCGACCTTGTTGTCAAGGTTGATGAATTTTATAAATAAGTGGTATTATCATGTAATTTTTATATCGAGGTTGTGTCTGCATAATCAGAGAGTGGTGTATGTGTGAACATGTGATTCATCCTTTGACATTGTGACTGAGTAGAGATTGGTGTTGCATAGAAGACAATTATGCTTAACTGGAATTGCCATCAGACATTTGGAGATGATATTATTGCAGTTCATTCCTTCCAGATTGTAGTCTGAATCTTATTGTAAGTCAGGGAGACTTCCTTGAGGGTTGTAGCTTTCTGGGTCATTATCTTTTGAGCAGTGAGCTCTAGGAAGTGTGCCTAAATACATGTGCATTCCCCATTGTAATATTTTCACATACTACTACAAAGTATCATCATATTGTGGGTAGGTTCCAACCATGATTTTTCCCTTAACCGGGTTTTCCACGTCAAAATCTTGGTGTTGTGTGTTGTGCTATCAATTTGCTTATCTTTGTTATTGCTACAGTTTATTAGATCTGTATTTGTGATTAAGTTTGTTGATTTGGTGAAAAATGATTCCCCCCCCCCCCTCTCAATTTTCCTTCATTGATGCTACCAACAAGCTTGGGATAACCACTTGCTAAGCCTAAAAACAATTTTTGCTGATATCTTCAAATTTCTGTAAGTAAATGTATATATTCCTATATATAAGTTTTGGCGGATGTCTATCTTTGGTATTATTGTCTATTGGAATCAATGAACACTAAGAGGGGGGGTCAATCAATGTTATGTAAATTCTAAATTTGTTAATCTGATTCTTCAACCACCGAATGAAGAACAAAGAAAGCAAAGTGCAAAACCATAAAACAAGTAACCATGCAACCATAACACCAAGATTTTTTATTTGGAAACCCAAATGGGAAAAACAACAGTGGGATTTGAACCCACACTATTATTCCACTATGGTCAGTAGCAAAATAATGTTACATAAGGGGAATGCACTTGCATTCAGGCACACTGCCTAGAGCTCACTGCTCAAGTTACAAAATAGGGCTATAACCTCGGAGGAAGGCTCACTGCCTTACAAGAGATTACAAACTAATTACAATAAGTAGTGAACTAGAAAATAACATCTAAATATGCCAAATATCAGTTTCGATTAGGCACAAGTGATCTACTACACTATTTTGATAAATTGCTCTTCTTTGCTTTATCAGATCAACACAATTCAGAGTGCGCATGTGAAATTGCACTCAATTGCTTCAAAATCACCACACACATTATTTTTGACACCTAATGTATTAACCCAAATGATATTATATATCCAGACACTCAAAATTAATCTCCCACAAGTTGACATCACCAATTATTAAAATGTGAAATATGTAGCTGCAAGTCCACTTAGATCTATTGGTGAACCATACATCGGACCCAAAATGCATGATCATACACTTCGTATAGCTCTAAAATATCACTCCAAACACATTTCCAATCACTAGAATTAACTTAAAGAATTTGGTCACACATTACACCATCAAATATTAAGAATACTCAGTTTTATTGTTCTACTAGATACCAGACCTTCAAACAAGCAAAGGAATCAACATCGAAGGGTGGATTGTCATGATAATCCGCTTCATATACTCAACCAACTAATCACCAAAATCAAAACCTGCTTCACGAAAGTCACAAAGCTGTATACTAAACTGTACTCATAGTCTCAATTGAGACATACTTTATCCAAAACATCTGATTAACCAAAACTTCATACCGGATTAGATCAGAAGACCGAGTTGCCATCAATGACAACTCTTAAGAATCTACAAACATAGGGAACCACCAATCTTCATTGGAGAATCACTAGAACACCAAATTCCAACAATCTCCCCCTTTGGCATTGATGGCAACATAGGTGAAAAATGATAAGTATCTAAAATCTGCAAAACACCAAAAATCTAAATTTTGTACACTCAATCTGACTGACTCCCCCTGAATTGCTTTCTCCATTTTTCACTGCTTACTCTCTCCCCCTTTGACATCAATGGCAACGGGTGGGAATCCACCAAAACTTATATACATAAGAATGAATGAATGAATGCACTTGATTACATGAACTTAAAGATGTCAGAGTAAGTCACCTTTAAGGATATGAGATACTCATTCCATCCTCTCAGGAAATAGTCAAAGACATTTATTAGGGCATTGCACATGAATGCATGAATCTCAACACTCTGAAGATCGGATGTCACCAGTTTACCATAGGCACTAATTGGATCCTACTGTACTCCCAACAAGGTATTCATCTGGGGAGTTATCAAACTCCTCAATTCTCCTACTCTACTCAACATTCTCTCCTTGTCATGGTTCAATCCCTTTATTTAATTAGAATAATCCAAAATTTGTGCTTCAAGGGTACATGAGAAGATCGATTGAGGTGCAAAATAATGACCGATATCGGCTAACTTACACTCAAGATCTCTTAATTTTTTATCAATATCTGCAATAAAATTGGGCAAAAATAAACATGATTTGAAAATTTTCCTTCCTTCATCCAATTCCTTTTCTACACTCTTCATTACAAACTTCAAGCTTGCTTTATCTCTCTCTACTTCTTTCAACTTTTCCTGCAATCTCATCTCATTAAACATTTTCTATACAGACTCATCCACAACCTTTTCTAATGATACGAAATTGGAGTTAACAAAATTTAATAGGTTCTTAAGCTTTCTGGAGGGAGAAGCACCAAAATCTTGACTGAAACTAGGTGAAAAGCTTTTCCAAAATCTCAGTTGCAAGAGAGATGACCTCTTTATCTTCAGACTGAGATTTCAATAGATCTCCACTTTCCTTAATCTGAGCTTGGTTAGCAAGTTTCAAATCTTGAAGAGGGGAACGAGTGCTTAAATGAACTGGACCATGAGAAAAGTCATCCTCTACATCAATCTCCTTACCTTTGTCAGTGACATTGGTCATGGTCATGGTTACCGGAGGTTTCTCTATTTGCTCATCACTCTTCTCCTTCTCAACCTCTGCATTCACACTCTTTTCAAATTTCGCTATCTTCTTTGCTAGTATTTTTGTAATCACTTCTATCTCAGGAGGGTCTTGAGTAGCTTCACTGAAGACATCTACTACTGTATTCTCAGAGGGTGCATCTTGTGTTGCTTGAATAGATGGTTGATCCTACTAACCACCGAAGACTTTTACATTTACTTCTAGAATGGAAGTGTCTTCAAGAATCTATCCTTTTGAGTGGGAGGCATCCTGAGGTTGATTTACCTCATATCTCAGCTCTAGCAAGAAGTCTTTCATTATTTGTTCTGTCTCTTTTGCAACTTCATTGATTTTTCTAAGCATTATTCTGTTAACTCTTCTCTTGCTCCTGAATTTCTCTGTTGCCCATTTCACTAATCTTTGAACTTCTTCCCTGGAGATAACTGATCAAGTATTCACCAAAACATACTCCTGCATTTCTTCATATTTTTGATAGGCGGTATTTCTTTGAATATCTATAATATCATATAGCTCCTTGGGTAACTCAAATGATAACTCAATTAGAGCCCCAATGAAGTTATTCATATATAGTACAACTTTTTCCTCAATTTCTCTCTGCTCTTTATCATCCGCATTCTCATAATATACACCAAGATTATTCAAATTTCCATCCTTAATGAATTCATTCTTCATATCTTCTAAGGAATTAGGAGGAATGATTTACCAGACTCCAAGGCTTAATTTATCTCCAATTTTTGCTTCTTGGTTCCTCTAGACTTTTTGGATGGCTCGCCTTGAATATTTGTCTTCTTAGAGGGTGGAGTATCACCAGATGGCTTTCTCACTACTTGAGCATAAGTAGCAGTCTTCTTAACTTTTCAGACTTCTTCATCTGACTCTGTCTCCTCCTCAGCTACAACATATTGCCTTGAAGGCTTTTCCTTTTTCCTTTTCTCTACTCCCCCAGTTGATACTACTAGCTTGGGATTAGATGGAGGTACCAGTTTCTTCACTCTGGAGGTAGGTGCAGACTTACTAGGCTTTGCCTTGGGCTGCATAGAAGGGTTCGTCAGTTTGGGTTGTGGTTTGATTACATCCTCTTCCCTCATAATATTCTGAGATCTTGCCCTTTGTACAACTTCCTTTGTCAATCCCATCTGTTCTGCAATAGCCTTTGCTTCCTTTATGATCTTTCTCTTTCTTCCGGCATCAATGAACTTTTTATGCAGACTTAAGTCCTTTTCCTTGAAAGTACCAAATATTTATTCCTTTGGATCTACCGGTTGGCTCAATAGGTGTTGAGAATATGCTTCAAGCATGATAGCATCAACTTCATATCCCATGGGCATGATCCAAACCATCCTTGGCTCAACCGCTTCCATCTGACATCGATCTTTATCAACCATGAAACAAATGGTTTGCTCATACTTCTCTACAATCTCCTTAGGGATTATTTCTCAGTTCTTCATGGAGGCTTGAAAGGTCTTGAAATAGCCCCTCAATACATATATTCTCATTGTAACATCTCTTATGCCCCATAATCCCTCCTTGATTTGCATTGCCACCGGTTTATCATAGGCCCATTGAACCTTTCCTTTTATATCGGGGATCTCATTCAAGAAATATAAGGCCAAACAAATAAGAAGAGACCCATATTTAAAAGTGTGCTTCTTGTCTTGCTTAATTTTCTTCCAATTACTTATCAGTTCATTCAGAAGGACTATGCACATATCATACCTCTTATCATCCTTGAGCATCTGATATGCTGAATAAATTATAGTTATGGAGATGAAGTTTTGTCTGCTTGATTGATAGACTTTGTAACCAACCACCATGATGCAAATCTGACATCATTCTCCAATATGTCGCTAATAGTCATTTCTCTATTGTCAAACTTAGAACTAGTAGTGGCTATCACAATGCTATTTGATACCTTTCTCAGACCAGGCACTTCACCAGTTTCACTTAGGCATGTCATAACTTGAATTGCCTACTTAGTGATCTTATGAGGCCTATCAAGCCACATGAACTCATCATGGACCTTGCTGAGGATATACCGGATCTAGTCTACTTCATCAAATAATGAGAAATGAATGAATTGCAAAAAACCCTTGTCTTGAAGAATCTTATATTCTAGTTTGAAGTTTCCCAAGTTGTCTACCAATTTTTTGTTGTATAGGGAAAAGATATCAACACTTCCAAGCTCCTCAAGATCACAATGGATGTATACCCTAATATCCTCATTGTGAAGAACATCGTAGGGTACCACAAAAAATGCTCCTTCTGGATCATCTTTGACAGACTTGAAAGGGTGTTTCTTGAAAATAGGTCTAGCTCTATCCTTAATCTCAACAACCAACGAGGTAGCAACTCTAGATGTCGATGCCATTTTAAATGTAGTCTAGTCACTGGTATTGCTTATAACAATCTGAGAGCAATCTTATACTTGCATCTTTTAGAAGGCAATTAGTCGCTTTGTTATGGTTTTTTACTTATTGATTATTGATTATTAACCATGCATATAATGACTTAATTGAAGTGTTGTGCTTGCAACTTACAGACCACTTTTTCACACACACATCTCTGGCGCCCACCATGGGGCCAAAGACTACATTTTTCTGCCTCCAAGACTGACTGCTTTGTTTTTTGTTATTTTCCAGATTTCGGATTTTTCAATTTTTTCGTCCGTACATCTCATACGACAATTCCCACAGCTAAAACAACAAATTATAGGTGTCGTACAAACTGGAATCCTGTCTCGTATGAGTTGGGATCTTGTATCGTACGATTTTTTATACTATCGTACAACTCTGTATTTTCTGGTTAAAAGGCAAATTTCATGATTTTTATTGATTATTCTGATGACTGACCCTGACTGTTTATCTGTCTATCTCAAGATTTTTCACAACTTAATCAGTTTTTGCAGAACGCTTGTTAAAGAATATGTTGGTCGCACAAAGACAATATGCCTACTGATTCATTGTCTTTCCAGGTTGCCTAAGGAGAATCGACTAAACATCGTGTATTCTTTAAATTCATTTTTAGGAACCTAACTTGCTATCTGGTTAAAGAACAAATCCGTCTTTCATGTTTTTAGAAGATTTTGAGAGGTAGGAGAGTATGCTCTTGTCTTTTTCTAGACAATCAGAAATCCAGATCCTTGAGACTTTTTCTTTGTTTGAGATTTGTACATCTTTAGTAGGCCTGCCCTCCCGAGGGGATGAAAAACTCTTAAAGTCGTTACGACCGGTGTGAGCGGAATGACCTAATTAGGAATAGCTAGATGCCAAGTACTCCAACCCACTATAAAATAAACGTGATTTCATGAAAATCAAGTCAACGACAGTGCTCAGGAATAGCTCTCCTCTGTACCTTCGGCTATATTAAACCTTGGTTTTCAAGGTTGGGAGACCTCTTAATTGAGTTTATACCTCGACGTGCTGAATGAATCCCTGACTAAATCCAAATGAAAATTAGAAGCTACCTGGTTCATATTCAAAAGGGGGATAATCTTTGTGCAAGAGAGATAGTAACTCTCCCAAGATACTTGTCATTTCGTGCCCCCATTAGTGTTTGGAGTCGGATAATACGGCGTTGAGAATCCATTGCATGAGACTCAGTGACTATATTCTGATTAGCTATTGGGTGTGTACCTGAGTCTACAAGAAATGGTTTTCTTTCCTCACCAAATTCCTTAGGGTTTGCATGCTGTGATTGGATTCACTATACGTACTACTTATTTTTTGTGTTTTCATCCCTGAAACAAAAATTGAAATACCAAAAATTGGAGAAGACAAGAAACAACTCAGTGATTTGAAACTTTGTCCGTGTCAGAAACTAGTCCGTCCTAAGTCGAAACTCTGTCCATGTCAGAAACTAGTCCGTCTTAAGTCAAAACTTTGTCCGTGTCAGAAACTAGTCCATCCTAAGTTGAAACTCTGTCCATGTCAGAAACTAGTCCATCCTAAGTCAAAACTATCTGTGTCAGAAACTTGTCTGTCTTAAGTCAAAACTCTGTCCATGTCAGAAACTTGTCCATCTTAAGTCGAAACTCTGTCTGTGTCAGAAACTTGTCCATCTTAAGTCAAAATTTTGTATCCTAGTCCAAAATTAGTCCATCTCAAAATTGCTCATACTCAGTTATCATACTCAGCAATCAAAAAAACTCAGAATTTCTAGGCTCTGTCCAGTGAATAGTCGTACGAGTCTGATAATTTATCGTGCTACACCTGATCCTGTCTCGTACGAGTCTTCTGATTTGTCATCCTATACCTGATCCTATGTCGTATGAATCATTTTAATCTATCGTCTGGTTCTGCATCCTATGTCATACGAAATAGAAGTGCTCTGAGTCTTTTGTCGTCCTACACATACCCATCTATCGTACGGTAAGAAACAAAAACTCGTACGAAACATAAATTTTGTCATCTTGTAACTGCTAAATTATCATCCGGTTCAAAAAATCCTGTCGTACGAGTCTCTGGTTTTGTCAAAATAGAACAGTCAAACTTGCCTAAAAACAATCTACAACAAACATAATACTGGTTATCAATTTTCCTGAGCATAAACAGATCAAGACAGTGTACCTCTGCCATTTGCATTGCACGATTTGGTCGATCATCTTTCAGCTAGTTCAATCAACTACCTATCAAATTTTAATCACTTAGATAACATCTTATACAAGATAGATCGTTCTTGAAACCAGATTGAATCTTACACTACGCTTAGAATCAACTTAGATAAACATCTTATACAGGATAGATCATTCCCGAAACCAAACTAAATCTCAGTTGTTTCTCCCAAACAATACATTAACTGAACAACTAGCTCTGAAATTGATCTTGACCTCTGCATCACAAACAGCTTTAGGTCTCACTAATCCATAAAAATGCCTATACAAACTAGGAGTTCTAGTAAGAAAGAAGCCAAAGGCAAAGGAATACCTTTTTCATACACTGACAATCCATTTTATGAAAAGGATCCACTCACTGACATACCATCGTCATCAAGCGAACCAATTTTTGATGAGCCTAAATCGCCCACTATATATGAGACAGAACACAATGATGGAAACAAGGACGATAATAACATTCCTAAAAATGATAATGATTCCCCATCATCAAGTGAGGCTGACGAAGATACTGAACCTCCAGAAAAAGAAATTCTTGACTATCAAAAGGATAAAGACTTTAGAAAAATGATGAAAGCTATCATGACCTGAGAGAAGGAAGACTATTTCTTAGAACTAGCAAAACAAGGTGCTAAACTTCCTATTGGATATGATGTTCAGATGCTCTTTACTAAAAAGAAAGAATCGCCTATACTCATGGTACACAAACAATTACTAGCCTTATAGATGGAAGTCTCAAAACTGAAGAATAAGGACAAGTCCCCAAAACAATATTCTTTGGAAACAATATGTCCCTTTCCATTTGACAAAAATCTACACATGCCTCCATTCCATTCATGAGTGGAGATCCCAAAATTTGACAAGTATGATGGTACCTCAGATCCTCAAGATCATGTTAGAGAGTTTTGTGCTGCCTGTACAGAGTTCATGCATGATCAAACGTACCTCATGCACCTTTTCCCAAGGAGTTTAGGGGGTCGAGCAATGGAATGGTTCTCAAGTCTACCCAAAGGAATAAAAATGTTTGAAGAACTAATCCGACTATTCTTACAACAATATTCATACAACATTCGACATCCTGTGACTATGATCGGTCTTTGTAATACTCAATAGAAAACAAGGGAACCTCTTCTTACTTTCCTCCAACGCTGCAGAAAGATGTTTTCTAGGTATTCTCGACCTATTCCAGACTTTGAGAAAATGGATATATTTGTCAATAACTTGGTCCCTGAGCTGAAATATAGTATACAAATGCAAGTACACCCATCATTTAACAAAATGGTAGATAATGCCATTCGAATGGAAGGCGTTCTCATAAAGAAGGGGGATATCACACCTTCAAAAGAAACACAACCAGGATCTAGCTCTAAAGAGAAGAACAAGTATTGGAAGTTTGGCAAAGACAATAACAAGAATGTTGTTAATGATGGAGTAGTAGACACTATCAAAACCAACTCAAAATCCACAATATTCAACTTGGCTAGTGGTACACAAGCACTTAAAGCCGCTGAGGTTGCGGAAGAAAATCTGCCAAAGAAAATAAAGGAATGGTTCAAAGACAAGCCTTGGCTTTCCAAACCTAAGCATGATTTTACTCCTCTCGAAGAATCATATAAATCTGCTTTCAAAACTCTGTTGGAAAACAACTTGATAACGCTACTAGATAACTCCAGACCATATGATCCAAATGTCAAACCAAGATGGTGGAGAGAAAATGAATACTGTGACTTCCATCAAAATAAAGGTCATAACATAAACAATTGTATGAAGCTAAAACATGAGATTCAAGATCTCATAGACGCTGGTAAAGGTGTTGTTGGGAATCATCCGACTAATGTAGATCATAAAGCATTTAAAGACCCTTTGCCTATTTACAAACAAGGTGATTCCTCAAAGACCAAAGGAGGTGCCAAGGTAAATTATACTTATGTCAGCCAGGACAACATTATCAACATGATTGAGCCTTCCCACTTGGAATAGTGCAATGTGATTATAGTCCAAGATAAACCAAATGAATCATGATATGCAAGAGCTCTGACACGTTCTCAGAAGAAAGTCACTCTCCAAGGAGCTAGTTCTTCCAATCTAGCTCAAGCAACATTGAATTCACCAGCCCAATCAAACAAACAAAAAGAATCAACCTTGGACAAATTTAAAAGGCTAACTTCATCATCATCTTCTGGATATAGTGTCATTGAACAGTTGAAGAGGAAAAATGCTCAAATCTCAATCTTAGAATTGCTAAAACTCTCATCTGCTCACAAAGAGATCCTAGACAAAGCATTGCTCACTACCAACATTCGAAAAGATTTAGACATTGATCGGTTTCAATCTATGGTGGGTCATATGACTTCACCTCACTAACTGACCTTCTCAGAAGAAGATGACAACTCACTAAATCATCCACATAACCAGCCATTGCATATTGAAGCCATGATCCATAAACACATAGTCAAATGTGTTTTGATAGATGGAGGTGCGAGGTTGAATATATGTACTTATAGTCTGCTTACACAACTAGGATTCTCTGAAAATGTCATTGATCCTAGCAAGAAAATAACAATAAAAGCCTATGATGAAGAAGAAAGGACTTCTAAAGGTCTGGTGTCATTACCAATCAGAGTGGGACTGGTAGAAAAAGATGTTCTTTTCCAGGTCCTGGATATTCCATTGTCATATAATATATTACTGGGCAGGCCGTGGATTCATCAAATGAAGGCAGTACCATCAACATACCATCAATGCTTAAAGTTTCCTTATAACGGAGCTGAAGTTAGTATTCCCGCTAATACAAATGTCATATGTAATGCATTGAAAAAAGGTACAGATACTTTTGTGCCTCATAAAAGGGCAGCCTCTCCAAATGCAGATCTAGAAGCACTAATGAAAGACTTAGAAAAGAGATTGAAGATTACAAATACCAGCATGGATGGCTACAAGATAGAACCGGTACTCTCATTAGTTTCTCTCCCTCCATCACCAAAAATATTGGGCAAGCCATCAAAGGCTATGAGAACACAAACTTCAGCTCCAAATACCATATATGATGGTCTCTTTGTACAGTCTTCTACCTCCTTGGCGGATGAAATAGAAGAAGATGTTGTTCTCAACTGGCTCTTTAAGGAAGATAGTCAAAATGAGGAGGTACGACATTGTGAGATTTCCTCAAACCAATATGGTCCTGGATACAAAATGATTCAACACATGGGGTACTCAGGTACTGGTCCTTTGGGTAAACAAAAGGAAGGTATTACTGAACCAATTCATCTACAAACCAAATCCACAAATGATAAGGCTAGACTAGGTTACGATTTGAAAAAGACATCAGACCAAAAACATGTTTATAAGTCTAAGTGGCACAAAAGAATATCGCCTTTAACATTACAGGAAGTAGACACTCAACAAACAAAGGCAGAGTGTAGGAAAGAGAAAGAGGAATCAATAGTCAAGAAAGAAGAAACAGTAAGTGCTCAAGCTTCAATGGTATCAGCTACAATAATACAGGAATTTGAGGTCCCGGAGGATATAAGAGATGAAGTAATAAGAATCAGAGAATTGTTTGCACCACTAAAAGTTCCAATCACATATACTGGTAGGAAGCAAGTAGACAATTCGGAGACTGATTCAAATGAGTATGAATGGGGTCCTGACAACCTCTCAGACACATCCACTTCAGAAACTCCAGAAGAGTCCAGCGATGTCATAAATGATGCTCAAGAGCTTATGCGCATAAAACTAGAGAAAGAAATACAGGAAATTAGACAAAAGAGACAAGCAAATTATGAACAAGGACTGAAAGAAGGAAGAATACCAGAAAGCTTCTCATCTATGTACCCCTATCCTAAAATAGAAAAAATCAGGTATAGCACTACACAAGAAGAGTTGGAAGCTACAAAACAAGAACCAATTATCAGTCCAGAAGAAGCTAAATGGAGTAGGAGACAACAAATCACAAAAACATCAAGATCATGTCAATAGGTGTGTTAGATTCAAATGACAAATGAACCACAACATGAAGAAACTTGCAACATTAAAGATGCTGGTATTGATACCATACATATGCTTACTAAATCACTTAAAGAAGACTTGGAAACTTCACCTGATGACTCTAATGACAGTCCTATTCAAGATAATATCTATTCAACCTCAAATTCTAAATCATCTGATACAAACAATGAAAATTTGTCTATTGATCTTATCGTTGTTAAACCATGATATGACGTCGAGTCTGGCATAGTGAACGATGTTACAAGTATGTCTATTGGATTAGATCAACTAAATATTAATGTGAACTTTAATAATCATGATCTGACTCTTCCTGATCTCAAGACACTTACGCAAGGTATCATTCTGGAACTTGACTTTTTGATCTGCGGCTGTGATAACAATACCGTGAATGCTCTTGAACCTATCCAAGATTTATCCTTAGTACATCCCGAATTGATTGACTGTACTTTATAAAACTAGCCCATGAGTATACCTACTTTTGCCAATGACTATACGCTAGCCTATTATCTCAATGTAGTTGAACCTATAAACTCTTCCACTAGTGAACAGAGTGAAAACATGACTGAAGCGGATATCAAGTATCTTAGTCGCAAAAATAGGAAAAATAAAAATAAAAGATCTGATGGCGAAAACCACATTGTGGCGATGTCAGAATCTAAAAAAGAGAAAATAAAGGACGTACCTAAAGGTGAAAACCTCCCTGAGGCGCCTGAAGGTGAGATACTTGATATACTGCCAAGTCATTTCCAGGAAAGGTCCTCCATATTGATCGAGCCAACTCAGCCAGTGAACATTGGGAGTCAAGAGACACCACACATCATTCATGTGGCTCAATCACTATCAGTAAAAGAATTGAAGGAGTTCACTCAGCTATTCTTAGAAAAGAAAATAAACTTTGCATGGACGTACTCTGATATGCTAGGCTTGGATCCTGATCTCATTATGCACCATCTTTCAATTACACCAGGAGTAAAACTAGTTAAGCAAAAACTCCGTAAGATGCACCCGCATGTAGCACTATTAGTCAAGGCTGAACTAGAAAAATTGCTCAAAGCTGGATTCACCAGAGCTATAGATTATGCCGAATGGATTTCAAACATAGTACCTGTGTCAAAGGTAGAAAAGTCTATTAGAGTTTGTACTGACTTCAGAGATCTTAACAAAGCATGTCCGAAGGACGAATTTCCATTACCAAATATTGATATGATAGTCTACATGATTGTTGGGTATGGAATGTACTCACTAATGGATGGATTCCCTGGATACAATCAAATCAAAATAGCTCCTGGAGATCAAGAAAAGACATCTTTCACCTCTACATGGGGAACCTTTTGCTGGGACATCGTGCCATTTGGGTTAAAGAATGCAGGAGAACCTATTAAAGAGCAGTTACAACCATCTTTCATGATATGATGCATAAGAATATGGAAGATTATGTTGATGACACCTTAGTGAAGACTATGAAAAGATCAATGCATATTCAAGAGTTAGGTCCTATACTGGACAGAATGGAAAAGTTCCAACTCTGGTTAAATCCAAAGAAGTGTGCATTCAGAGTGACATCTGGTAAACTACTTGGCTATATCATTTCAAAGAAGGGAATTGAGGTTGATCTTGAGAAGGTCCAAGATATAATGGAAATTCCACCTCCGAAGAACATCAGTCAAATGAGAAGTCTACAGGGACGTCTCCAATCCATCAAACTATTCATTTCTCAGCTAGCAGACAAAGCTCAACCTTTCACAAAGGTATTGAGAAAAGGAATAATATACAATTGGGATCAGCAGTGCGAACAACATCTTTAGTAGATAAAAGAGTACCTGTCAAATCCATCAATATTGATGCCACCGATTCAGGGTAAACCACTAATCTTATATATATCAGCAACTGATTCATCATTGGGGGCACTTCTGGTGCAACAGGATGATAAGAAAAGGGAACACACTATTTATTACATCAGTAGGACATTGGTGTCTTATGAAATGAACTACAGTATAATAGAAAAAGCATGCTTGGCATTAGTCTTTTCATCACAAAAACTGAGGCACTACATGCTAGCACATTCAGTCAAGCTAGTGGCCAAAATCGATCCACTCAAGTATCTTCTCAATAAAGCAACACTTATAGGAAGATTGGCAAAATGGGTAATGATCCTTACAGAGTTTGACATTGAATATGTGGAATGAAAAGCCATAAAAAGATAGGTAATTGCTGATAAACTTGCTGAAGCTCCTCTTGAGGACACTCAACCGCTACATATAGAGTTCCCAGATGAATCTACAATGCACCTTACTCAACAACCTTGGAAAATGTTCTTTGATGGGTCCTTTACTCAAAATGGTTCAAGTGCTGGTATATTATTCATTACTCCTCAGAAGTATTCAATCCCAAAGTCTTATAAGATTCTATTCCCTTGCACAAACAAAATTGCAAAATATGAAGCTTTGGTGAATGGGATAAAAATAGCTATTGAATGGAAGGTTGCAGAATTGTATATCTATGGATATTCTCAACTGGTGGTTAATCAAATCAATGATACATATCAGACTCAAGATGAGAACCTGATGCCTTACAAGAGGATGGTTGATGATCTTAAGAAGTATTTTGCTTTTGTATCATTCCAACAGATTCCTAGGTCCGCAAACAGAGTAGCAGATGCTATGGCTACCTTGGCATCTATATTTAAGTTACAGGAGTCCAATTTTCACTTTGATTTCCCAGTAGAAGAGTTATATTACCCTGCTTATGATTCTCCTAAGACCCAGATAGTCTATTCTATTATTGGACATGACTCATCCCGATACAACCACATCTATTCCTATCTACAAGACCAAATTATCCCTAGAAATCTTACCCGAAATGAGAAAAGAAACCTAACTCAAAATGCTTCGCGGTATGTTATCATAGCTAACAATTTATTTAGACGAGGTTTGGACGGTACATTGCTTAGATGTCTAGAAAATGAAGAATCTAAATGTGTGTTATCGGAAGTTCATTAAGGTATTTGTGGATCTCATTCAAATGGTCTTACTTTAGCTCAGAAACTACTACGGGCTGGCTACTACTGGCCAGACATGGAAAAAGACGCCATCCAATTTGCTAAGAATTGTGAGAAATGTCAGCTTCATGGAAATCTCATACATGCACAAGCAAGGGACCTCATACCATTTATAACACACTGGCCTTTTCAGCAATGGGCCTTTGATCTCATTGGTCAGATTTATCCTGCTTCATCCAACGAACATAAATTCATCATAACTGCCACTGAGTATTTCACCAAGTGGGTAGAAGTGGTTCTGCTCATTAAAGCAATCGGTAAACAAGTCACCTTGTTCATCCTAAATTATATCATCTGCAGGTATGGGATACCTTCGTCCATCATGACTAATAATGGAGGATAGTTTAAGAATAAAGATCTAGATGAGATTTGTAAGAAATTCAAAATAAAGTAACACTGGTCATCGGTATATTACCCTCAAGGTAATGGACAAGCTGAGGCATCTAACAAAAACCTATTGACTATCTTGCATAGAATAGTGAACAAATCCGGGAAGGATTGGCATCTACAGCTCAATCCTGCACTATGGGCTTACAGAACAAGTATCAGAACACCTACTGGGGCTACACCTTTCTCTTTGGTGTATGGGTCTGAAGTAGTACTACCTATTGAAGTAGAAATACCATCTCTAAGAGTTTCTTTGCAAGGTCTTGTTACTGATGAAGATCATAGAATATCTAGATTGCAAGAGCTCGAATTGTTGGATGAGCGTCAGCAAGTGGAGTTTGATCATCTCAAATTATATCAAAAGAGAATGTCCAGAGGATATAACAAGAAAGTTAGACAAAGAAAATTTCAGGTTGGTGACCTAGTTCTGAGAGAAAATCCAAAAATCAACAATTTTGCGACAATAAAGGGAAGTTTGAACCCAACTGGCTGGGTCCTTACATTGTTACTGCAGTATTTGGCTCTGGTGCCTATCAACTCTCAAACTCGGAAGGAGAACAACTCCATGAACCGATTAACACCATCCACTTGAAGAAATTCTTTTCTTAGCATTCTCTGTGCCACCAACTTGTACAGCTGGAAAAAGTCCTAAAAAAAATACAAAAAAATGGAAAAAAAATAAAATGAATCTCTGCCAATCAGGTGAAAACCTAGCAAATAGGTGCAACGTTGGCATTTCCCTTTTTCATGCATCTTTGCTTTCGCTTGTACATATTTTTCAGTCACTTTTGTGACATTTGGGTTTGTTGGAACCCTCATGACTTGAAACTAATCAGCATCCTAGTCTTAGGTTACTTGACAGATCACATTACATATCCTAAGCAGTGTCAAACAAGTCATCTTTCTATTAGTGAAACCTAGTTGTCTACTCTGAGTTAGTCACCTATCTCCTAACTACCAAAGAGTTTTTTTATCACTAAGTAAACAAGCAAAACAACATAACGGAAAACAATCACTAAACAGTTTGAGCTATGAATGAAAATTTTCTTTGTGTGTTGTCTTTTATATTGATTTTCGATTATTATCCCTCTGAGTAACTCGAGGAAGTCTATTGTGACTAAGAGGAGCAAGGATTGGGGGCATAATATTTTCTTTGTTTTCTGCTTGTAGGAATGATCCCAATGATCTGGAAACATATAAATTAGTTGGGTGTCTCTGATAAGAGCCTTCACAACAAAGTGAAATCGCCTCACATACCTCGACTCTACTTATTTGTATGCTATAGGGAGGTCCATATCATTTCTTTGTCTATTTTGAGGGAATTTCTTTATGATGCAATTCAGGTCCCTACGAAATCTATCCAAGGATATGAACAAAACCAGGGTCATTGCGGACAAGATAATTAATATTGCACATTGAAAAAGAAAGGAACTCTAACCTGCCTATTGTGTTTGTTATGCTCAGTGATGAATCTTAAGTATTTTAATTCTAGTGACTAGGTTTAGGATGCATTTTGCATTTTTGTGAATTTAGAGTGATTTTGGTATGGTAATAATCTCTTTATCTTCTGAACAAGAGCTGAAAGCATCATCATTTCTTACGCTAAGCAGTCTATTTATCATCATTTCTTCGATCGAGTACTTGTGTTTTGAGATGTTTTAGCTGCATACATCACATTTAATATAGCTTCATACATTTCATTATTTACTCATCTGCATTCATCTTATTGCATAGAAAAATGAAAATATTACATTACTGATATTACTCATTACATATTCATTTATTTGCATATGAAAAGAACCAAAAATAGACATCCATAATCATTTCCATTACATACATTCATATTGAAAAGAAATGCATACATATAGAATAAAGCATATAAAAGACATCTCATAAACGAATCAACACAAGTATGATGAAGTCAAATCGGATCTCGTATATATATATATCATGTCAAGTCTAAGAGTACAAAATGATGTCGAATGACATAAACAAACTCCCATCGGAGCAAGAATCGTATAGGCTACAAAAAAATATTCGAGCTACAAAAAGAAATAATCTAGCTAGCACCCTCTCCTTCATCGCCTGGTGGAGGAGGAGGAGCCTGATGCCCGGGATCCTGACGAGGTGCCCGAGCTCCCTCTGATCATGCCATATACTGCGAGTAGGGTATCACCTGCTGCGCAACAGGAACTGTGACACTATATGTTGCCACATAATAAGCTGCCCTAGTACTCTGGAGAAGGACCTCCTGTCGTAAAGCCTCTATCTTTGATCTCGACTCTTCCCTTAATGATGTGATCTGGTGATCACGCTCGACCCTCACCTCGGCAAGCTGTCAGTCTTGCTCCGCCAGCTGAATCTAAGCCAATGTCAACTATGACTGTAGCTCTGCAAGACGTGCTCTCATCGACTGCCCTGTGTTAGTCCCCTGCTCTCTCACAGGCTCCCCACCCCCATCTCCACCTGTAGCTCCACCCTACTCATCCCACCACTACCGGACTTGTCTCAGAGCTGTTCGCTCCTCCTTAGTCCCACCCAATATCACTCCTACATGCCCTAGGGATTTGCCCTAACCCCTATGTTGTCCAACATCAGCTGGCACCCTGCTGCTACTAGCACTAGGATCACCACCACTCCGTCGTGGAGCCTCAGCTCTTTGTGCCTATCCCTGCCTGTGGCCCTGTCCCTATCCCTGTGCTGGTGCGGGGGCATCATCCTCAACATCCTCAATATGAGGAGCCTGCTTTGCTGGATCTGTGAATCAAGGGAACGGATGCTGCTGAAACCAATCTCTATACTGGGGCAATACCCCCGCATCCGCCACATCATCCATATAATCCCACCTCAGGTGGTGTAAACCAGTCAGTTCTTCCATTACCAAAGCATAGGACAACCATGGAGACCATCCTTGTCTCTCCTCATCTGTTTAACGTGCATACGTTGTAAACTCCTGCGAGATCCCCTGAGACCGGCCATACTGCCTCATCACTCGAGAAACGACGAATCGCTCCACAATGGTCTATGATCTCCCAATGAGAGGGCATGTAATAAAAAGGTCCTTGCAAACCATCCACCAGTCATCCCATGGATCTAAACCTCTGTACGGTCTCCATACAACGACTATCAAGTCATCTAGCTACCATCTCCAAAAATCTGTCTTGCCCAGATGGGGCTGCGTAATGTATCCAGCATACCTATATATAATTGGCTGCCCAAGCTCTCTATTGTCATCTACTATAGGCCGACAAATGGGAAGGTGCTCCCAAGCCCACACCTGCAAAATATATACACCAGTGGCCATGCTCCGCCCATCTCTATACACGATCTCATGCATCTCTCGATACATGTGGGCCAATAAACATGAACCCCAACCAAGTCTCTGAGGGGTCTCTATCAATCTCTCTAACATCTAACCCCATCCACACTGGAAGCCCTGCTAGCCTCTGTTTGGCATCTGAAAATAGCCTATGAAACCTGCTAGAACACATGCCAGAGGATACTCCTCATTGTACCTTCTCATCAGTATGTCCCAACTAATGGAACGAGTCAAAATGCCAGGATCACTGAAGACATGCCTCACTGCCTATAATCCTGGAAGGTGCCCTGAATCATAATCCACGTTATCCCTAGCAAAAGGGATATAGAGGATCCTATATACATCCTCAGGAGTGATAGTCAACTCCCCCACCGGTAGATGAAACATGTTCTGCTCTCAATGAAAACGCTCAACCAATGCCGTGAGCATCCCGTGGTTCACATGGATATTAGGTAATCTCAATAGATGAGTCAAGTTGCACAAGTCAATATGAGCCTGCTCAACCTCAGATAAATGTTGAACTAATGCCATAGTAGGAGGATATACGCATCTAAATAGCACAGGAGGTAATCGAACCTGCAAAAACCCAACAATGAAGCATCAGAAAACATTCCAAATGAGCCTACAAGAGAAGTAAAACATCACGCAAATCCAACTAAGTCACATGCAAAATCAAATTTTCATGTTTAGACCTTCAAAAATGCTCACTGTCTCCCGAATGACAAAACACAGAGAGACAGAATCTCGTACGAGCCAGGAATAGCTCTCGCACGACAAAACAACCCCAAACGACATACTATTGGCTCTTGCATGACAAAATGGTCTTTTAACAAACCTTTCGTACGATACAAGGGTGCATCCTGAATGATAATTCTAATGACCCTAAATGACAAAAGAAATTTTACAAGTTACTAGTACGAGACAGGATCCTGTCTCGCACGATAAAACATGAAACCCGAACCCACACATGTGAAAAACTTGAAAAATGAACAAAAAAAATCAAAATTGAAAACATAAAGAGGCTTAAGATCAATCACTTACCGCTGGCTCATAGTTTCGGGGTCGATTATGATGTCTTTGGTGCTCGAATCGATGTTGATGAGTAGGGACCAGCATTTTCTTCGCAGAAGACTTTTTGAATTTTCAAACTTGGAGGGTTAAAATGATTTGAAAATGACACTTTTGTCCCATATATAGCCAAAAACCTAATTTTTCAACTTGCTTTGATGTGCATGAAAATTGTACCCTTAGCTAATTTGACCACCCTGATTCCATTTAAGGGATCGAAATCGAAATTCAAGATCATTTTGCTAGTCAATTTCACAATTTGGACCGCTTAGCGATCTTTTCATCAAATGCTCATTATTTCTTCAAATTGCGCTCAATTTCAATGCTGAATATCAATTTCAATTCTACACATCAACATTACGATCAACTCTACTCTTAACTCACCAATCAACGCTGAATTTTTCAAATATTCCTCCGAATCAATTTGTGCTCAAATAACTTATTTTCGCTACACAATTGCATATGATCATGTACCCTCGCTATCTTTCGATTCCATTCCCGAGGGGGCATACTCACGACCTTATGACCTCACATCTCACAAGTCGAGAAATTTTTCAAATCTTCATCAAAAGTGGAGCAAAATCTTTTCAACTAAAGAAAATCAATTCTTGTTGCTAAGGGGCATCTCAGCTTCATCGCTTCACATCAAGTTGAGATTCTCGATTATCTGAATCGAATCAATCGCTAGGGGCATATCAGTTTCATCGCTTCAAATCAAGCTGATATTTGTCTTTCATCTGAATCAATCTCTTAATGTTAATCAGTTTCATCGCTTCACATCATGCTGATTATTCATTTAAACTCAGTCAAAAGTTTAAAGAGTATATTTGATCACACTCAATTTAAGTAGGTGTTCAGTATTCATTTCTTGATCAAGTTGAATAGTTTATCTTCATCATATCTTGATCATTCAAGTTCAAGATCGATTTTTATCATCACTCACTGCATCTAAGTTCAATCAAGTTCTAGATCAGTAAATCCGCTTCTTGATCAATCAAGTTCAAGTTCGGTATTTTTGTTTTCTATCATTCCTCAGTTCAATCAAGTTCGGGAACGATATCGCTTTAATCAGACTTCATTCAGCTTTTTTGCTTCGAATCAAGCTAAACACCTTGCTCTTCATCTAGTTCGTGATCATTCAAGTTCAGAACTAGCATCTCCTAGACATCACACATTCTTTGAACCAACGCGCTGCTCGCACATTAATTCAAAGAGGGTCAAATGTAATACCCTAAAAATGGTCATCTAAACCATGGGCCCCTAATCTCGACAACATCACCAAGGTCCTAACCAAAGGCAATTAAATCAATCTTGAGCACATTATTAATTCTTTAATCATCAAATATCACATGGCAATTCAATTACTCAATATTAACTAAATATTCATTTAATTAATTGAATCATTTCCAAGAATATCATTTTGATCAATTATCCCATTTTAATTTATTAAATATCCTTCGATATTTAATTAATTAATAAATTGCCATTTAATCATGCAAAAGGAATTAATTTATTACAAAAGAGGAATTAATTACAAAACAAGAGTTGAATTGAAATTAAACAAAAAGAATTGAATTGAAAGAGAAATCAAACTTGAGATATTATTTCTTTTTCTAAATTTAAAACTTGAAATCAGAAAAGCAATTTAATTGAATTATTGAATTGTTCTCTAAAATTGGAATTCAAAGCTTTTCAGAAAAAGAATTTCAGTTGCATTGAAAAGATTCTTTTCTTGAATAAATAAAAGAATTATCTATTTTTATCACAAATGCATGGAATTAATTTATTATTATTTCCAATGCAACTTGGAATTCTAATTTGAATGCATTTCAATTAATCTATAATTGGAATCTATCTCAAGGTTAACTTAACCTGATTTCTCAATTATTTTCAATTAATTCTAAATTGAGCTTTTTCTCTTGGTAATTCTCTATAAATTCAGTCTTCATCTCTCATTCCAATTTACCCCAAAGATTTTTGAGAACCCACTTGGAGATTATTATCACGCTAATTTTGCTCTGGAGTCATAGAAGATTATTGTGCTTTTTTAGATTATTTACATCTATTTTGCTTACATCCATTATTGCTTGAATTGATTTTTCGCTTGAATTATTCATCCATCTTGCATCCATATAGTTTAATATCATATTGATTAAATCCTTCGTCTTGGTGTAGTCTAGTCACTGGTATTGCTTATAACAATCTGAGAGCAATCTTATATTCGCATCTTTTAGAAGGAAATTAGTCGCTTTGTTATGGTTTTTTACTTATTGATTATTGATTATTAACCATGCATATAATAACTTAATTGAAGTGTTGTGCTTGCAGCTTACATACCACTTTTTCACACACACAGGTAAAGGTAGGACCATTGTTCACATTATTCATCTTACTTCTGCATTGATTTTCCATATGACTAGATTTATTGCAAGTAAAACATCTACCATTGAATTTATAAGCATTAGGTTGTCTTACTGGAGGATTCTTGCTCTTAGGCTTTACATTCCTCTATCTAGAACTGGAGGATTCTCCTTTCTCATATCCAAGTCCTCTCATGTCTTTTCCATGTCTCTGTCTTTCCAATATATTCTTCAAGCCTTGCTGAGCTAGCATTAAATTTGTCTCTGTATTCATTTGCAGTAGCAATTTTATCTCTTAAGGCAAAATTTTGTCTTTCAAGTTCTTGTCCATCATTCCTTGATTGCATTAGCTCAAGCTTCAACTGATCATTCTCATAGGTAAGTTTGTAGCATTTATCCGATCTGTCCTTCAATGATTGAGTCAAGATTTCTTCATTCTTCTTCCGGTCTTCAATCTCCTTAGTCAACTTCATCACTATGGATTACATCTCATTCTTCAATACAACATTCTCTCTAGCAAGCTTTTCCACATTCTTCAGTCTTGTCCTGATTTTCCATGCTTTGTTCTTCTTCTTCTTTCAGACTATCTATCAACTCTTTCCTCTTTTCTCTTGAAGTGTTGACTTGTTCTTTCAAATCCTTAATGAAGTCTTCAGTTGCATTCAAGTTTCTCTTCCAGGAACTTATTTCATTTCTTGTTGTATCAAGATCTTCAAGAGCCACACAAAGTTGTCTACAAATCAGAATCCATTGATTCAGTCTCCCAGACCTTCCTCAAGCGGTTAGGCTTCCTCAGAGGAACTAGGCTTCAATACCAATTATTGGAATCAATGAACATTGAGAGGGGGGGTGAATCAGTGTTCTACAAATTATAAATTTGTTAATCTGATTCTTCAACCACCAGATGGACAACAAAGAAAGCAAAGTGCAAAAACATAAAATAAGTAACCATGCAACTATAACACCAAGATTTTTACATGGAAACCCAAATGGGAAAAACCATGGTGGGATTTGAACCCACACTATTATTCCACTATGGCCAGTAGAAAAACAATATTACATAAGGGAAATGCACTTGAATTCACACACACTGCCTAGAGCTCACTAAAGTTACAAAACTAGGGCTACAACCCCAGAGGAAGGATCATTGCCTTAGAAGATATTACAAATTGATTACAATAAGTAGTGAACTGATAAATAGCATCTAACTATGCCAAATATCAATTCTGGTTAGGCACAAAGTGATTTGTTGTATTGTTATGATAAACTTCTATGTTCTGCTTTACCAGATCAACATGATTCGGAGTGCACACGTGAAACTGCGCTCAATCACTCCAAAATCACCACACATTATTTTCAACACCTAATGCATTAACCCAAATTATCTTATATATTCAAACACTCAAAATTAATCTCCCACAATTCGGCTTCACCAATTATCAAAATGCGATACGTGTAACTGCAAGTCGGCTTAGATCTATTGTCGAACCATAAATCGGAACCAAAATAAATGGTCACATGCTTCCTATAGGTCTCACATATCGCCCCAAACACATTTCCAATCACCAAAATTAACTTAAAGAATCTGGTCACACGTTACACCATCAAATATGAAGAATACTTAGTTTTACTGTTCTATCAGATACCGAACCTTCAAACAGGCGAAGGAATCAACAACGAAGGGTGGATTGTCATGATAATCTTCTTCATATACCCAACCAACTTGTTGGAACCCTAAATTTCATAGAAATACCCTTGACATGATCACCAAGCTTTTTTTTTTAATGTTGAAGCTAAAAAACATTCTTTTACCTTAGCATGAAACCCCACATACTATCCCCATTGTGCCTCAATCCTACATGAAGAATTCCTAATAAACCCATGAAAGATCAGTAAGATAAACTCACTAAGAAAACATTCCATGTGTATATCAGAATAGCTATTCCAATCTAATAAATCAATGTTGGATACTTATATCAGGATAGCTAACCCGATCCCATAACCAATGTTGAACATGGACATCGGGATAGCAATGCTCAACAAGATGTTTGAGGCACCTATCAGAATAACTACTAAAGGAGAGATAACAATTATATGAGATTCTGATAGAACAAATTATTCGGAGAAGCATTACATCAGTATAGCTATACCGAACCAAGCATGTGGATATCTATCGGAATAACCACCAAAGGTGGAGAAGCAGTATTTTGCAATACCGACAGAGTAAGCTATCCTAACACACACATTTAGGGGTATGTCATCCCAACAAAGGAAAATATAAAAAGAGCATTATGATACCCTATCGGTATAACTAATGAAGTTGGGATAGCATGTCAACAAGATTCTAATCATTAAAACTATGCTAATGACAAAAGGATAGAATGATATCAGGGGAACTATCCCGATTATGAACTCATGACTGAAGAAATCAATATTGGGGAAACCTATGGTCATAGAAGGAAAATGGAGAAGGAATCCTTATCGGTATAACTATTAAGATCGAGATAATGGATTATCTATAACTCAATAAAATCAATTATCTCAAAAATGAGTACATAAAGTAACATCGGAATAGCTACTCCGACAACACAATCTTGAATGAATACCTATATCGGAATAACTTATAGTGAAAGGCAGAATCAAAGGTGAAGATTTTTATCAAGATGACTTGTGAAGTCAGAAAGACATTTTTTGGGCATGCCGATAGTTGAAACAATCCTGTTAAGCACCATTCAAGATGTGATCAACATAGGTAACCCAAAGACCGAAATCACACTAGTAACAACTCATCAATATAACCTATGCCAAAATGACGTGAATGATAGACAATTTCTAGCAGTGACTAAATTGTCAGAAAGATGCCAAACATATGTGACAGATGAAGTGAAGGGTTGTAACCCTTGTATAGAATATTTATATGTAAAACATTAAAAGGAATTAGAATGAATTAGAGTCAATTGTAATGTAAGATATAAAAAATAGGATTTGTAAAATATTATCAGATAGAAATAAAAAATACAACCAACGCTCCTTTTTCTCTATTGAGTTGTAGTGAATTTCTCTTCAGATCAGTTCTTTGTTATAACCATTTGAAGCAAGTGGTTGTTATCTTAAATCCTTGTGTGAAGATTTCATGTTGTAATTAGAAAAATATAGAGTGCATCTGAGACAAAAGGCAGCTATTTGCATTCTATTCTGATTGGTCTTTTCGTGAGAGTTAAATTCAATCAGACTAATAGTAATTGAAGACATCTAATTGTAACATTGAGGGTTAGATAATTGAAAGATCCATCCAAGGGAGGATTTTAAAATTGTCTTTTAGAGTTATACATAGGGTTTGCAAGTGAATGACTCTATTGCCCAAAAGAAATAAGGCACTAGTCTCATTACATACAAATTTTCAATTCAGATTACTTATCCGTATTTCTAGTTTCATTTTTATGTTAATAGGAGATATAAGTAGAAGTTAGAAGGAAGGATAGTTCATCAGACAGTAAGAGCCAGATTAAAGAAAATATAGTTAGTTAAAGAAGATCACCAAGAGAGTAGGACAAATTAGATAATTGAAAGATAATTTATCCCAAAGATATATGCCACTTTGAGATAAGACTAGAAGTAGGAAATACAGTGTGAAATCTTCTATAAAAAGCACCAATTTGGAAAGTTAGTTGGTGAGAAGGTACACCCGCCTAGGTCTTGTAGAGCCTAAAGCGAGGGAGTTAGAAACCTCAAAAGGTTCACTCTATTAGTTGGCCAAATCAATTGGAAGATTTGATAATTGAGTAAGGCATACTCATAGAATTTTCCAATCTGTTGATTTGAGCACCAACACAACTAATCACCTAAATCAAAACCTTCTTCATGGAAGTCACAAGGTTGTATACTGAACTACACTGACAATCTCAATCCAGACATACTTTATCCAAAACATTCGGTTAACCAAAACTTCAGACCGGATCAGATTAGAAGACTGAGTTGCCATCAATGACAACTCCTAAGAATCTACAAGCATCAGGAGCCGCAAATCTTCATCAGAGCATCACCAGAACACTAAATGCCAACATTGTCAAAGGGGTAGAGAGAAAAGTGAAAAATGGTGCAAATCCTCAAGGGGACCTTGTTGAGTCTTGGAGATTCTAGAAGTTTTAAAGTTGCAAGCAGTTCATTTTTCACAGTGTTGCCATCAATGCCAAAGGGGAGATTATTGGCAAGAGACACTATTTTGGTGATGGGTGATGCATGAGAAATGCTTCTGAGTTGTTATTGATGGAAACTCAGTTCAAATATCATATCTGGTGCATAAATATTGGATTTACCAGAAGTTGCATTGTTCATGAGGCATAGGTCTAGAAGGTGGAATACAATATTCAGTAGAGCATGAGTTCAGTGTGTAGATCTTGATTTTGGTTGTATAATTTTGGTTGCGGTGATAGAGGTTGATGATTCAAGGTCCAAGGCAGTTTGCTTCGTAATCTTGATATCTGGTGTTGATTCATGAGCAAGATTAAAAGTACAGTATTCGGTAATTCAGGAAGAACATAGGTACTTTGATGTAACATGTGATTCAGAATCCTTGGGATGATTTTGGTGATTGGTTTCGAGTTTGAGGAGATTGGGCCGACATGTGTGAAGCTTTTTATCATCTTGTTTAGGTCTACATATGGATTTGTGAACATATTGAGCCAACTCATTGGTTATACATTTCATTGTGCGTGTTATGTGGTTTTTGGAAGCCAGCATGGGAATTCATTTGTTTTATTGATGATGATATATAAGATCAATTTGGTTGAGAATTTTGGGGAAGATATGAGTGGAAGAAGTCTATATGAGTGAATGTGCAAAGTGTGGTGAATGTGATTGAAGATTTTGGTGCTCTAGTATATGACATATCAGGAAAACATAGCAGAGAGACAAAACAGTTGTAGAAGTCAAATTGAGCCTGACCAAAACTGTTATTTGTCATTAGTAGATTCTATTATTCAGTTCATTCATTATTATAATTATTTGTAATCACTTGTAAGGGAGTGAGGCTTCCTCTAGGTTGTAGCCCTTTTGTAATTAAGCAGTGAGCTCTAGGCAGTGTGCCTGAATGCAAGTGCATTCCCCTTCATGTAATATTATTATACTCCCGATCAAAGTATAATAATATTGTGGGTTCAAATCCCACCATTGTTTTTCCCTTTCTGGGTTTCCACGTAAAAATTCTAGTGTTATGGTATTGTGGTTGATTAGTTTATGTTTCTGCACTTTACTTTCATTCTTATGAATCCAGTGATTTAAGAATCAGTTTAATAAGTTTGTAAATAGAAAAAAACTTATTCAACCCCCCCCCCCTCTTAGCCTTCATTGATTCCAACAAAGATACCCTAGGGTGAAAGTGAATGAAAGATTAGATGCAAGCATTGGGATGATAATTGGTATGATATTATTTTTGCTTGCGTTATGTGTTGTTATGGGTATGGTTATGTTCATGATGTTATATGCATTCATGTGATGTCAATCTATGATTTGGAGTAATGATACTATGTTGCATTAGTTAATGTCTTAAAAAAATTTATCTCTATTTGTTGGTTAGTTTAGTTATTTTCTCTAGGGCATTTTGGTGGGCATTACATTTGGTATCAAAGCTAGGTTGCAAACACTAGGATCTATGGTTAAGGTTGTTGCTCTTAGTCTTGCGTGGTGTGCTATGATGTCCTCTTGACTTGAGTTATTCTTGAGGTTTTTGTTTGAAAAAGGTCATTGGAATCTTGGAGATCTTACATGTCTATGCTCTGTGTTTTCTCCCTAATTTTGTCTAGAAATTATAATTGTGAGCAATATTTGTATTCATTTCCTACGCATGCCTGCTAGATACGAGAGATGTCTATATAATTCCATGCGATCTTGTTTTATTTATAATTTCTTGTGCTTACTTGAATATTAGAAGTTGTTTTCCCTATATAAATGACTATGCTATAGAATGAGAGAAAATTGTGTGTATTCTCTTCACTAATGTTATGTTTATCAGATTAGCTTGATACATAGAATTCCTAATGAATAGTAAGATGAAATGTTTGTATCATGTATATAAGAATGATATAGAGTAGATCATGAGGCAAAATTGAAGAAATCAAGTAAGTAGTTTAATGATGCCCTTTTCTTCCCTTTATTCTCTTATGTAAAATGTAAGGAAGTTAACTAGTGAAGTATGGGTACCAAATAGAACTATCAAGTATTTATATATGTGTGCAATTCTACATGTAAGAAAAAAATGTTTAAGTAAATCATACCTTTCAATAAGGACTTGATATTTCTAACTGCATTTGTAATGTGAAGATACCTCATGAAGGGTTGAATTTGTATATCATAGAAAATGATATAAGTAGTTGCATGGTACGATAAATGTGACATATCTAGGAAGTTCAAATTGTTCGTGCATAATTTTTGTGTGCATACATTAATTGTTTGGCAGTGTTCTTCCTCCCTCTTCTCTCCATTTGGATTAAAAAAACTCATAGTCCTTAGAAGTTTATTAATATTAAGTAGAATTATTGGATACTCATTGATGAAATATGGTATTGCATATATTAAAAGAAAAGTTTGGATAGAATAAAATTTTCTTTGAAGATTGAGATTTGTGCACTGCATCCATGATTTTAATTTAAAAGAAGAGTTAGTTAAATAAAATATCTCTTGCATGAGTAAAGTAGAATTTTTAACGAAATAGTAGGTTAAAAGACCATGTTATAGTATACATGTTGAATGAAGTAAAATTGGTGCATTGCATGTATGGTGTAGGAAAATTTGGAAATTATATCATTATGTCTTTACTTGGTTTGGTAAGATAGAGGCCTTAGATTTGTGAAGGAGTTGTGTGGTTTTGATAAAATTCTCTACTTGATTGAATGGATAGATTAAGGAAAGATGTTATCTCTTTACCTTATTTGAATTTTAAGGAAGTGCTTGCTCAATGAAATTTGGTAGGAAGGACTGAAAATTAATTGAATGAAGTTGTACTCTATCTCTTAATGACAACCTTCCTCGGACTACTAAAATATTTAGTTTATGAATAATAATAGCTAAGGGATGATGAAAATGAGTTTGAATGAAAAAATGAATGTATCTATCTGAATTTGTGTGAAATTAATGGAAATGGATATAAATTAGACACAGGTGAGGCTATGATACCTGGTTTCATGCCTAATATAAATAAACTAAATAGTTAATGGTGTGTTAAGGAAATGATCATAGGAGATAGGAGTAGGAGTAATTGAAGTTTGATATTAAATTTTGTTGGAGATAAAGTAATGAGATTTATTGCTTATGAGTAAATTTACTTGTGTGAATATATGATTGATTAAATTATTTAATGACATCATGTAGACTATTGTAATTAGTTGTATGCTATTTATGGTGCATTGAGAGAAATGGTGAATATTATAGTATATCATCGAGTGATTCATTGAGGTTTTGGTATCTATTTCTCTAGTAGCTTGGTAAATGTGGTTATTTCATGGATAGGATATATTGGAAATTGATAATGTCATGGGTATATTCCTTGAGTGATTATGAAACACATTATTTTCTCCTCGTATATGTCTCCTTTCATGAAGAATATTTGCCTAGACTTTTGTAAAGACTGTATTGCATTAAATTGATAAAATGAATATAGATATATAAATAAACTTATGGATTTAAAGGCCTGGCACACACTTTCTAACACATTCATGGTGTTGTACCCTCGAGTGTTGTGTAGATGTTACTCCCTTTGGTGTGACTGATATTGGTCACCTAGTGATGTAGATTTGGATAAGTTGGCTATTTTGCCTTGAGTTATTTTGTGATTTGCACTAGCATTATTGGAGTTAATTTGATGTTTGGATTTACAAAGTCTTCATTCATTCATTTTGTTGCTTTTGGTGGCACTTATCATACTTTATTTCTTATTGATTTCACCGGCAACTTTTCATGATTTAATGTTGGATTTGATGATCTTTTTTTTCTTTTTGGACTTTCTCTTTTGTCGTTGTTATCTTTAATGGTTGTTTCATATATTGATTATTGTGGGGCCCTCATTTTGTTTAAATTAATGCATCTATCATGTTCATTGTGAACCTCTGATAGTGCATGCAAGAGAGGATACCGCAAAGAAGTGCACTAGACTTAGTGAACAATTAGATAATGTTGATATTAGTTGAGTAAATAAAAATATGTGTATAAAGTAAAATGAATTGGTAACTTCTTAGACCTTATGAAAAGTTAGATAGAAGTGCATTCGAATTTGAGGAATTTGTAATATATGAAATAGATAAATGCAAAAAGGAATTGTTGATTGCATATCTTCAATGAGTGCTTATGTATATATATCATACATAATTAATGGATTGGAGTGCTTTTGAATGATTTTATTAGATGAACGATGCATTGAATGTTTGTATCGGAGTTGCGTAGTGGAAGTGTGGTAGATACTGAGAAGTTTGAATATCATAAATCTTGTTTTCACTTGAGATTATAGGATATAGATTTTTGGTAATTGTGAGATTCTTTTGATTTTATTTGGTCTTGAAGGAATCTATTTAAAATTTCCTCATATAGGTGTATGACATGTGTCTTATTTAATAATATAAGGATGTGCCTATGAGTAATATATTGCGTAAAATGTATACTTTTCTTCTTATTTGCATGCAACTAGATCTTCAAAGAGTATTTTCATGCTTGAAATGGTGTGAGTTATTGTGAGTTTTACTTCTGAAAAATGGATACAAACTCTATAACTAGTGCCTTCCTTAGGGAAGCATAGTCAACCTACAACATGAAAATATTATACCCAAATAGATTAAAACTTAACCAATGAGTTCATAATATTAATGCATTACATTAATATCCTCTATTTTGGTTTTGTTGCAACCATTCTTGTTAATCCTTCATATACACAACACCATCTCTTTGACCCGTTAAAAGCAATTTAATCTCTTCCTTGAAGAGAAAAAAAATACAAACACCACATAGATATTTGCAAAGACAAAATGAAAGATCCTTGATCATTTATCTCATGATATAGTGCTCATATATTCAGGAGACAGCTACCAAAAACACATAAAACATTCTTGCACTCTGGTAAGAGACTAATTTAAAATAGTAAAATAACTACATGTTGAAAGTATTACTCTACATACTCTACTTATGGAACTATACATGGAAGCCTTGCTTCCAGAAAATTACATCAGAATCTCTCAAAATAAGGAGAAGAGAAGAATTAATAGGCAGAAAGGAGAAGCCCTAAAATAAACCTAAATTGTGACACATGGCATTCATATTTGTTGTTGTTGATCTTCAAATCTGAATTTGAATTTTGTCTCTCTGTTCTCTTTTCTCTCTTTCATCTCCTCCTTGACACCTGACATTTTTGTAAAAAGTTCTAGCACTCTCACACTTCTTTCCTCTCATGCTTGTAGCTGAAAATTTGTCTTATTCAGCTTCACACCTTTGTTGTGACAAATGCATTATGTCTTTGCAACTGAATTGCCCATTTCGTATGTAGTGCCCCTCCCTGATTCATCTTTTCCTTTTGTATTTTGATAGACTATATTGCTATAGCATAGAATACCTTGAGATGCTTTCAATAGATGTTTATGGATTTAGTATGTTTGGATGCTTTATTGTTGATGATAGATATATTATATTTGTACTTGATGTTATGATTTCGTGAGGATGATGATGATGATATTCATAGACTATTATGATGATGGACTCTTATTTGATGATCTTTATGTGCTCATTTTATATGTGTGGATTATATTTGTAATGATTTGATCATATCTTATGACGTACTAACCCTATTTCATGATTATGATTCTATGCGATGTCTTGATGATTATATGGTGTGATTGTCTTCGTGCGTAGAGAGGATTTCATATGACTCATTGCGAGCATGATATGTCGTCACAATTCTCTACCACTTGCCTAGTTATCATGATGTATATGTATTGTATATGTTGTGTTTAGTGTTTGATGCAAGTTTGTAGGTACCAGACATCAACTCCACCTGGCTTCATAGGTCTGAGTGTGTCTTTATCCCAATGGAAAGTTGTCAGAGATGACATAGTTTCCCTCACACACTCTAGGTCTAAGTTGTGTACCTTGTCGATTTCGCCATGATGCAAGTTAAGGTTAGAGTCTTGTGTTGTGTTCTTTCTCCTTGGTGTATGATGTTTTGAGTTTACATTATCCCTAGCTGGAGTTGTATGAATATTTAATCATTTAATATTTATTTTGATTGATTAATGTTTAAGTTATTTGATTTGATTTAATGTTTAATTGAGGTTAATTATTATTTATTGTTTAAATTGCTTTTATTTTAATTTATTTATTTATTTTGGATTAAAGGGATTTTATATTTATCTTATTTTATTTTATTTGTGTCTTTTGATTTCTTCTTATTATTAATTATTTGTGATTATTTATTTATCAATTGTTATTTAATTAATTAATATTATTTCACCTATGTATTGGTATTTTATTTTATTAGATATTATTATTATTCATAGGTAATTATTTAATACATGTGGCATTTTGATATATAGCTGATTGTAATAAACAAATTAATTATGGGGAGAATAAACTATTTATTAATTATTTGTTTTCTACCCCTTTTTGGTTAATTGATATAATCTACCTACCCTTATATTTGATTGGTTGGATTGGGAGGTAGGTAAATAAAAATATATTTAATAAATACCTTCCTCAAACTATGTAAAGGTAGGTATAATATACAATTTAATGGAATATTTTGATTGGTTGACGTTTTATATGGTTTTGTTTTGGTTTTTGAATTTATTCAGCTTCCTGTGCATTCACGGGGGTTGGAATTTTTGGGAGTTCTTGGAGATTTTTCTTGGAAAGATTTTCTTTGGCTTTGGATTGCGAATTTGTTGGAGGATCTTGGTGGTTTTGGATTACATCTTCAAATTTCATCTCTCTTTTGGCTTCTTACTAGGTTGGCTTCGTGATTCTCTGCACTTCACATTTGTTTTCAAAATGATTGTTTGCAAATTGTCTTCAAGATTGTTTGTTGGGATGGGAATTAATTTTCAAATTACTATCAATTGAGGAAAATATTTGGGAATGATTTGTAATCAGATTTGCACTTCTATTTGATGTATTTGTTGGAAAATGAGGATTGGAATGTATTCCCTATGGTTTTAAGCCTTGTGATTTTTATTGCAATAGCATTTGCATAGTGAAATTGTCTTGTATCATCTTGTATAATCATTCTCAAGTCTCCATAGTGTTTAGAGGCCTTTCCTTTAGGTCTGCACTTGTTTGGATATCTCTGTGACACTTTTTAGAGTATATGTTTGTCGGATGTGATCAAAATATTGGATTTATGATCTCCTTAGGCTTGTGTAAATCCTAATCAGCATTGGAGGAGATTCCTTGAGTGTTCTAGGTTGATTTTAGGCCCTAATTATGCCTCTGCCAAAACCTAGGCACTCCTGTCAGTTGCAGAATACCCAAAACTCTCTGTTTTTTCTTTTATCATTTATGCCCTAATATTTTCCTAGTATGCGCTAATGTTTGGGGTTGTACACTCCATTCTGCACCCCCAATGTGCCATTTTTTATTTTGCATGCGCTGAACTATTTTTGCTTTCTGGGTTTTGTCGGTTTTGGTGGATTTTGGTCTCTAGAGGCTAGAGTTGGTTGTATTTATGATTTTTTGGGCATTAATATATGCTTTTGAGTCATGATTGAATCCATTTTGTGCTCTAGATAGTGTTTTGCACTTATTGGTTGAGGATTTACAAGTTTCTCTAGCAAGATGTATGCATTCCTTGCTATTGATGATGTGTTTTTGCAGCTCCAGCGAAAGGGATTGTTGTGCCTCACTATTGAGGACTTTATGATACTATTGGGTTCATGTTATTACCCTATTTCATTTTTCATGTCACTTTTGAGGCATCCTTTATTGTTAATTTATGTTGCTTGAGTGTATGGCATGGTCCTTGTTTTATGGTATTGATTGTAGGTGCATAAGTTATATGTTGTGGTTCAATTTGTATCAGATTTGGAATGGCATTTAGTTTCTTTTCATGTTGATCTTCCTTGTAGGAGTTTTATTTGTAATCAAGTGATATCAAAATTAAATCTATGAGGATTGGGTAGTAGTAGGTCTTCACATTAAAAAAATAAAAATTGATTTTGTGGCCTCAACTTACATCCCTAGCGGATCTGGGAATGGTTGGGAAGACCTTGGTGACCCAAGTAAGCTAAAATCCCTATTTATCCTCATAGGTTGAGATGGCTCCGCATGAGTATCAGGAATGTCAGGAATAGGTTCCCATGATGACTTCATGTGATGACACTCATATCCCTACATGTAGGTCCTAGCTCCTTATGCTTCCCTTGTTGTTGTGCCTGTGGAGGTCTCTATTCTTTATGTTGTGGTCAAGTGATTTGTTGATGCATTCATGATGATGTCATGTTCAGTCCTTTGGTTGATAGGTGTCAGCCTAGGTCTAGGGTATGAGTTGGAACCTTTTCCATCTCCTAGCATGGGGGGTGGTTCCTTTTTGGTTCCACATGGTCGGGTGGTTGATGCCTACTTCCATTGGGATCTTCCTCTTCTTGGATGCTAGTGTGTGTGGATTGGATTTGTGGACTATTCTCCATGTGATTATTCTTGGAGTTGATTTCTATGTACTTGGAAAGAAGACAAGATATTATGATTCTTTATGTCTGTAAATGAGATCATGTAATCCTATGCTTTGTATTTGTAAATAAAACATGTACCTTTATGTTATGTAACTTCTTATGATGTAATTAGAAAGGGATAAGGTGTAATAGTTAGGTGAAGTTCTTATGGAATAATTATTGATGTATTGAATAAGCATGTATGTAATGATGGTTTATAGTGTTATGTGGAATAAAGAAGCAATGTTTTGTATTTTCTTGTATTGGTAGTTAATGAAGGAATTGTATGTGTGAGTTTATAGAAAAATTAAGTGAAGGAAGTAGTTGTTGTTTTAGGTCTTGACATACTAATGGTAATCATTTAAATGAGATTGATAATGTTACTTAAGGAATAAATTTTCTTGTCTTATAGTTTGGTAATGAAGTTTTAAGATTATTCTAGTCGTGTTTAAGAGAATGGATATATATTATTTATGTGTTGTTATAATGATGTAAGGAATGGTTATTAGGAGTATTTGTTAGGTTATCTCTTAATAAATTTAAGGAATATGTTATGTGATTAAGTTATGCTATGTAATTGAATTAAGCTTAAGAGTTAATGAATTTGATGTAGTTGGATGAAAAGTAAATGGATGGATTGTGAGTTGTATTATGTTGTTTTAAATGGTTATGAGATGTGTCAGTTTTATGGAAAGTAGTGACGTTGAGATACCCTAGGGAATGGTTACGCATTATATGGTTTAATTATGAAGTTAAGTTAATGTTTGATTGTTAATTTTCGCTTGCGTATAGTGTTTCTATGTTTATACTCATGATAGAAACTTGTATATCTCGTTAATGGATGTTAACTATGTATGGTTAACTAGTTGTATATGTTGCATTAATAGATGTTTTGAAAAAAATTATCTCCCTTGTTAGTAGATTTTGGTCTATTTCTCTAGGGTATTTTGGCGGGCATTACATTATATCAGTTTTTTGCCCCTACCTATAGCCTGCATTTTCTCTTTGACCGAATATAGTAACTCCTGAAATTGTGACTGCCCTATCATTTTCTGCACATTCTCTCTCTCATGAAAAAACACATTTTAAGTGTGATCAGAATATTTTTCACAAATTGAAAATAATCACAACTGCACTTTACATCTCTGAATTAAACATATTTTTTACTTTGTAGTTGCAACCGCTTTGTCCTTTTCTGCACATTTTCAGCCCTTGGCACTCATGAAAATATTTTCATTTGGTGAAAAATATCCTATGTAATACCTTGTTACACTTTATCTGTAATTAAAATTTTACCTTTTCCATTAACCTTTAGCGAAAATACTTCCCCCTTTAACACTTGATGCTCTGGGTATGTAACAACATTTTCTCTTACTCTTTATTTGTCTTTGATTCCACCTGAAACATAAAACATGTTCCTTTTGCACCCTGCACTAATAATGCTCATGAAAACAAAATCCATCTACTGATAAATGCATTTATTTTCAACACCTATTTTCACATATAAAGTTACTTAAGTTTCCATGTGCATTTTTCCTATTAATGTTTATGAGAAAAACATTTTTACACTTGGATGAATACATTTGCTTTGAAATTTGAATATTGGCTTTTCCAAAGTGTTATGATCACTATACCTATACGCATTAACTACTCTTCTACAAACATGTCAATTATAGCAAACTCCATTTCTATACCACATATCTTCACAAATTTTTAGTGTGAAATACTTGATCTCTTTCTCCTAACTTGCACAATTCTCATTTATTTGATTAAAACTTATCTCTACAAACTATATAGGGCATTGCCCATGGAAACAAGAAATAGTCACCTTACAACTTGAATACTACGTTACATATTGAAAGGCCACACCAATAGGGAAACAAACCCCAATAGTTATTGATGTCAAAGTCTATCCTAGCCACACCTTTATTGAGGAAATCAACTTAAATCAACCATTAGTAGAAGAAAAATGACAACACATGCAAGTAATTGGTACCCTCTAAATTACTTAGTGTGTGTGTAAAAAAGTAAAAAGAGGTCTGATAGCTGTAGGCACAACACTTCAATTAAGTCATTATATGTATGGTTAGTAAATCAATAATCAATAAATAATAAGCCATAACAAAGCGACTAATTGCCTTCTAAAAGATGTGAGTATAAGATTGCTCTCAAATTTTTATAAGCAATACCAGTGACTAGACTACACCAAGACAAAGGATTTAATCTATATGAGCATGATATTAAGCTATATGGATGCAAGATGGATGAAAGATTCAAGCAATAATGAATTCAAGCAATATGGATTCAAGCAATAATGAAATTCAAGCAATAACGAAATTCAAACAATAATTCAAGCAATAATCTCAAAAAGAGAAAGCACAAGATCTTCAATGACTCCAGAGCAAAATCAGCATAATAATAATCTCTAAGGTATTTCTCAAGAATCTCTAGGGTGATTTGAATGAGAGCTGAAGGTTGAATTTATAGAGAATTACAAGAGAGATCAAGAAAAAACACAATTTAGAATTAATTGAAATAATTGAGAAATCAAGTTCAGTTAACTTTGAGATAGATTCCAATTATAGTTTAATTGAAATACATTCAGATAAGAAGTTTGAGTTTGCATTAGAAATAAGAATTAATTAATTCCATTCATTTGTGATAAAAATAGATAATTCTTTGATTTATTCAAGAAAAGAGTCTTTTAATGCAACTGAACTTCTTTTTCTCAAAAGCTTTGAGTTGTAATTTTAGAGAATAATTCAATTTAATTGCTTTTTTGATTTCAAGTTCTCAATTTAGAAGAAAGAAATAATATCTCAAGTTTGATTTCTCTTTCAATTCAATTATTTTATTTTATTTTCAATTTAACTCTTACTTTGTGATTAATTCCTCTTTTGTAATAAATTAATTCCTTTTTTGCATGATTAAATGGAAAATTTATTAATTAATTAAATATGCTAGGATATTTAATAATTTAAATAGGATAATTGATCAAAATGATATTCTTGGAATGATTCAATTAATTAAATAAATATTTAATTAATATTGAGTAATTCATTTTCCATGTAATATTTGATGATTAAAGAATTAATTAATGTGCTCAAGATTGATTTAATTGCCTTTGGTTAGGACCTTGGTGATATTGTCGAGATTAGGGGCCCATGGTTTAGATGACCATTTTTAGGGTATTACATTTGCCCCTCTTTGAATTAATGTGCGAGCAACATGTTGGTTCAAAGAATAGTTGATGTCTAGGAGATGCCAGTTCTGAACTTGATTGATCACAAACCAGATGAAGAGAAAGGTGTTTAGCTTGATTCAAAGCAAAGAAGCTGAACAAAGTTGATTAAAGCGAAAACCAATCCCGAACTTGATTGAACTAGGAACGATAGAGAGCCTAGATACCAAACTTGAACTTGATTGATCAAGAAGCGGATCTTACTGATCTATAACTTGATTGAAATAGACATAGTGAGTGAAGATAAAATTGATCTTGAACTTGATGGATCAAGATACGATGAGCAAAGATAAACTGTCCAGCTTGATTTGATGCGATGAAACTAAACACTTGCTTAGATTGAGTGTGTGATCAAAGATACTTTTTAAACCCTTGATTGAGTTTAAATGAATAACCAGCTTGATGAAAAGTTATGAAACTGATTAATGTTAAGAGACTGATTCAGATGAAGACAATATCAGCTTGATTTGAAGCGATGAAATTGATATGCCCCTAGCAATTGATGTGATTCAGATGATCAAGAGATCTTAACTTGATGTCAAGAGATGAAGCTAAGATGCCCCTTAGCAATAAGAATTTGATTTTATTTAGTTGAAAAATATTTTTGCTTGACTTTTGGTAAAGATTTGAAAATTTTCTCGACTTTGAAGATGTGAAGTCATGAGGTCATGAGTATGCCCCCTCGGGAGCGAAATTGAAAGATAGCGAGGGTACAAGATTTTAGGCAATTGTTGGCGATGATAATTATTTGGGCACAAATTGATTTAGAGGAATTTTTGTAGATTCGGTGTTGATTGATGAGAAATTGAGCGCAAAGTTGATATGTAGAATTGAATTGAGATTCAACATTGATTCATGAGAAATTGGGCGCAATTTGAAAAAAGAATGAGCTTCTGATGAAAAGTGCTAAGTGGTTCAAATTGTTAAATTGACTAGGAAAATGATCTCGTATTTTGATTTTGATCCCAAAAATGGAATCAAAATGGAAAAATTAGCTAAGGGTACAATTTTCATGTCCATCGGAGCAAGTTGAAAAATTAGGGTTTTGGCTATATAAGGGGTAAAAGTGTCATTTTCAATTCATTTTAACCCTCCAAGTTTGAAAATTCAAAAAGCCTTCTATGAAGAAAAATGGTGGTTCCCACTCATATGCATCAATTCAAGTGCTAGAGATGACATAATTGACCTCGAAATTATGAGCCAGCGGTAAGTGATCTATCTTAAGCCTGTTTATTGTTTCAATTTTGAATTTTTTTGTTGATTTTTTCAATTTTTGGCACGTTGAAATCGGGTTTTCTCATTTTGTCATGCGAGATAGGATCCTTTCTCGTACGACAAACTGATTAAGTGTCTTTTATCGTTTAATTCCATCAGTTTTGTCATTCTAGGCCTACCCTTGTATCGTACGAAAACATTCAAAAGAGCCCCTTTTGTCGTCCTAGGGCTAGTCTTGTGTTGTATGGGAGTCTTTTGTTGTACTAGACCTATTCCTGACTTGTATGAATTTCTGCCCCTATTGTGTTTTGTCGTTTGGAAAACATTGAGCATTTTTGAAGGTGCAAACTTGAAATTTTGAGTTTGCACTTGACGTAGTTGGATTTGCGTGATGTTTTACTTCTCTTATAGGCTAATTTGAAAGGTTTTATGATGCTCTGTTGTTTGATTTTTACAGGTTCGATTGCCTCATGTTCTTTTCAGATGTGTCTATCCATCGACGATGACATTAGTGCATCAGTTGTTAGAGGTGGACCAGGCTCATATTGATTTGTGCGGATTGACCCACCTTCTTGATACCTGATATCTGTGTGAACCACAAAATGTTGACTGTGCTTGTAGAGAGATTCCATTATGAGCATAACACATTTCACTTGCCAGTTGAGGAGATGACCATCACTCCCAAGGATGTTTATAGGATTCTTCATATCCCTTTTGTTGGGGATAAGGTGGATTATGATGCAGCGCAGCTCCCTGGGTTACTCGATGTTAGACATGTTTTCAAAGATCCTGACATTTTGACACGTTCGATTAGTTGAGACGTGATGATGACCAGGTATAGTGAGGACTTTCCACTGGCTTGCATCTTGGCAGGTTTTATCAGCTATTTTCTGATGTCGAATAGGGGATAACAGGGATTTTTGTGTGGATGGGACAGGATATTAGAGAGGCTAATTGAGACCCCTCAAAAATTAGGCTGGGGCTCTTGTATATTAGCACACATGTATCGCGAGATGCATGAGATTGTTTATAGGGAGGGGAAGAGTATGGTTGCAGGAGTTTTGATTTTACAAGTATGGGCCTGGGAGCACCTCCCAGTTTGCAGGCCAATTGTAAATGATGGCAGAGATCTTGGTCAGCCCATTGTATATAGATATTCAAGATATGTTACTCAGCCCCATCTAGGAAAGATAGATTTTTGGAGATGACAGCTAGATGATTTGATAGCCATGACATGGAGACCATACAAGGGTCTAGAGCCATGGGATGATTGGAGGGTTGTTTGCAGGGATTTGTTCGTGACTCGCCCACTCATCGGTAGATCACAGACAGTAGTTGAGTGATTCATTGTTTCCCAAGTGATGAGGTAGTATGGTAGACCTTAGGGGATCTCGTAGGAGTAAACTGCATTTGTGCGTTATACAGATGAGGAGAGGCAGGGATGGGCACCAAGATTATCTTATGCCTTGATTATGCAGGAGCTGACTAGATTATAGCGTCTCAGATGGGACTATATGGATGATATTACAAATGCGGGGGTCTTGCCCCAATATAGGGATTGGTTCTAGCAGCATCCATTCCCTAGATTTACAGATCCAGCTGAGCAGGTACCTCACATAGAGGAGATAGAGAATGATGCCCCCGTGCAGGGACAAGGACAAGGATAGAGATAGGGATAGAGAGCCGAGGCTCCAAGGCAGGTAGGTGGTGATCCTGGTGCTAGTAGCAGCGGGGGTACTAGCTGATGGTAGACAACAGAGAGGAGAGGGCGGATCCCTAGGTACGGTTGGAGTGAGACTTGGTGGAGCGAGAGTGTCGGAGGGTGGAGGAGAGGAGGAGAGAGCAGCACCGAGACAAGTTCAATAGAGGAGAGAGGAGAAGGGGGAGCTGGAGGTAGAGATGGAGGCGGTGGAGGCAGAGATGGAGGCAGAGAGCCTGTGAGGGATCAGGGGGCTGACACTGCACGGTCGATGAGATCACGCCTAGCGGGTTTGCAGTCATAGCTGACAGTGACAAAGACTCAGTTGGAGGAGCGAGATCGACAGCTAGTGGATCTTAGAGCAGAGAGAGATCATCAGCTAGCGGATCTTAGAGCGGAGAGAGATTGTCAGGTTGCAGCGATAAGGGTAGAGTGAGACACTCTTCAGCAAGAGGTTCTTCATCAGATGAGTCGAGCAGTATATTATGTTGCGGCTTATAGCGTAGTTGTGCCAGTAGCATAGTAGGTTGTACCATATTCATAGTATATGGCTCGATCTGAGGGAGCTCGGGCACCTCGTCAGGATCCCGGTCAGCAGGCTCCACCTCCTCCACCAGGCGATGAGGGAGAGGCTGAGAGCTAGATTTTATTTTTGTAGCTTGGAGATTTTTTGTAGACACACCCATTTTTTGTAGCCCTTACAATTCTTGCTCTAATGGGAGTTTGTATATGTTAGTTGATATTATTTTGTACCTTGAGACTTGATTATTATATATACACGAGATTTGATTGGACTTCATAGTACTTGTGTTGATCGATTATGAGATGTCTTCTATATGCTTTATTCTATATGTATGCATATTTATTTAGCATGGATGTATGTAATGTAGATGAATATGAATGTTTGTTTTTATTTCTTTTCATATACAAATAAATGATGAAAATGAGTAATGAGTAATGCAAATTTTCTTTTTCTCTATGCAATAAGATGAATGCAAATGAGTGATAATGAAATGTATGAATCTATATAAGATGCTTATGTATGTAGCTAACATCTCAATATGCAAGTACTCGATTAGAGAAATGATGAAAAAGAGACCGCTTAGCTAAGAAATGATGATGCTTACAACTCTCATTCAAAATATAAAGAGATTATTACCATACCAAAATCACTCTAAATTCACAAAATACAGAATGAAATGCCAAATGAGATGAAAAATGAAATGCAACCTAAACCTAGTCACTGGATTTAAAATTCTTAAGTTTCATCACTGAGCATAACAAACATAACAGGCATATTAGAGTTCCTTTATTTTCATGTGCAATATTAATTATCTTGTCTGCAATGACCCTTTTTTTCATTCATATCCTTGGACAGATTACGTAGGGACTCGAATTGCATGATAAAGAAATTCGCTCAAAACAGACAAAGAAATGATGGGAACCTCCCTATAGCATACAAATAAGTGGAGTCAAGGTATGTGTGGTGATTTCACCTTGATGTGAAGGCTCTTATCACAGACACCCAACTTATTAGATGTTTCTAGATCATCAAAATCATTCCTACAAGCAGAAAACAAGGAAAATATTATGCCCCCAATCCTTTCTTCTCGTAGTCAAGATAGACTTCCTCGAGTTACTCAGAGGGATAATAACCAAAAATTAATATAAAAGACAACATACAAAGAAAATTTTCATTCATAGCTCAAAATGTTTAGTGATTGTTTTCCATTATGTTATTTTACTTGTGTACTCAGTGATAAAACTCTTCGGTAGTTAGGAGACATGTGACTGACTTAGAGTGGACGACCAGGTTTCACTAACGGAAAGATGACTTGGTTGATACTGCTTAGGACATGTAATATGCTCTGTTGATTAACCTAAGACTAGGACATTGATTAGTTTCAAGCCATGAGGGTTCCAACGAACCAGGATGTCACAAATGTCACTGAAATATGTACAAGCGATAATAAAGATACATGAAAGCGAGAAATACCAACATTGCATTCATAGATGGAGCGTTAAGTACAAGAGGCGCCTGTTTAGCAGGTTTTCACCTACTTGGCAGAGATTCATTTTTTTTTTTACCAAGGTTCCTGTTTACCAGGTTTTCACCAGGGCATTTTTTATTTTATTTTTTTCCTTTTTTCAAGACTTTTTATGATTTTTTTTTCAGGACTTTTTCAGCTGTGTAGGTTGCTGGAGGAGAGAATGCTAAGTGAAGAATTTATTCAAATGGATGGTGTTAATTAGTTTACGAAGCTGTTCTCCTTTCAATGTTGAGAGTTGATAGGCACTAGAGCCAAATACTGCATTAACGATGTAGGGACCCAGCCAGTTGGGTTCAAACTTCCCCTTTGTTGTCTCGAAACAGTTGATTTTTAGGATTTTCTCTCAGAACTAGGTCACCAACCTGAAATTCTCTTTGTCTAACCTTCTTGTTATATCCTCTAGATATTCTCTTTTGAGACACTCTGAGATGATCAAATGCCACTTGTCGACGTTCATCTAGCAATTCAAGTTCTTGCAATCTAGATATCCTATAGTCTTCATCAGTAACAAGACCTTGCAAAGAAACTCTTAGAGATGGTATTTCTACTTCAATAGGTGATACTTCTTCAGACCCATACACCAAAGAAAAAGGTGTAGCCCCAGTAGGTGTTCTGATACTTGTTATGTAAGCCCATAATGCAGGATTGAGCCGCAGATGCCAATCTTTCCCAGATTTGTTTACTGTTTTGTGTAAGATAGTCAACAGGTTTTTGTTAGATGCCTCAGCTAGTCCATTACCTTGAGGGTAATATACAGATGACAAGTGTTGTTTAATTTTGAATTTCTCACAAAGCTCGTCCAGATCTCTATTCTTGAATTGTCCTCCATTGTCAGTCACGATGGATGAAGGTATCCCATACCTGCAAATGATATGGTTTAGGATGAATAGAGCTACTTGTTTACCGGTTTCTTTGATGAGCGGAACCGCGTCTACCCACTTAGTGAAGTACTCAATGGCAGTTATGATAAACTTGTGTCCATTGGATGATGCAGGATAGATTTGACCAATGAGATCAAAGGCCCATTATTGAAAAGGCCAATGTGTGATGAAGGGTATGAGATCCCTTGCTGGAGCATGTATGAGATTTTCATGTAGCTGACATTTTTCACAAGTTTTAGAAAAATTTATAGCGTCCTTCTCCATGTTTGGCCAGTAGTAGCCAACCCTTAGTAGTTTCCGAGCTAAAGTAAGACCATTCAAATGAGATCCACAAATACCTTCATGGACTTCCGATAATGCACATTTAGACTCTTTAGTTTCTAGACACCTAAGCAATGTACCATCCAAACTTTGCCTAAACAAATCGTTAGCAATGATGACATACCATGAAGCGATTCAAGTTAGGTTCCTTTTCTCATTATGGGTAAGATTTTTTGGGATTATTTGGTCATGTAGATAAGAGTAAATGTGGTTATATCGAGATGAGTCATGTCCAATAATAGAACAGACTATCTAGGACTCAAAAGAATCATAGGAAGGGTAATGTAACTCTTCTACTAGGAATTCAAAGTGAAAATTAGATTCCTGTAACTCAAGTATAGATGCCAAGGTGGCCATAGCATCTAATGCTCTGTTTGTTGATCTAGGAATCTGTTGGAATGATACAAAAGTAAAATACTTCTTGAGATCATCAACCATTCTCTTATAAGGCATTAGTTTCTCATCTCGAGTCTGATATGTATCATTGATTTGATTGATAATTAGTTGAGAATCTCCGTAGATATGTAGCTCTAGAACGTTCCATTCAATAGCTAGCTTGATCCCATTTACCAAAGCTTCATACTCTGCAATATTGTTTGTGCAAGGGAATAAAATCTTGTAAGCCTTTGGGATTGAGTATTTCTAAGGAGTGATAAATAGTATTCCAGCACCGGAACCATTTTGGGTGAAAGATCCATCAAAGAACATCTTCCATGATTGTTGAGTAAGGTGCATTATTGATTCATCTGGAAACTCTATATGCAGTGGTTGAGTGTCTTCAAGTGGATCTTAAGCGAGTTGATCTACAATTACCTGTCCTTTGATGGATTTGCATTCCACATATTCAATATCAAACTCTATAAGAACCATGACCCATTTTTCCAATCTTCCGGTGAGTGTTGCTTTGTTGAGAAGATACTTGAGCGGATCAATATTAGCTACTAGCTTGATGGAATGTGCCAACATATAATGTCTCAATTTTTGTGATGCAAAGACTAATGCCAAGCATGTTTTTTCTATTATAGTGCAGTTCATTTCATAAGACATGAATGTTCTGTTGATGTAATATATAGCTCTCTCTTTTTTATTTTCATCCTGTTGTGCCAGAAGTGCCCCCAATGATGAATCAGTGGCTGATATGTATAAGATCAATGGTTTTCCCGGAATTGGTGGCATCAGTATTGGTGGATTGGACAGGTACTCTTTGATCTGCTAAAGGTGTTGTTCACATTCTCAATCCCAGTTGTATATTACTCCTTTCCTTAATACTTTTGTGAAAGGTTGAGCTTTGTCTGCTAGCTGAGAAATGAAGCGTCTGATTGATTGGAGATGTCCCTGTAAACTTATCATTTGACTGTTGTTCTTTGGAGGCGGCATTTCTATTATAGCTTGGACCTTCTCGGGATCAACCTCGATTCCCTTCTTTGAAATGATGTAGCCAAGTAGTTTACCAGATGTCACTCTGAATGCACACTTTTTTGGATTTAGCCGGAGTTTGAATTTTTCCATTCTATCTAGTATAGGGCCTAGCTCTTGAATATGCGTGGATCTCTTCATAGTCTTTACTAAAGTTTCATCAACATAATCTTCCATATTATTATGCACCATATCATGAAAGATAGTAGTTACCGCTCTTTGGTAAGTTGCTCTTGCGTTCTTCAGCCCAAATGGCATGACATTCTAGCAAAAGGTTCCCCATGCATAGGTGAAAGTTGTCTTTTCTTGATCTCCAGGAGCTATTTTGATTTGTTTATAACCGGAGAATCCATTCATTAGTGAGTACATCTCATACCCAACAGTCATATCGACTATCATATCAATGTTTGGTAATGGAAAGTCATCCTTCGGACAAGCTTTGTTGAGATCTCGAAAGTCTGTGCAAACCCTAATAGATTTGTTTGCCTTTGACATAGGTACGATATTTGAAATCCATTCCACATAGTCTATAGCTCTGATAAATCCATCTTTTAGCAGTTTTTCAAACTCAGCTTTGACTAGTAGTGTCGCGTGAGGGTGCATCTTACAGAGTTTTTGCTTGACTAGTTTAACTCCTGGTGTGATAGAAAGATGATGCATGATAAGATCAGGATCCAGGCTTGGCATATCAGAGTATGTCCATGCAAAATTGATCTTCTTTTCTTAAAAGAGATGAGTGAAATCTTTCAATTCTTCTGCTGATAGTGATTGAGCTACATGAATGATATGTGGTGTTTCTTGACTCCCAATGTTCATTGGTTGAGTTGGCTCGATCAATATAGAAGATCTCTCCTAGAAGTGACTTGGCAGTATATCAAGTATCTCACCTTCAGGTACCTCAGAGAGGTTTTCACCCTTAGGTACGTCCTTTATTTTCTCTTTTTTAGATTCTGACACTGCCACAATGTGGTTTTCGCCATCAGATCTTTTATTTTTATTTTTCTGATTTTTGCGACTAAGATACTTGATATCTGTTTTAGTCATGTTTTCACTTTGTTCGCTGGCGGAAGAGTACATGGGTTCAACTGCGTTTAGGTAATAAGCTAGTGTGTAGTCATTGGCAAAAGTAGGTACATTCATGGGTTGGTCTTGTAGACTACAGTCAATTAATTCAGGATGTACCAAGGCTAGAGTGCAGACAGGTTTGAGGGAGTTCACGGTATTGTCATCACAACTATAGATCGAAAAGTCAAATTCCAAAAGGATATCTTGCGTAAATGTCTCAAGACCAGGAAAAATCAGAACAAGATTATTAAAGTGCACGTTAATATTTAGTTGACCTAATCCAATAGACCTACTTGTAGCATTGTTCTCTATGCTAGGCTGAACTTCATATCGAGGTTTGATAGTAACAAGATCAGTAGATAGATTCTTGCCATTTATATCAGAGGATTCAGAGTTTGATGCTGAGTAGATATTGTCATAAACAAGACTCTTGTCAGAGTCCTCAAATTCGTTGGATAAAGTTTCCGAGTCTTCTTCAAGTTGAGTGAATGTATGTATGGTATCAACACCAACATCCTTAATGCTAAACATTCTTTCAAGATTTGTCTCATTTAGCATTTGTATATGACAGACTTGTTGACATGAGCTTGATGGTTCTGTGACTTCTTGTCATCTACTCCATTCAGCTTCCTCTGGACTGATGACCGGTTCTGCTTCTGTAGCTTCCAATTATTCTTGTGTAATCCCATACCTGATTTGTTTTGTCTTTTTAGAGGGGTATATAATAGATGAAAAAGTTTCTGGTATTCTTCCTTCTTTCAGCCCTTGTTCATAGTCTGCTTGTCTTTTTAGTCTCATTTCCTATATCTCCTTTTCTAGCTTTAGGCGCATCAGCTCTTGAGTATCATCTGTGATATCAATGGACTCTTCTGGAGTTTCCATATTGGATGTATCTGAGAGGTGGTCTGGACCCCATTCATACTCATTTGATTCAGTCTCTGAATCGTCTACTTGCTTCCTACCAGTGTATGTGACTGGAACTTTCAGTGGTGCAAACAATTCTCTGATTCTTTCTAATTCGTCTCTCATATCCTCTGGGACTTCAACTCCTTGTATTGTTGTAGCTGACACCATCTGAGCTTGAGTGCTTATTGTTTCTTCTTTCTTGATGTTTATTCCTCTTTTTCTTTTACACAATCTGCTTGAGTTTGTTGAGTGTTTGTTTTCTGTAATGTTGAAGGCGGTATCCTTTTCTTCCACTTGGACTTAGAAGCATGTTTTTGGTTTGATGTCTTTTTTGGATTTTACCCCAGTCCAACCTTATCATTTGTTGATTTTGTTTGCAGCTGAATCGGTTCAATAATACCCTCTTGATGTTTGCCCAGGGGACCAATACCTGAATATCCCATCTGTTTAATCATTTTGTAGCTTGGACCATATTGTGTTGAGGAAATCTCACAATGTCGTACTTCTTTGTTTTCACTATTTTCCTTAAAAAGCTATTTTAGAACAACATCCTCTTATATTTCATCTGCCAGGGAAGTAAAGGATTGTACACAAAGATCATCATATATGATATTCGGAGTTGAAGTCTGTGTTTTCATAGCCTCTAATGGTTTACCCAACTGTTTTGGCGATGGAGGAAGAGAGACTAATGAAATTACTGGTTCTATCTTGTATCCATCCATGCTAGTATTGGTAATTTTCAATTTCTTTTCCAAGTCTTTCCTCAGGGCTTCTGAACTTTCATTTGTAGAGGCTGCTCTATTATGAGGCACAAAGGTATCAACACCTTTTGTCAATGCATTACAGGGGACATTTGTATCAATAGGAATACTGACCTTAACTCTGTTATAAGGAAATTTTAAGCATCGATGGTATTTAGATGGAACTACCTTCATTTCATGAATCCATGGCCTGCCTAGTAAGATATTGTATGACAGAGGAAGATTGAGTACCTGGAAAATGACATCTCTTTCTACAGGTCCCACCCTGATTGGTAATGATACCAGATCTTTAGAGGTCCTTTCCTCTTCATCATAGGCTTTAATTGTTATTTTCTTGCCCGGATCAATGACATTTTCAGAAAATCCTAGTTGTGTAAGAAGACTGTAAGTACAAATATTCAACCTCATGCCTCCATCTATCAAAACATGTTTGACTCTATGTTTATGGATCATGGATTCAATGTGCAATGGCTGGTTATGTGGATGATTTAGCAAGTTGTCATCTTCTTCAAAGAAGGTCAGATAGTGAGGTGAAGTCAGATGACCCACCATGGATTGAAACCAATCAATGTCTAAATCTTCTAGAACATTAGTGGTGAGCAAGGCATTGTCCAAGATTTCTTTGTGAGCAGGAGAGATTTTTAGTAATTCAAATATGGAAATTTGAGCATTTGTCTTTTTCAACTATTCAACAATACTATACCCAGAGAATGATGATGAAGTTAGCCTTTTAAATTTATCAAATGTTCATTCTTTTTGTTTGTTTGACAAGGCTGGTAGGTTTGACGTTGTTGGAGCATAAGATGAAGAACTAACTCCTTGGAGAGTTACTTTCTTTTGAGAACGAGTCATAGCCTTTACATATCGTGATTCATTTTGTTTATCTTGGATTATGATCACTTTGTAATATTCAGATTGGGAAGGCTCAATCATGTTGATGACGTTGTCATTGCTGGTATAAGTATAATTTACTTTGGCACCTCCTTTGGTCTTTGAGGAATCACCTTGTTCGTAAACAGGTAAGGGGTCCTTAAAAGCTTTATGATCAGCATTTGTCGGGTGATTCCCGACAACAATTTTACCAGCATCTATGAGATCTTGGATCTCATGCTTGAGCTTCATGCAATTGTTTGTGTTATGACCTTTATTCCGATGGAAGTCACAGTACTCATTTTCTCTCCACCATTTTGGTTTGACTTCCAAATTATATGGCCTAGAATTATCTGGTAACGTTATCAGGTTGTTTGCCAATAGAGTTTTGAAAGCGAATTCGTATGATTCTTCTAGAGGAGTTAATTCGTGTCTAGGTTTCTCTTTGAACCACTCTTTTGCTTTCTTCGGAGGATTTTCTGCTGCGGTTTCAGCTGCTTTGAGTGCTTGTGTGCCACTAGCCAAGTTGAATATCGTGGGCTTTGAGTTGGTTTTAATAGTGTCTACTACTCTGTCATTAACAACATTCTTATTGTTGTCTTTGCCATACTTCCAATACTTGTTCTTCTCTTTAGAGCTAGATCATGGTTGTGTTTCTTTCCAAGGTGTGATATCTCCTTTCTTTATAAGCACATCTTCCATTCAGATAGCATTATATACCATTTTGTTAAATGATGGGTGTACTTGCATTTGGATGCTATATTTCAATTTAGGATCCAGATTATTGACGAATATATCCATTTTCTCAACATCTGGGATAGGCCATGAATACCTAGAGAACATCTTTCTCCAACGTTGGAGGAAAGTGAAAAAAGGCTCCCCTATTTTCTGTTTGGTATTGCAAAGTTCAATCATAGTAACAGGATGTCGAATGTTGTAGGAGTATTGTTATAAAAACAGTTGGATTAGTTCTTCAAAAGTTTTTATCCCTTTAGGTAGACTTGAGAACCATTCCATAGCTTGTACTCCTAAACTCCTCGGAAAAAGGTGCATGAGATATGGTTTGATCGTGCATGAACTCCATGCAAGCAACACAAAATTCTTTGACATGATATTGAGGATCCGAGGCACCATCATACTTGTCAAATTTTGGAATCTCAACTCTTGAAGGGAATGAAGGCATGTATAGGTTTTTGTCAACTGGAAATGGGCATATTGTCTCCAGAGAATATTGTTTTGGGGACTTATCCTTGTTTTTTATTTTTGCGAGCTCAGTCTGTAAAGCTAGTAATTGTCTGTGGACCATCATTATAGGTGATTCTTCCTTTTTAGTGACGAGAGTTTGAACGTCATATCCAGTAGGAAGTTTGGCACCTTGTTTTGCTAGTTCTAGAAAATAGTCTTCTTTTTCTCTAGCCATGATAGCCTTCATCATTTTTCGGAAATCTTTATCCTTTTGACATTTATGAATATCTTTTTCTAGAGGTTCAGAATCTTCAGCTTCACTTGATGAGGAATCATTATCGGTTTCATGAATACTGAGGTTGTATTCGTCATTATGTTCTGTTCTAGGTATAGTGGGAGATAAAGGTTGATCATAAACTGGTATCTCTAATGATGAAGGTTTATCAGTCAGGGGATCCTCTTCATAAAATGGATTATCTTTATATGAAAAGGGTTGCCCTTTGCCTTTGGCATCTTTCTTACAAGAACTCCTGGTTTGAATAGGCATTTTTATTGATTGGCGTGACCTAGAGTTGTTTGTGATGCAGAAGTCAAGATCAAATTCAGATCTAGTTGTTCAGTTAACGTATTGTTTGAGAGGAGCAACTAAGATTTAGTCTGGTTTCAGGAACAATCTATCCTATGTAAGACGTTTATCTAAGTGATCCGAGAGAAGTGACTAAGACTCATTCTGGTTTCAGGAGAGATCTATCCTGTATAAGACGTTTATCTAAGTGACTTAGGTTTGATATGTAGTTGATTGAACAAGCTGAAAGATGATCGACAAAATCATGTAACACAAATGGCAGAGGTACATTGTTTTGATCTATTTATGCTCGAGATGATGATAACCAGTTTTATGCTCACTATAGACTATTTTAGGCAAGTTTGACTATTCTGGACTGACAAAATCAGAGATTCGTATGACAGGTTTCTCAGGACCAGATGACAATTCAAAAGCTTCAGGATGACAACAAACAGTGTTTCGTACGAGTTGCTGCCTTATACCGTATGACAGATGGGTATTTCTAGAACGACAGACTGATGAATGCAATGTTTTATCGTACGACACAGGATTCAGGATGAAATGATAATTCTCAGAACCAGACGACAAACAATTAGGATTCGTAGGACACAGGATGTAGGCTTAAACGACAGACTGTTAGGACTGATGGACTTTCGTATGACACAGAATATGAAATAGGACGATAAATTAGAGGAATCATACGATTGTTTGCTGGACAGAGGCAAATTTCTGAGTTTTCAATGACTGAGTATAACCAGATTTGAGATGGAATGGGTTTTGATCGTTGACTGACAATGAGTAGTTTAGAGGTGGACTGAGTTTCTTGACAACTAAGGTATACTAGTTTGTTACACGGACATAGTTTTGACTAGGATCGACTAGTTTTTGGACAAAGTTTCGACTGGTATAGACTAGTTTTGGACAGAGTTTCGACTGAGATAGACTAGTTTTGGAAAGAGTTTCGACTGGGATAGACTAGTTTTGACACGGACAAAGTTTTTGATCACTGAGTTGTTTCTTGTTTTCTCCAGTTTTGGTATTTCAGTTTCAGTTTCAGGGATGAAAACACAGAAAACACGTAGTATGGATAATAATTCCAATCACAACATGCAAACCCTATAGAAATTGGTGAGAGGAGAAAACCTTTGCTTGTAGACTCAAGTACACACCCAATAGCTAATCAGAATACGGCCACTGAGTCTCACGCAATGGATTCTCAATGTCGTATTAGCCGACTCCAAATGCTAATGGGGGCACGAAATGACAAGTATCTTGGGAGAGTTACTATCTCTCTTGCACAAAGATTATCCCCCCTTTCGAAGGTGAACTGGGTAGCTTCTAATATGAATTGGAACTAGTAAGGGGTTTGTTTGGCGTGTCGAGGTATAAACTCAATTAAGAGGTCTCCTAGCCTTGAAAACCAAGGTTTAATATACCCGAAGGTACTGAGGAGAGCTATTCTCGAGCACTGCCGTTGACTTGATTTTCATCAAATCACATTTATTTTATAGTGGGTTGGAGTACTTAGCGTTTATCCATTCCCACTTGGGTCATTCCCCTCACACCGACTGTAACGATTTTAAGAGTTATTAGCTCCTCGGGAGGGCAGGCTCGCTAAAGATGTACAATGCCTCAAGGGTCTGGATTTTTGATTGTCTATACAGACAAGAGCATACTCTCCTACCTCTCAGAATTTACTTAAAACACAAAATACAGATTTGTTCCTTAACCAGATAGCAAGTTAGGTGCCTAAAAATGAATTTAAAGAATACACAATGTTTGGTCGATTCTCCTCAGGCAACCTACAAAGACAATGAATCAGTAGTCATATTGTCTTTGTGCGACAAGCATATTCTTGGACAAGCATTCTGCAAAAAACTGATTAGGTTGTGAAAAATTCTCAGATAGATAGATAAACAGCCAGGGTCAGTCGTCAATATAATCAAAATTGAATGAGAAAATTGAAGAATGAAATCTGATTTTTAACCAAAAAATACAGAATTGTACGACAATTCTTACCAGATCATACGATAAATCGTACCAGATCATACGACACCTGCAGTTTGTTGTTTGGCCATATGGGAAATGTCGTATGACAAATTGCGGAAACTATACGGACGAAAATTCGAAAAGTCAAAAAATCCGAAAAAAATAAAAATAAGCAGTCAGTCTTGGAGGCCGAAAAATGTAGTCTTCGGCCCCATGGTGGGCGCCAGAAATGTGTGTGTGAAAAAGTGAAAAGAAGTCTGATAGCTATAGGCACAACACTTCAATTAAGTCATTATATGTATGGTTAGTAAATCAATAATCAATAAATAATAAACCATAACAAAGCGACTAATTGCCTTCTAAAAAATGAGAGTATAAGATTGTTCTCAAATCTTTATAAGCAATACCAGTGACTAAGCTACACCAAGACGAAGGATTTAATCTATATGCGTATGAAATTAAGCTATATGGATGCAAGCTGGATGAAAGATTCAAGCAATAACGAATTCAAGCAATATGGATTCAAGCAATAACGAAATTCAAGCAATAATGAATTAAACTAAATATGGAATAATCTAAACTAAGATGAAATAATCTCAAAAAGAGAAAGCACAAGATCTTCAATGACTCCAGAGAAAAATCGGCATAATAATAATCTCCAAGGTATTTCTCAAGAATCTCTGGGGTGATTTGAATGAGAGCTGAAGGTTGAATTTATAGAGAATTACAAGAGATCAAGAAATAGCACAATTTAGAATTAATTGAAATAATTGAGAAATCAAGTTTAGTTAACTTTGAGATAGATTCCAATTATAGTTTAATTGAAATGCATTCAGATAAGAAGTTTGAGTTTGCATTAGAAATAAGAATTAATTAATTCCATTCATTTGTGATAAAAATAGATAATTCTTTTATTTATTCAAGAGTCTTTTAATGCAACTGAACTTCTTTTTCTCAAAAGCTTTGAGTTCTAATTTTAGAGAATAATTCAATTTAATTGCTTTTCTGATTTCAAGTTCTCAATTTAGAAGAAAGAAATAATATCTCAAGTTTGATTTCTCTTTCAATTCAATTATTTTATTTTATTTTCAATTTAACTCTTTCTTTGTGATTAATTCCTCTTTTACAATAAATTAATTCCTTTTTTGCATGATTAAATGGCAAATTTATTGATTAATTAAATATGCTTAGATATTTAATAAATTAAACAGGATAATTGATCAAAATGATATTCTTGGAATGATTCAATTAATTAAATAAATATTTAATTAATATTGAGTAATTCATTTGTCATGTAATATTTGATGATTAAAGAATTAATTAATTTTCTCAAAATTGATTTAATTGCCTTTGGTTAGGACCTTGGTGATATTGTCGAGATTAGGGCCCATGGTTTAGATGACCATTTTTAGGTTATTACACTTAGTTGCCTTTCTTTCATAATATTTATGAAATCCAATGTAGCATTGAACAATGCAAAATAAGCCATGCCCTCTCTTCAACCATGTACGTGATCTTAAGGCACCAAGAAAATATACCTGTTCATTTCCAACAACAAAAAGACTCCTCACTGATCCAACTATCAACCATCAATTAGGGTTCTAAAACATGGATCTTCAAGCACCCAAGAATAATACTCATGCAACCACTGATGTAAATATAACTAGCATCTATGTACCATTTCTCACCCAAAGCACAAACAAAGATTACAATTCTAAAACAGACTTCAAATGACATCATTAAGATCATTTCATAGATGCATCTCTTTATTTAGCATGACTCTTCTATTTTCCTATGAAAAAAATAACTCCGCATCATTCGCTAAACACGTTTTATTTCTAGTTTGATGCATGGTGTTGACATAGAGAACATCACAAGAGGGCATAAACATATCGATCGAATTTGCCGATTTGAATGAAACTCACAATACCTGCCCTAACTTTCTCAACATCATTTTGCCTTATTTTCGTCCTCCACTCAGAAGATTTTTATTCTTCTTCACTAGTCTTCTCCAGATTAAATAATTACCCTACTAGTTATGCAAACAAGGTCACTGGATACACATTAAACTGTTTGTTCTCGAATTTGGATGCCTTGATAAGAATTAATTCAATGTTCATCAAGTCAGTATCAAACTATTTTTAATTTTTGCCCACCTCCAAGTCAATGTTCATCGATTACACAGGCATAACGATTTGTTGATTCATAAGAAATCGATTATGACATTTATCGATTCAAACTTCAGATTATTCTCTGCAACAAACATTTTGAATGGCGTTCCATAAATTTTTTATCACTACCCTTCTGTTGATTGCATAGGCATGGAGGGGTTACGGTTCTTCTTGCATTACCACTTTGTTGCCCTAGATGCATCCTATATGCAGTGAAGAAGAAACTTCCCATCATTTATTTTTGTTCTCATTGTGGAGATGGTGACCCCTGCCTTCCTCATGCCTTAATCCTTTTAGCGAGGTGGAGGGGGAACTAAAATCTCTCCCACACTACTCTGCACTCCCTCGTTGGTTGCTTCAGATGTCGTGCGGGGTGTAGAGGATAACAATCCCTCCCTCATTTCTTTGCCTCCTCTCTATACTTCGCATGATCAAGGTATATGGCCTGTAGAAAATTTAATAATTTTAACTTCCCTTCACTTTTCTCATGGTCCCACCACACTTTAGATTAAATTTTGAAATATAATATTCATGTATCCCTAAGGTCATGGTTGGGCTTGTAATATATATTTTATTTTCATTTTTGAACCCTTTTGTATCTTTTGTATTCAAACCAATCGAGTGACTTGAATTATGTCACCTTTTTCTATTTCTTTTAAAATCCAAATAAATTTGGAATCATTATTATTTAAATTCAAGAGATTTAAATAACACACAACTTATTTAAAGATCAATTGATTTCATTGGACCAAAACATCAACTGGGTCCTTGGTGGGTTCTACTAAAAAAAATTTCGTTTCTGAATAACTGACCTTTAAAAATTCCTTGAAAACCCATATGGGCATATTTTGGACCCAAAAAACTAAGTGTGTTGTCATTTAATTTGACGTTTGAAGTCTTTGAATTCTGACCAAACCCACTCAAGTAGCCTCTAAAACTGCCTCTGAAAACTAATCAAATCATCTCCCTGAGTCTCGAAAACTAGCACACACTCAAAATGTTATACAAAGAATCCAAAATGCCAAATAGATATTCATGATGATGCCTAAAGAAATAAATTTTAATACTTGAAGCTTCCTACTCAAGCATATTCTGAACTTACACCCTCTGAAACCTTTTGAACCGTGTTCAATCATTGTTTTGAAAAAATATCAAACCTCAGTTTCAGGGGCCACCACTGGGGGAATCACTTCATTTGTATATGGTGAGCATTTGTGCAAAGAGGTTTTGCTCAATTTCATCATATGTGCAAGATATTAATGTCTAAAGTGACCTCTGGAAACTTCTGGAAGTGCTGATTTTCAACCCCTACAAAGTCCATTTGGATTTGGCTTTGAAAAAACATCAAGTGAAGTGTTGGGGTGCTGCAAGCAAGTGAAGTGGTAGATGAATATATAGAGAATCATGGGGAACACTCACCTTAGTATGCAAGTTACTAGGCCATGAAATTAAAATCAGGATGTAGGGCTACTTTAGCATATTTGACACTATCTAGTCTGTAATTCTAAACAAATTGCATATGGATTTGACTTGGCAAAAATAGCAAATGAATTCATGGGTCTCTGAAAACTAACATGGAGGAACATTAATATGCAAAAAAAATTTGGGAATGATTGATTTGACAATGTGACTATCAATTGGCAACAAAATGCAGTTCTATGAAAATGGCTACTTTGAAAGGTTTGACAGTGTGCAAACAACAAGCCTACTTCAAGACCACAAAACAAGTACTTCAAAAACTCATCAAACTTGATCTTGGTAAGTTGCAAATAGAGATGAGCCATATCTGATAATAGGTTAACTATATCCCCAAGTGGTTTCTCATGAAAATCAATGGGCTTCAAATTACTCACCTTCAAAATGGGCTACTTGGAGAGATTTTGTAGTTGTGTTTCTAAGTGTCAAGCAAAAATTTTAAACATGGGCCCTCAAAATTTTGCAAATTTTGGAGGTCCCAACACTCTCCAACAAGGCCATCAACATCGCCTCATGCTAATTCATCACCGACATACAACATACCTAATATAATCTGAATGCTTAGAGAAAATTCCTCTCATCTAGAGAAAGTTGAGGAATCCGACTCTAAAGATGGGTGTATATGTTGGAATATGTGTTTCTGTGGTTGTCATTGATGTCAAACTTGTTCCAGATTTGTCAAGAATGTTTGTGGTGCAGACTTATCTAGCTATGTTGATGGTGTGGTTATTCTATTGGTTGTTCCAACAGTGTTTGTGTCCATAAAGTGTTTCTCATGTTGTTTATTATGGTTATTTTTGTTGGATATAATTTTGGTATCATGGAAATGGTTGTTCCGTGGTCTAAAAATATCTTTGTGTTCTCAGAGTGTTGTGGCATTTTTTCATTGCTGGTTATGATATTCAATGTTATACCTATCCTTAGGTCTAGATATGATTTGTGGGAGATTGTTTGATGTGTTATGGGTCTCACCGTAGCGTGTGGAGATCCATATTTAAGTTATTTATATTAGAGAGTATGTTTTGACTGTTAATTACTTATTTGGATTCCTAGCATGTGGATATGTTGTTGGCTATGTTTCAGTTATTGCAAATTAGTGAATTGATCTTTGGAAGATGTGTTTTGGTCCCCTCTTTCTCCTGGAGTGGATCAATGTATGTGTTTTTGGTCTAGGAAGTATATTTTGGTTCATGTCGACTTGGTTCAAGCATTGATGATCTATCTTGTATATACGGATGAGTGTGATTGATTTAAGTGTATGATGATGAGGTGTGGAGTGTATATGTATGAAGTGAAGATAGTTAGTGAGGTTTGGTGAAGAGAAATGAAGAAGAGTTGTGTTGAGATTGTGACAGATATTCAAGACACAGTGTTGGCAATTGAGGTCTATGTTGTGTGTGTTGATGTTGGTTGGTTGATGCAGAGTTCGAGGACAACTTCATGATCAAGAGATCCTCCTTTTCATATCATTTTTGCATCTTGTCCTATTGCAGTTAGCTTTAGGTCTGCAATTCCTCTTTTGTATCTTGCCTGATGAGCAATTAGCCTTGGTTTGCAAGTCTGAACTGGTAAGCTCTTTTTGTAATCTAATATACACAGTGGATATATTTTTGTGTGTAGGTACTCACCATGGTTTTTCTGTGTCTGGGCATTCCATGTAGAAAATCTTGGTGTTCATGTGTTGAATGTGTTTTGTTATTTAATTGTTTATGTGCTATATTAATTTCTATTTTGGATTGATTCACCCCTCTAAGTCTTGCCTTGGGTTCAACAATTGGTATCAAACAAAGGTTCCTCTTGAGTAAGTTTAACTGCTTGAGGTAGATCCTGTATAGCATAGTACATGCATTATAAAGTTGATCTTTGATGGTAAAAATTTTATATATTGGAAGGGGACAATGGAGTTGCATTTGGAGACATTGTAAAATGGAATTTGTGAAATCATTTAGATTGAATATACACCTCGGCAAGGTGGTGCTTAGACTACGGGTAAGATAAAGTTGAAGGAGACTTATGTGAAGGATAGAACTATAATCTTTAGTTGTATAAATGATTCAATATTTGGAAGGGTAAAAGGATTGAAGGAAGCTAAAGCTATGTGAAACTAATCGTGTTTGGCATATGAAGGGGATCCAAAGCCAAAGTAGGCTAGGTTGATGAATTTAAAGCAAAGGTATGAGTATCGAAGAATGCTAGAACATGAAAGTGTTGAGAACTATATTCATAGAGTGATCGATCTTATTGATGGAAATAGAACTACTGGTGGACATTTGGAAGAATGTGATATTGTTCATAAGATCTTGCTAACTTTGCCTAAATCCTACAAGCCACAAAGATGCGCTATACAAGAGAGAAATGATTTAAGTAATTATACTATTGATTAGCTTATTAGTAGTTTAGTAGCCTTTGAGATTTCAAAAAAGGAGGAAGAGAAAAGAGAAAAGAAAGAAGAAACATTTAATGTTTCAAGATATGATGATCCAAAATGTAGTGGAGATATAGATGAAGCTTAAGCAAATTTTGTGAGAAGATTATAGCGAGGTGAGACACTGGAAAATACAAAGGTAAGTTACCTCTGAAATGCTCTTCTTATGGTAGAATTGGGCATTATGATTCTAATTGTACTTACAAAGAAGACTATAAGAGACTAGATGATGAATAAAAGAGTAAAGAAGGGCTTATGTTATATTGAGAGAAGAAGGAATTATAGAGAAGAAGGTCTTATGTTATATTGAAGATGAAGTTGATGATGACTCAAATGAAGAATCCTTGTTTCTATCAATTGAAGAGAAGGATTCCTTGAAGGAACCGAAAAAAGAGAGAACAATCAAGATTGCATTGCATGCTAAGATAGAACTGAATACATAGACCTTAGACTTCAGATGGTCAAATCATATGGCCGGTGATAAATATAAGTTTATTAATCTCAAGACGTATGATGGAGGATTAATGAAGTTTGTTAGAGAAGATGGTGCGACTATTCAAGGTATTGGAAGTATTTCTATTGATGTTAATGTTTAATATGTTGAAAAATTAAGACATAGTTTGTTAAGAGTTACTGAGATGTGTATAAAAGACTATGAAGTTTTATTTAGTAGCATTGGACGTGTGATCAGAAAAGAGAATGTTGGTAAAAGAGTTGCAAAAGGAGTTAAAACACATAGAAATGTATATTACATCAAGGATGGAAAGGAGAATAATATTTGCTAGCACAAAAGGTTGAGATTGTTTCAATAGTTCTAGAGAAGGCAAGTGACTCTGAAGAGAGAAAAGAGGAGTCAAATGATGAAGAAGAAGAAGAGGAAGACTCAACAAAAGTTTCTTCCAAGTATGTTCAGAAGCATCATTCAAAAAATTAGATTCAAAAGAAAAAGACTTGGAAGATGGTACCTAGACCAGTGGATAAGAATGTAATAGGAACTAAGTGGGTATTTAGAAATAAGCTAAATGAGAAAGCACAAGTGACAAGGAATAAAGAAATACTAGTATGAAAAGGATATTCTTAGGTGGATGACATCGAATTTGAAGAAACTTTTTCTCCAGTAGCAAGGATGGAAGCTATTCATATGTTTCTTGCATTTTATGCTTACAAGAACTTTAGAGTTTAATAAATGGATGTCAAATTAACATTTTTGAATGGAGATATAGAAGAAGAAGTTTACATTGAGCAACCAGATGGTTTCAGATTGAGAGAAGATCTGGATATAGTGTGCAGATTGAAGAAAGAATTGTATGGACTCAAACAGGCACCTAGGGCCCAGTATGTGAGGTTAGACAAGTATTTGTTTCAACAAAATTTTAGGAAAGGTAGAGCAGATAGTAATCTATATTTCAATATTGATGGAGATAAGTTGTTGATTGTTATAGTTTATATTGATTGCATTATATTTGGAGGTAATGATAGCTTATGTAAAGAGTTTGCTAAAGAGACGTAGGAAGAATTTGAGATGTCAATGATTGGTGAGTTATCTTTTTTTTCTTGGGTTACAAGTTATTCAATCAAAAAATGGAATTTTTATCTCTCAAAGCAAGTATGTGAAGGAAATGTTGAGATGACCAAAAGAGTACTAGTGGTGGTGCATTCTTTTTAGGGGACAGATTGGTCTCCTCGTTGAGTAAGAAACAAGATTCAATTTCCCTATCTACCACTGAAGAATAGTATATTGTAGCAATATCTTGTTGCAACTAGGTAATATGGATGAGATAAAATATTAAGGATATCAAGCTAACATATGATGAAGACATTCCAATTATGTGTGACAATACAAGTGCAATAAATATTTGAATGAATCTAGTTATGCATTCAAGAACAAAACATATCTCAATCCGATATCACTACTTAAGGGATAATGTTGCTGAGAAGGAAGTTCAATTGGAGTAATATCTCTACAAAAGAAAATGTTGTAGATATACTAAGGCATTGGCAAAGGATACGTTTGAATTTTTTCGGGAGAAGCTTGGGGTCATTGCCCCTCCTTCTAGCTAGGTGCATTATTGGGATGCATCTTTCTAGGGGGAGCCTTCATGCCTATTTATTTTCCTGGATTGATATCGTGTCTGCTCCTAGGGGGGAACAATGGTGTGTGTAGTGTTGTTGAGGCCTTTTTCCTTGATGACAAAGGGGGAGAGATTGAACGGTTAATGGTTTCACATAGAGATTTGTTTCATTTATTTTCTTTTGGGGTAGAGATTTGTTTCCCTTGAGGAGAGATAGTTCATTCTGGGGAGGGATAGAGATGTGATATGTTTGATGGAAAAGTTTCATTGAGATATTGTGCAATATTTGCATTATTTCTGATAGAGAAGTATAGTTTTATAGTTTGATGAAGTTTTTGGTTGCAGGTTGAGTTTTTGTTGAGTGTTGTCAAGTGTTGCCATCAATGACAAAGTGGGAGATTTCTTAGAAGTGTGAATTTTTGTGGTTGTCATTCATGTCAAACTTGTTGTTTCATATTGGTCTTGAATGTCTATGGTGAAGAGTTATCTTGCTATGTTGATGTTGCAGTTGTTCTTTTGGTTGTTTTGGAAGTGTTCAGGTCTGTAAAGTATTATTGATGTTGTTTATTATGGTTATCTTTGTTTGATATAGTTTTGGTATCATGGATATGATAGTTCTATGGTCTGAAACAATAAGTTTTCTCCAAGTGTTGTGGCATCGTTCATTGCTAGTCATGATATTTTATGTTAGACCTATCCTTAGGTTTGGATATGATTTGTGGGAGATTGTTTGATGTGTTATTGGTCTCACTATAACGTGTCGAGATCTAGATTTAAGTTATTTGCATTGGAGAGTATGTTTTGACCATTATATTAATTGCCTATATGGATGTGTATCATGTGAATATACCGTTGGTTACGCTCCAATGATTGTGGATTGATGAGTTGATCTCGAAGATGTTTTTGGATCCCCTCTTTTTCCTCGAGTCGATTAGCATGTGTATTTTTGGTCTAGGAAGTATATTTTCGTTTAGGCCAACCTGGTTCAAGCTTTGATGATCTATCTTGTATATAAGGATGAGTGTGATTGATTTAAGTTAATGATAATGAGGTGTGAAGTGTAGATGTATGATCTGAAGATAGTCAGTGAGGTTCAATGAAGAGCAGTGAAGAAGAGTTGTGTTTGAATGATATGCAAGCTATTCTAAGATTGTGATAGAGATTTGAGATAGAGTGTTGGTAGTTGAGGTCTGAGTTGTGTGTGTTGATGTTGGTCGCTTGATGCAAAGTTCAAAGACAACTTCATGACCAGGAGATCCTTCATTTCATATATTTTTTTGTATCTTCTCCTATTTCTGTTAGCTTCAAATTTGTAAGTCCTCTTTTGTATCTTTCCCCATGAGCAGTTAGCCTTGGTTTGCAAGTCTATAGCAGTAAGCTCTTCTTGTAATCTAATATACATTTTGTATCTTTCCCCATGAGAATTTAGCCTTGGTTTGAAAGTCTATAGTAGTAAGCTCTTCTTGTAATCTAATATACATGGTGGATATATTTTTGTTGGTAGGTGCTCATTGTGGTTTTTTCCTGTTTAGGTTTTCTATGTACAAATTATTGGTGTTCATGTGTTGAATATGTGTTGTTGTTTAATTTTTTGTGTGTTGTATTAATTTCTATTTTGGACTGATTCACCCCCCATCTCAGTCCTACCTTGGGTTTAATAGTATATCTGACCCGTAGTATACTCTCACATGTAGGGTAATTCTTGTAAACATCAAATTCATGCATGAATATCATCATTTTCAAATTGTTCTAACCCTAAGTGTGTCACATGGTTCCTTTTATAGGACCATGATGCCTCAGTGGGACCATGGCACCCTAAGGGAACCATGGTGCCCTAGTGGGATCATGTTGCCTATTCTAGGTGGGCCATGTGAAAACCTAGGGTTATGAGTAGATAATTGAAAAATCAAACAAAAAACACATTGAAACAAGGTAAAGCTAGTAAGCCTACCTCATCCAATGGTAGCTCCTCCAAGACTAATTTACTCATGTTGTCCATGCTCATGGGTACATCTAGTTGTCAGTGTGACATTCTTCACTCAGTGGGCTCTCCTTCTACACTTCAAGACAAAAAGGTGAATAAGAAAAATGAATAGTGTTATTGTCACTATTTAAAAGGTAATTATTCCTCAAAACCTTAATTTTTTATGTTGCACTTAATATTTCATATCCCAGGTTAGAGAACTCCAATTGGTTGTGCTCAAATCATGATTCAGATCTCTATCTTACCAAATGTTCTTTGATTAGTTTTGGTCTTGTATCAAACCTCGTTTCGATAATTTGTCATCAATTTTCTCTCACAACTTGAAGTGGTAAACATGATACCCGATTTCAACCTCCTAATTAGCAAGCTAAATAGGGGGCATATAACTACCCTCAAAATTCATCACTCAGTAATAATTCTATGAGATTTTTTGATTCAACTAATAATGTGGTTTTATAAAATGTGGTTCTTGACATTGTATTGTAGATATTGTTGGGGGCTTCATTCGACATTTATGAACATGTCCTTTTTTCATGAATGTTTAATTTTTGTATACTTTATCTTGTTTAGTGGTCATATGATTGTGACAATGGGAGATTGTTTGATGGTTTATGGGTACCACCATGGTGTGTGGAGATCCACATTTAAGTTATTTGCATTGGAAAGTATGTTTTGACAATTAATTACTTATATGGATGCGTATCGTGTAGATATGTTGTTGGTTATGTTCTTGTAATTGTGGATAAGTGAATTAATCTTTGTAAGATGTTCTTTGGTCCCCTCTTTCTCCTTGAGTGGGTCAGAGTGTGCGTTTTTGGTCTGGGAAGTATGTTTTGGTTCATGCCGACTTGGTTCAAGCTTTGATGATCTATCTTATATATAAGGATGAGTATGATTGAGTTCTATGTGGAAAAAGAGTGATGTGGTGTGGAGTGTATATGTATGATGTGAAGATTGTCAGTGAGGTTCGGTGAAGAGAAATGAAGAAGAGATGTGTTCGAATGATATGCAGGTTGTGCTGAGACTGTGACCGATATTTGAGATAGAATATTGTAAGTTGAAGTCTAAGTTGTGTATGTTGATGTTGGTCACTTGATGCAGAGTTCAAGGATAGCTTCATGATCTAGAGATCCTTCTTTTCATATCATTTTTGTATCTTTCCATATTGCAATTAGCTTTAGGTTTGCAAGTCCACTTTCGTATCTTGCTCGATGAGTAGTTAGCCTTGTTTTGTAAGTTTGAAAGTTTTTTGTAATCTGATATACATAGTGGATATATTTTTTGTGGGTAGGTGCTCACTATGGTTTTTCCCTATTTGGGTTTTCCATGTAGAAAATATTGGTGGTCATGTGTTGAAAGTGTGTTGTTTTTTAATTGTTTATCTGTTGTGTTAATTTATGTTTTGAACGGATTCAACCCCCCTCTTAGTCCTACCTTGTGTTCAACAATTTTTATTAGATCAAGGTTCCTCTTGAGTAAGCTTAACCACTTGAGGTAGATCCAGTATGGTGCAGGACGTGCATTACAAAGTTCTTATCTTTAATGGTACATATTTTTTGTACTAGAAGAAGAGAATGGAGTTGCATTTGGAGACATTGCAGAATGGAATTTGGGAAATCATTCAGACCAGATATACACCTCCATAGGGTGGTGCTCATAGTTTAGATGAGATAAAGTTAAAGGAGACTAATGTGAAGGCTAGAGCTATAATCTTCAGTTGTATAAGTGATTTAGTGTTTGGAAGGGTAAAAGGATTGAAGGAAGCTAAAGTTGTGGGGAATAAGCTATCTTTGGTATATGAAGAAGATCCAAAGATAAAGCAGGCTAGGCTAATGAATCTGAAGGAGAGGTATGAGTATCTGAGAATGCTAGAAGATGAAAGTGTTGAGAACTATATTCATAGAGTGACTGATCTTGTTGATGGCATTAGAGCTACCAGTGGACATTTGGAAGAATGTGATATTGTGCATAAGATCTTGTTGACTTTACCTAAATCCTACAATCTATAAAGATGTGCTATATAAGAGAGAAATGATTTGAATAATTATACTATTGATTATCTTATTGGTACTTTAGCAGCCTTTGAGATTGTAGAAATGGAGGAAGAGAAAAGAGAAAAGAAAGAAGCAACATTTAATGTTTCAAGACATGATGATCCAGAATACAATGGAGATCAAGATGAAGCTGAAGCAAATTTTGTGAGAAGATTATAGCAAGGCACTGGAAAATACAAAGGTAAGTTACCTTTGAAATGCTTTTCTTGTGGTAGAATTGGACATTATGTTTCTAATTGTACTTACATAGAAGACTATAAGAGACCAGATGATGATGAGAAGAAAAATAAGTTTAGAAGATGCAACTTTAATAGAAGAGAGAAGAAGGGCTTATGTTCTATTGTGGAACATACATCTGAAGATGAAGTTGATGATGACTCGAATGAAGAATCCTTATTTGTAGAGATTGAAGAGGAGGACGAGTTGAAGGAACTAGAAGAAGAGAGAACAGTCAAGATTGTATTACATGCTAAGATAGAACCAAATACATGGATTATAGACTCTAGATGTTCAAATCATATGTCTAGTGGTAAAGACATTCTTATTAATCTCAAGAAGTATGATGGAGGATCAATGAATGTTTACAGAGAAGATGGTGCAACTATTCGAAGTATTGGAAGTATTTCTATTGATGGTAATAATAAAACTAATGATGTTTATTAGGTTAAAGGATTAAGACATAGTTTGTTAAGTGTTAGTTAGATGTATAGAAAAGGCTATGAAGTTTTGTTTTGTGCATTGGATGTATGATAAAAAATGAGAAGACTAAAAAAAGAGTTGTAGAAGGAGTTAGAAGAGGTAGAAATTATAGAGTCAAAAATTGCATACCCATTTGCAATTCCACCTACACTTTTGTAGCCACTTTAGTGTCCATTCCCCTAGCATTTTAATAGGCTCATTTCAGCCCTTACATCAACCTTTTCTCTCTCAGGATGCTCAGGACACCCTTTTTAGCAGTTATCTTTCAGCTTTTGTTTTGCATTAGCTGTGTGTTTCTCTTACTGCTTGTCATTTTTTAGCATGATTCATCTCGACACTAGTATGCCACATAGATGTCCATTGTCATGCATTCATCCTATGATATCTTAATGTTCAAATGTTGGTTTTGTGCAATTTAACACTTGTCGCGTATCTTGGTCGGTGGAAATAGCTCAGAATCTTCTAAATGGATTTCTAGCCTTTTCTTTCCCCCCTCTTCTCTCTTTTAAATCTATCTTTTCTCTCCATTCAAGCTCTCTCTCTTTCTCTCTTAGGGTTATTCAAGCGATATCTCTTGTTCTTTTGGATCTCATATATTTCTCTTTATCTCTCTTGCTACAATAGTCTCTAGTTTTCTACAACACTCTCAAGATCTCACAATAATACTCTTTGTAACTATCTTGGTTTTCTCAAGCCTCACTAATAATATCTTTCTCATCTTTGAGAATCTTGAGATTTATCACATTCCCTATCGATTCGATCATTTTATTGTTCTATCTATTTATATTTTGATCTATCTATCTAACTAGTTGTTGTGGAGGTGGAAACACCAAAACAAGGACTTAACTAAGGCATGTCTCCAAACAACCCCAAATATTTTCCCTCTTTTGTATGTATGCAGGTTTCTTGAAGGCATTCAACTGCACAAAGGTTTGTTGTATTATTGATAAATTATTAATCTCATTCAATACCTTAAATCTTATTATTTATTTTATTATTTTTATCTCTATATTTGTTATTACATTTCTAATTTTTTGAGATTTCACAGGTCATTTGAAACATAGAGTTGGGTTTGCTTTGTTTTTTGAGTTTTCTATTCATGGTCTATAAGAGACTACAACACATTGCACAGATGTCTGCATGTCGTGTTGACATCCTTGATTGAGATACTCAGATTCAAATAAAAAACTCTCTATCATCTGCTCCTACCATTTTATTTAATTAGATATCTTCACTAGTTGGAGATATCAGAATGTATGCTATGAAATTGGCTCTCAAGGGAAAATAGTTCTTCCCTTTGTAGGGTCACTTTTGCACCTTCACAAAAATGTATATTACATCAAGGATGGAAAGGAGAATAAATGTATGCTAGAAAAAAACCTTGAGATTGTTCCAACAGTTCCAAAGATCGCAAGTGATCCAGAAGAGAGAAAAGAGAAGGAATCAAACAATGAAGAAGAAGAAGAAGAAGAGGAAGACATCAAAAGTTCCTACCAAGTATATTCAAAAGCATGACTTAGAAAATTAGATTCAAAAGTACAAGACTTGGGAGCTAGTACCTAGACCGATGGACAAGAATGTAATAGGAACTAAGTGGGTATTCAAAAATAAGATAAATGAGCAAGGACAAGTGACAAGGAATAAAGAAAAACTGGTATGTAAAGGATATTCCCAAGTGGAAGGCATATACTTTGAATAAAATTTTGCTCTGGTAGCAAGGATGGAAGCTATTTGTATCTTTCTTGTATTTTCCACTTACAAGAACTTTAGAGTTTATTAGATGGATGTCAAATCAACATTTTTGAATGGATATCTAGAAGAAGAAGTTTACATTGAGCAACTAGATGGTTTTAAACTGACAAAAGATCTAGATATGGTGTGCAGAATGAAGAAAGCATTGTATGGACTCAAATAGGCACCTAGGGCCTAGTATGCGAGATTGGACAGGTATTTGTTTCAATAGAATTTCAAGAAAGGTACACCAAATAGTAATCACCATTTCAAGGTTGATGGAGATAAGTTGTTGATTGTTATGGTCTATGTTGATGATATTATATTTGGAGGAAATGATAGCTTAAGTAAAGAGTTTTCTAAAGAGATGTAGAAAGAATTTGAGATGTAAATGATTGGTGAGTTGTCTTTCTTTCTTGGGTTTCAATTTATTCAATGATAAGTTGGATTTTTTATCTCTCATACCAAGTATGTGAAGAAAATGTTGAATAAATTTAGTTTTTATGATTGCAAACTGGTTACAACTCCTTTAACTATTGGATACAAGTTAAGAAAAGATGAAGAGCCTCCAGAAGTTGAACACAAGAAGTACATGTCAATGTTTGGTGGATTGTTGAATTTGACTACATCCAGACTAGATATCATGCAAGCTATGTGTTTGGTAGCTAGATTTTTGGCAAATCCAAAGGTGACACATGAGCAAGCTATGAAAAGAATTTTTAGATATTTGAAAGGTGTTGTGGATTTTGGACTTTGGTACAAAAAGGTGGAGATTTTACGTTGAATTCCTATACCGATGCATATTGGGCTAGAAGTGTTGATGATTGGAAGAGTAATAGTGGCGGTGCATTCTTTTTAAGGGACTTATTGGTCTCCTGGTTCAGTAAGAAATAAGGTTCAATTTCCCTATCTACTGTTGAAGCAGAGTATATTGTAGTGGTATCTTGTTGCACTAAAGTAATATGGATGAGATAGACTCTTAAGGATATCAAGGTAACATATGATGAAGAAATTCCTATTATGTGTGATAATACATGTGCAATAAACATTTCAAACAATCAAGTCATGCATTCAAGAACAAAACATATTTCAATTGGACATCACTACTTAAGGGAGAAAGTTGTTGAGAAGGAAGTTTGATTGGAGTATATATCTCTATAAAAGAATAGGTTGTAGATATTTTCACTAAGGCATTGGAAAAGGATACATTTGAATTTCTTCGGGAGAAGATTGGGGTCATTGGCCCTCCTTCTAGCTAGGTGTATTATGGGGATGCATCTTTCTAAGGGGAGCCTTCATGCCTATTTATTTTCCTAGATTGATGCTATGGCTGCTCTTAGGGGGATAAGTGGTGTTTAGGAGGAGCAGTGGTGTGTGTAGTGTTGCTAAGGCCTTTGTCCCTGATGGCAAAGGGGGAGAGATTAAGTCATTTGAGATAAATATTTGTTTCATTTGTTTTCTTTTCGGGAGAGATTTGTTTCTCTTGAGGAGACATAGTGAAGTTTGGGAGAGACACATATGTGATATGTTTGATAGAAAAGTTTCATTAAGATACTGAGTAGTATTTTTGACAAAGCAGTATTATTTTGTAGTTTGATCAAGTGTTGGTTGCAATTTGAATTTAGTGTTGTCAAGTGCTGCCATCAATGAGAAAGGGAGAGATTGTTGTAAGTATGTGTTTCTATGGTTATCATTAAAGTCAAATTTTTTGTTTTGGATTGGTCTGAAATGTCTATGGTGCAGATTTATCTTGCTATATTGATGTTATAGTTGTTCTATTGGTTGTTCTAAAAGTGTTTGGGTATGAAAAGTGTTGATGTTGTTTATTATGGTTATCTTTGTTGGATATAGTTTTTCTATCATGGATATGATAGTTCCATGGTTTAGAAATATCTTTGTGTTCTCAAGGTGTTGTGGCATTGTTCATTGTTGGTCATGATATTCTATGTTAGACCTATCATTAGGTCTAGATATAATTTGTGGAATATTGTTTGATGTGTTATGGGTCTCACCGTAGCATGTGGAGATCTGGATTTAAGTTATTTGCATTGCGGAGAATGTTTTGACTGTTAATTCCTTATATGGATGCATAGCATGTGCATATGTTGTTTATTTTTTGGTGATTAGGGATCGGTGAATTGATATTTGGAAGATGTGTTTTGGTCCCCTCTTTCTCCTGGAGTGGTCAACGCATGTGTTTTTTGGTTTAGGAAGTATATTTTGGTTCACACCAACTTGCTTCAAGCTTTGATGATCTATCTTGTATATAAGGCTGAGTGTGATTGAGTTGTGTGTGGAAAAAGAGTGATGTGGAGTGGAGTGCATATATATTATGTGAAGATATTTAGTGAGGTTTGGTTAAGAGTAGTGAAGAAAAGTTGCATTTGAATGATATGAAAGCTATGTTGAGACTATGACAAATATTTGAGACACAATGTTGGTAGTTGAGGTCTGAGTTGTGCATGTTGATGTTGGTCGCTTGCTGCAGAGTTCAAGGATAGCTTCATGACCAAGAGATCCTTATTTTAATATCATTTTTGTATCTTTCCCTATCGCAGCTAGCTTTATCTTTTCAAGTCCTCTTTTTGTAATTTGATATACATAATGGATATGTTTTTTGTGGGCAGGTGCTCACCATGGTTTTTCCCTATTTGGGTTTTCCACATAGAAAATCTTAATGTTCATGTGTGTTGTTGTTTAATTGTTTATGTGCTATATTAATTTCTTTTTTGGACTGATTCACCCCCCTTCTTAGTCTTGCCTTGGGTTCAACAATTTGAGTAGGACCCTGGTTTACATTTTAGCTCATAAAAATCTTAGAAACACATAAGATTCAAGAGCAGACACTTTTCCAATTACAATACTGGCAGTTTGTGGAGGTGGAAATCACCAAAACAAGAGGTTGACCAAGGCAATCCCCTATATAGTGACACTGCTACAATTTTCTATTTTGTAGGTGTAGTTATAGGTATTCCACACAGCCAAAATAATTTGGGAAGCCTTAGGAAGTTAGTACAGGTTTTCCATTAGAAATTGAGCTTGGTTTTCAAGACCAAGGTGCTAGGGCACTCCTATCTTAGGACCAATTTGCTTTGGCACCTTGGTCCTATCATCTAGACTACTTCAAAATTTAGATCTCCTAATCATAGCTCAGTCTAAAAATATTGGGGTATTTTGGTGCTCTATTCTAGTTAGTTTAGCCTTAGATTTCAACCATAGGTGCATAGTCAGATTCTCCTTTCATTTCTATGTTTGTTGTCTCAGTTCTATTATTTTATCCAATCTACTACAATACCTTTGTATTCACTTTATTTTATACTTTAACCATTGTATTACACTCTCTCATATCTCACATAATCACTTCCATAGAAGTGAAGGAATAGAAACCCTATGTGTCACTTGACTCTCTTTCACAAGAGTTAGTCAAACATGATCACTCCTCTAGGTGTTTTTGTATTCCAATGTTTGTGTGAAAGTGGATTTAGGTCCTAATACTACTTGATTCCATTTTGATACAACATAGTTTGATACACTCCCCATAAATCAAGAGAGATATTCACTTTTGGTGAAAAAAATCAGAGGAGATCAATATTAATACAACTGAGAGTCTGAAGATCATACACTTTGTAGTTTCCCTATCAGATAAAACCAAGATTTCATTAGATTCTTTACATATTGATAAATAAAAATTGCTTGAACTTATGTTGTAATGCCTAGGTGTGGTTAAGAGTTAGTCTTGCATCATCTACCACTACATCCAGGTGCCAAACCTATTTAGAAAAAACTTATAAAAGTGCACCTCAAAATTATTGTATTGGTCAAATATGAGCTCAAATGTTACTAGATATTAGCTTCATCAAACCTATAGACTCTTGTGAATGCATATCAAATCTTGTGCTAGTCACCAAGCTGACTAGGGGCATCATAATCTGTACCAACTTCAAATATTTGAATAAAGCATGTCCTAAAGATAACTCCCCTTTGCCAAACAGAGACATGATAGTGTATCTCACCACTGGATATGAGATGTCATTGATGGACATATTTTTTTGGCTATAACCAAATTAGAATAGCTCCCAAGGATCAACAAGACGACTTTCACTTGTCTTTGGTGATAGCCTTATATTTTGTCTACTTTTCAAAGCTTTCCATCATATTTTAGTTAATTTTTTATGACATGTAATGCTGCAAACTTTAATTATAGCTTGAATCCTTATGCTACCAAGACTTTATATGAGCACATTAATATGTTTATTTAAATGGAAATAAATATGATATAGAATCTTATAATTATGTGTGTGATATGATGTGTTTTTATGGTTTGTGATGTTGTGCATGCTAACTTGTTATGTAGCATTCTATTCAAACTGGAGGAAGCTGTCAATAGAACCGAAGGAAAAAATAACTTTGAACTAGTTAGAGGTAGTTCAAGTAATCTAATTTATCAAAGAGTGTCACTCATTCATCGACTTCCCTAATGGCATGACCAATAGCTTGAGGAAATGCTATTCAACAGTCCGTTATGATGTTTGTGTAGACACTCAAAATTGTCCAACACCTGCAAATGCCAAATTTACTAATTATTCTTCTTTATTAATTAAATATTTTTAATTTTTTAATTATCTAACTTCATTAATATTCTTCTCTAATCTCAATTTAATTATTCAATTTCCATCTTAATCATTTAATCAATCGACCATTTCCTCTCTAAATTAATTAAATAATTTTATTATTTAATTAATCTCGATTTCCTACTTTAATTAAATGATATTCATTATTTAATTAAAATCAATTTCTACTTTTCCCATTATTATAGAATTTCTTTAAATTATTTGATTATCTAATAAAGTCTTCACATTAAATAAATTTATTCAATGTCATTTGATTCTTATTTTGAATAAATCAAATTTCCCTCTAAATTCAAATTCAATACATTTACCACTAATTTCAATTTCATTTGATATTTTTGAAAACTCAAATCCAATATAAATGACATTTCATCCTAAATTTCCTACATTACATGTAGAAATTTCTAACTAAGACTGACATCGAGTTCTAACTAGTGACTCATCAATCACTTTTTTCTAACTAGTTAGTTTTTATATAAATTTCATAAATTTATTCAATGTCATTTGATTCTTATTTTGAATGGATAAAATTTTCCTCCAAATTCAAATTCAATACATTTACCACTAATTTCATTTTCATTGATATTTTTGAAAACTCAAATCCAATATAAATGACATTTCATCCTAAATTTCCTACATTACATGTAGAAATTTCTAACTAAGACTGACATCGAGTTCTAACTAGCGACTCATCAATCACTTTTTTCTAACAAGTTAGTTTTTCCCTCTTTTTCGAAATCAAATTTTTCTAACTACTTAGTCAAGTCAGTTCCTCTCCCAATAATATCTCTTAACTAGTCACTTAAATGAATTATTATCTTGATTAGATCCGATCAGAATGAGTAATTATCTCTCACGAACTTGTCTCATTGAATATCAATCGTTGATCAATTATGTCTTCAAATTAATCTCAACCATTGAATCATACCTCTCAAAATATATAAATTGAACATCAATCTTCCCTTTTCAATAACCATGATCTTTGTAATTCTTTTGCCAACATATTGCAGGTATTTTCAAAGTGTAACTTTAAGATCCATATTTCTCCACAAGAAGAATAAGAAGGGAAATAGAGGACAAGTGCATTGGAATCAAAATGGGTTTAACTATTTTGTGATTTTGTGTTCTTTCCTTTATTGATTTTATTTGAATTCCTCTACTAAGTTGTGATTGAATTCCTTAGTTAGGTTCAAGTTTTTTGGTTGCCCCTTGATCTAACTAACATGCAAATTTTACCTTATAGACATTTTGGTGAACCTGATGTGAACGAACAACTTATTAAATTTTGATCTTTTTGTGTGTTTGAACCTATAGGTCTTGGATTTTGTAATCGTTATAGGATTTTTGCATCTACAAGCTTAGCATTTTGTATTTGACCATAATCACTTTCACATTTGCTTGTAGATTTTTGCATCTGCCTAACATAATTTATGCACTTTTCATACATGAATTTTGCATTTGTGGGTCACAATTTCAAAATATTCTAGTAAAGATCTACAAAGTATAAACGTATGTATTGCTATTTTCCAGCCTTTTTGGTTTTATAGAGTATGGTTTTTATTAGTAACTATGTTTTCTAGTATGTGGTTTCTATTAATCAATTAATTCCCTATTTGGTATGCATAAGAACCCCTAAATATCACCTATGTGCTGAGAAAAGATGCATTCGAAGAGATTAGAGATGCATACACTTTGTAAAACAACTCTAGAGTGTTGTTGAATATACAAGCCAAACTACCTACAAAATGCGTGTGTTGGCATACACCATGTGTTATAATATGTTGAACATCTCACTCAACAAACTATAATCTAACTCTCTGATTTTGGCTTAATTCTGGAAATTTGCAAGTGCAAGTTTATGATTTTGCATTTGACACCTAACAGTTTCACACTTGATAGACAATGTTTTTACATTTGTCACTGATTATTCCCGCATTTGTTTCATAGGGTTGTTGCATTTGTGGATTAGAAATTTTGTATTAGTTAGGTAGATTTTTGCAATTGTCTGGTAAGAGTGTGGAGGTATAAAATTTAATTTTCTATTGTTTTTTCAGTTTCCATTCTAGTTTTTTGTTGTTTTCTCGCATTTCTAGAGTAGGTTTTTTTGCTACTAATGTCTGATTTTTAGCGTGTGACATTCGTGGGTCCAAGAAAAATAATCTAAAACTACTAATATGTGTTTTACAGGGTTTCATGTCTTTATTTTTTTGTATTTGTGAGTGTCTAATAGTTAGAAAGCACTTCATTTTCTTTGAGGAGTTAACCATTGTGTGATTGTTCTCTACACTTGCACATTTATTTGGGTGGACCTGAATTGGTATATGTGTATCCTATCCCCTTGCCTTTGTGGATATAGGTGCATGACAAACATGGAATGACACCCAATTTTTCTTTTAGTAGGACGTGTACCTAGGGACCTCATCACCCCAGGGTTCAACCTCAAGCACACCTATCTAGTGGGCTATATAAAGGACCAAAAGTGAAAGTTGTAGCTCTAGCCAGTGAAGACTCGTTAGTCATTTCCTATGTGTTCCTAGGTGATTCAAGACACATGTGGGTGAGGATCTAGTTTTGGTGATGAAAGTATCAAACAAGGTCTCAATGGCTATTGTCACAGGCACTAGCACTCTTGGACCTTACCAAACACCTTTGTAATTAGAGACTACCCTTTTTGACCAAACATTGCAATGATTTTTAGTGGAAGGGTGTAGCATTGCATCCGAAAGTCACTTTCCATATACCTCCCATGACATAGAGATAAAAATATCTATCTTGGTATATGCTATTTGTAGGTTTTTAGGGAGAGGGTGATTCGGACATCCTTTTAGTCTTGGAGGCTCCTACCTATCCTACTTAGAAAAATACGTTAAGTGTGGAACACCCATTTAGGTGTGAAGCATTTAAGTTGACAAAGTGTTTAGGATGCAAGCTTGACTTCAACTCAATGAGCCTAGTGCTTAGGAAATGAATATTGTCTGATTTGTTTTCAATTGTGTTACGACTAGTGAAAAGTTGGCTAAATTTGGCCTATGAACACAAACTATTATGCTAGTTAGAGTTAGAGAGTCAACAACCATACTATATTCTCTATATTATATCTATTTGATTATTCAATCTATCTATTATTTGACTTCAAAATTTCAAATTAGGACAGAGTTTCACAATTGCCAATCCATTTTTGCTTTTGACCATAATCTATTTTGCAATTGCTAAATAAATTTTTACATTTGTTCTCAATCAAGCCTATAATTGTTGATCAATTCCCACATCTATTCTCAATCTATTTCACATTTATTAAAATGTGATCTTGCAATTGATTGTCAAACCAGTGATTTAAAGGGCCAATTAAAGTCACTTAATTTAGATTTAAATAATTTCAAACCTTGTGATTGATCGAGCTTTTAGAATAGGTGCATATTGTTTCTTCCTTTTATAGTCATCTTAGTTCCAAAAAATTAAATTCACAACATAGGTTCCCATAGTGCCATATTAGCACAAAATCAAGTCTCCAAACATTAGCATCCTTAGTGTAATTAGATTATAGAAGCCATTCATTCCTAGGGAAAACCCACAAAAAAAGTCTAGTCTTAAGATTGAACTTTAGTGATCGTTGAGAAACCTAGACCTTCGTAAAAAAATTTCACCATCAACCAACTACTCCTCAAGTATAACCCTCATTCTAATTAGTCTAACTTAGGTTCTAAAATTTTATCAAACATCCAACCAATCCTCATCAAATTTTAGGACAAGGTATATTTTTCAATATATGTAGGTGAATATATATAGTCTAGTGCTTCTAGGTTTCCTAAGAATCAGGTTCATAAGTTTGCATAGTCCTTGAATTTTCCTTTGATAAGTTTATCTTAGCTTTATTATCATCAACCCAAAATTCTAAATGATAAAAAACATAGTCTTACATCTTTACTTGCCTTCATATCAAAATTATAAAAGACCAATAACATAGTTGTCATCCTTAGTATGTTAGTAGGAGTTATCCATGCCCATAAATCGATCAAAAAGAGGTAAAAATTTAATGGATCCTTATAACGACCCAAACTTCAACCCAATGAATATCATGGACCTTACATCCTACGCATGTAAATAAGCTAGAAGAGACACAACTTTAACCTATCATGTTTCAACATCAAATACCAATGATCCATATTTTGTTTAAAATATTCAAAGGGATCTAACCATGGAAGAAATCAAAGATGCACAACAAGACCCCCAAGTTCTTGCAATCATCAATGGGCTTTTGAATCATGATCCTATTAAATATCTTTTGTTTCTAGCACAAAACAGTGCTAAATTACCCCCAAACTTTGATTTCACTACCATAATGCAACTTGGGGCTCAAATTCCTCAACTCATGTGACTCACACAAGGGTCCTATTCTAAACAAGTACCTACTAGTGTCCCATCAATGAGTACTACCCATTGTGCCATACAAAGTGTTGCATTAACCTCACTTTATAATAATCCACTTTGCAATGCCAATCCAAGTGGTTAGACCAATGCAACCATGACTCAAGCTTTGGTGTTCTCTAGCACACTAATGTCCCAAATTAGAACTCTAATCCCAACATGTCATCCTTAAGTTCTCAAATGAACACTAATTTATCATCCCAAATGAGTAGTAGTACTCTTTTGAAACCCATGACCAACATGTCCCAAATGTCGACTTTCATTTCTGTTGGGTCTACCTTTAGTCATCATAATGTTCCACTATTGAATCTAGGCTTGGATGACCCTTTTAGAGGAACAAAATCAAATTTCAGTATGCACTTTACCTATTTCATTCTACCAAGTGCTCTGAGTAATTCTCAACCTTTTAATCATTCAACATTTCATCCACCACCAATATATTTGAGTATCAATCCATTTATCAATCACAATTAATCTAGTTAGGATCCCTTAACCCAAATAGATATTATTATGCAACAAGTCCATAACCTCCAATATCAGATGTCCAATCTTCAAATTATGGGCACCAAGAAGGGTTACATTATGGAGGACCTATGCCCCTATCCTTTTGACAAAAAAAATGTATATGCCGCTATTCCCACATAATTTTGAATCTCCTAAATTTAAAAATATAAGGGAAAAGGTGACCTTCAAGATCATATCCATGAGTTTTTCACTGCCTATATAGAGGTTGCTGATGAAGACACTTATTTGATGTGACTCATTCCTCGCAGCTTAAGGGGGTCAAGAAATGGAGTGGTTATCCCATCTCCCGCTAGGAATACACTCATGAAGAGGATTAGCCAAGAAATTTATAGTGCACTTCTCTCACAATATTGATAATCTAGTTACGTTATTGGATTTATATACTAATAAGGAGAAAGAGGGAGAGTCCTTTGCCACTTTTCTACAACATTGTTGGTCACTTTCTCAAAGAAGCCCATTTCACATACCAAAAAGAGAGAAAGTGGATATATTTATTGAAAATTTTGTCTCTCAAATGAAATATCCTCTCCAAATGCATTACTTGGATTCATTCCACCAAGTCATTAAAAAGGGACTTAAATGTGAAAAAGGCCTTATTACACAAGGTATCTTAAAAAAATCTAAAGAAGGAAACCAAACTAATAACGCATCCAATGAAACAACTAAATTTTTGTGTAGAAGTAAGAACATCACAAATGATGGCATAGTGGATGCTAGAGTAATCAATCGGGCCCAACTTGTAATCTATCTTCAAGGCCCTACCAATATAAATACATCCACTCCTATAAAAAATCAATCAATTAATAATGATAGTTCAACTAATGCAACTCATTCGAATCCACAACACATGTTGAGGACTAACAATCCAAAGTGAACTTATACTATGCTTGGAAAAACTATCGAGTCTACACTCAAGAAGCTAATTCAATCCAATGTAATAATGTTGCATGAGGTCAAACCATATGAGCATGATCCTTTCAAGACAACTTGGTGGAATGACAATGATTTTTTGTGAATATCATATAGTCAAAGGTCATAAGACCTCAAATTTTAAAAAAATTAAAAAATCCTATACAAGATCTCATCAATTAGGATGACATCCATTGAAGATCCCAAGAAAATGACAAACAATTATCATACAATCTTTTAAAATCCCTTTCAAAGCCATGATAAGGGTAAATACTCTATATTAGGATCTCATAACAACAAAGCTAACTATACCAATATGCCACATGAGTATACCATTAATTGTTGGCATATGTGCAGAGTATGTTGACATGATGATATTGTATGTTTTCATTAATGTCAATATGATGAAGAGTGAATCAGTATATTGTAAGCACTTGCAAGAGAACCGGTATATGTGAAAAAGAGAACCGGTATATGTGAAAAAGTGAACCGGTCTGTTGAAATGTGAACCGGTATATGTGAAAAAGTGAAGCGGTATGTTTGTCCAAGTGAACCGGTATGTTGGAATGTGAACTGGTATATGGAATGTTTTGTATCAAGGTTTCATATGGTATGACTACCGATTAGTAGTCTTAGCTTCAGGGTTTCCGCTTGAAGTGTTCTATGCCTATGTGATTCAACCAATGACATTGTGTGATGTGTTAGCATTGTAATGAAGAATATATCATGTTTCCATGTTAGCCTTGTGCGCATGGAGGATCTTGCATGAAGGAGATTGATCCTATCTACCTCGGGAATGTGCAAAGTCTCTGTAAATGGTGGAGAACGTGTGATGGGTTATCAGACTCCAAGAAGCAGTGAAGAACGAACGATGGAGAATGTCTTGAGAACTGTTCAAGACTATTGTAATCAATGCAATATGATCAATGATCAGGATTGAACCGATTGAATTACTTAACCTAAATGTTTAGGGTTTAGGGTTTATGCTACTGACCTACCTATTTCCTATAAGGTCGATGTTGTTGGCAAATGTTGTGTGTGTATCTAAGTGCAAAGATACATTATTCTTGCTAGACCAGATAAGAGAATAGATACCTGCAGAGTGTGAGTGCAGAAGAAAGGAACTAAAGTGGATCTACATTGGCATTGAGTGTTGTTACCAGATCATTGTAATATCTGTTGACCTCTAACCACTTCAATAGTTGGAAACTTCCTTAACAGGGTAGCTTTAACCGACTTGCTATAAAATCCTTTAACAGGGTGACTCAAAATCATTGAGTTCTAAAAATCCTCTAACAAGGTTTAATCCTTAACCGAGTGATCCCTAGCAGGATTGGTTCCTAACAGAACCTATTGTAAAGTCTTTAACCAGACTAGGCTCCTAACATAGTAGACTTCAAAAGGGTTCAAATAACAACTTGTGGGTATTCATCCCCATTGTGGTTTTTCCCAGTTGGGTTTCCACGTGAAAAATATGTGTGTTATGTGTGATGATTTTCATGTGATGCTTTGTTATTCTCTGTTAAGCGGTAAAGCATGTTGAATCAATAAGTCTTTACATTTTTGTTGTAGTATTACTAGTGTATGCATATGGGTGAAGTGGAAATAAGATGTTGGATTGTGTGGAAAGCTGAGTTACCAGTTTATATCTTTCACTATGCTCAACCGGTAGTTTAGACCAGTGTTATTGCTTGCCAGTCAAAGTGTAGGGTTCTTAGTCAAACCGGTTCAAGGAAAAGTGTTTTTATCAGTACTAATTCACCCCCCCTCTCTTAGTACTGGTTTGGTACTAATTGTTCATCATTGATTCATCAATTGGTATCAGAGCCTCCTCCAGGTCCTATGTGTTATAAGCTTAACCACTTGAGGTAAAGATCCTACTCTAATGATGAAGAGGGAAGGTCCAAAGTTCAACAGAGACAACTTTAAAATATGGAAGGATAGAATGAAGATATACATCAGAAGCATGGGTGCTCAAAATTGGAGCTATGTTGAGAATGATTATGCTATCCCTACCAGTACTCTCACCGATGATCAAAAGAGAGAGATTCAGGATAATGGGCAAGTCATGGAAGCCCTAATTAGCAGTTTATCTGACATTGAGTTTATTGATGTTCAGGACAAAGAGAATCCCAAAGAAGTATGGGATTCCCTTGAGAATATCTATGGCGGTGATGAGCATGTGAAACATGCTAAGGAAGAAAGCCTTAGGGGAAAGTTTGAAGACATGTGGATGGTTGAAGGAGAGACCATTCAACAATATGGAATAAGAATCAAAACTGTTGTTGGAGATATCAAGAGTGCAGGTGGTAAAATGGAAGATTCCACTATTGTTAGCAAAGTTTTGAGATCCTTATTACCGGTCTATGCAATAAGTGTTGTTGCTATTCAGGAGTTAAGGTCTGTCGACAAGAAAAAGGTATCCCTGGACTCCATCATTGCAAAGTTAACAACTTATGAGCTAAATAATTATGATGGCAGTATTCAGAAGACTGAATCAACCTTCAGAGCATCTGCTGCACCATCTAGAAAAGGCAAAGAAGCTAGTACCAGTAGTGAACCAAGACAAAGTAGAGAAATGGATGATGAGGAGATCCTGATGGAGTTTGAAGCTCTTCTTGCCAAGAGACTTCCCAAGGGAACCGGTAAATACAAAGGTAAGCTTCCTTTGAAATGCTTTTCTTGTAACTGGATAGGACACATTGTTGTAAACTACCCTAATGGTGACAATAAGGATAAACCAAAGAGGTTCAAGAAGTTCAAAGTAGGAAACCAGAGAAACTATTTTGTAGCAGTTGATGAAGGTGTCACTGATGAGGAAATAGAAGATGAAGAAAATAAAGATATTGTATTTGTAGCGATCAAGGAAGATGTTTCGGACAAGAAGGCTCTTGTCTCCCGCTTTGATAATTCCAATGAGTGGATTATTGACAGTGGTTGTTCTCACCATATGACTGGTGACCGGAGTATGTTTCTATCTCTGGAAGAGTATGATGGTGGTGTGGTTCATTTTTGTAATGATGCACCATGTATGGTAAAAGGCAAAGGGTCCATCTCTCTGAATGGAAGAAGCAGTGCTGACAATGTGTATTGGGTAGAAGGTCTCAGGCACAACCTTTTGAGTGTTTCTCAACTAAATGATAATGGACTCACTCTGGAATTCAAAAATGGAGTGTGCAAAATCAAAGGAAAGAATGGTGAACTGATGGCTACCGGTATGCAGACCAAAGGTAACCTATTTCAGCTAAATGCTAATGTCAGTACATGTCTTATGGCTAAGTTTGAGGATAGATGGATATGGCATAGGAGACTCTGCCATGTAAACTTTGACAATATTGTGAAGGCCAGTAAGATCAAGGCAGTTAGAGGATTTCCTATGCTAAGCAAACCGGAAAATCCTTTGTGTAGAGAGTGTCAACCAAGGAAAATGTCTTCCTCAACCTTCAAAGGTAAACCTTTCACCGTAGACAATTTACTTGATCTTGTGCATACTAATTTGTGTGGTCCTATGAAAATTAGGAGTGTGCAGGGAGATAGGTATATTATGATTCTTACTGATGATTTCTAAAGGATGATGTGGGTCACATAGTTGAAGGACAAATCTAAAGCTTTTGGAAATTTCAGCCTTCAGAGCACTTGTAGAAAAAGAAAGCGGTAAGAGGATTAAGTGCTTAAGAACTGACCAAGGAGGAGAATTCACTTTTGGTAAATTCAACAAATAATGTGAAGAGAATGGCATCAAGAGGCAACTGTCTGCCCCTCGGACTCCACAACAGAATGGTCTAGCTGAAAGAAACAACCAGACTGTGGTTGAAGCAGCTAGAACTATGTTGATCCAACAAAAGGTTGCTCACACCTTTTGGAGAGAAGCAGTGAGCATTGCAGTCTACACAATGACCTAGGTACTCATCAAAAAGGGCAAGGATAAAACACCTTATGAGTATTGGACCGGTAAGACACCAGTGGCAAGCTACTTCAAAGTGTTTGGTACTAGATGTTATATCAAGAGGAGTGAACATCAGAGCAAGTTTGATGCTAAATGTGATGAGGGAATATTCCTAGGGTATTCCACAAAGAGAAAAGATCTCAAATGTTTCAACAATAGGACTCAGAGAATTGTTGAAAGCATCAATGTTAGAGTTGATGAAACCTCTAAGAAATCTGAGGAAACTGACAGTGAGCAAGTAGGAGATGAACCAATAGTAACCTTCTAGGAACCGATTGCAAAACAACCAAGCACCAGTAACAGTTCTCCTACATTGGTGGATGTTGATGCTGATGAAGATGAGGATGAAGAAGAAAAGCAAGAGGAAACAACTAAGATCATTCCTAGGTATGTAAAGCTGAATCATGATCCAAAGCAGATCATAAGAGACAAGAATGTAGGAATTATTACAAGAAGAAAGATCAGAGAAAACTCTTACATGATCTCTGAATTTGAGCCTAAAACATTCAGAGAGGCACATAAAGATGAAGACTGGATTAAGGCAATGGAAGAGGAACTTGACCAGATAGAAAAGAATGGTACATGGTCTTTGGTACCTAGACCGGAGCATAAAAATGTCATTGCCACCAAATGGGTTTTCAAAAATAAGTTGAATGAAGATGGCTCAGTGGTTAGAAACAAAGCCAGATTGGTGTGTAAAGGATATTCCCAAGAAGAAGGAGAAGACTCTGGAGAAAATTTTGCTCCAGTAGCTAGATTGGAAGGAGTTCGTATGCTTCTTGTATATGCAACATTCAAGGGATTCAAAGTATATCAAATGGATGTAAAATTTGCATTCCTGAATGGAATACTAGAAGAGGAGGTGTATATAGAGCAACCAGATGGGTTTGCCCTATCAGAAGACAGTGACATGGTGTGTAAACTACATAAGGCCTTGTATGGACTAAAGCTGGCACCTAGAGCATGGTATGAATGCTTGCACTCCCAGCTTGTGAAGATTGGATTTGAGAGAACAAGTGAGGATAGTAATATCTACCTGAAGTCAGAAGGAGATCAGATTCTGATCTATGAGGTATTTGTTGGTGGCATAATCTTTGGAGGAGATGACAAGATGAGTCATAATTTTGCAGATGAGATGAAAAAGGGGTTTGAAATATCACTTATAGGGGAGATTAAGTTCTTCATTGGACTACAGATTCAACAAATGAAAGATGGAATCTTTATCACTCAGTCCAAATATGTCAAAGAGGTGTTGAAGACCTTTGGCATGGAAGACAACAAACCGGTTGGTACACCAATGGTGACCGGTTGTAAATTATCCAAAGAGGATGACTCAGGGTTGGTAAATGAGAAGGAATACCGATCAATGATTGGTAAATTGCACTATGAAGTACATAGCAGACCGGACATTGTACATGCAGTGGGCATTGCTGCATGGTTCCAGAAAAGCCCAAGAGAATCCCACGTGGTAGCAGTCAAGTGGACTCTGAGATATCTGAAGGGAACTATTGACTATGGATTATGGTATCCATACAGTAATAATTTCAACCTGAAAGTGTTTACAGATGCTAACTGGGCTGGTAATGTGGACGACCGAAAGAGCACAACTAGTGGTGCATTCTTTCTTGGTGGAAGGCTAGTCTCGTGGATGAGTAAGAAACAAATTTGTATCTCTTAGTCTACAACAGAAGTGGAGTATGTTGCAACATTTATGAACTATACCTAGACAATTTGGATGAAGCATGTATTAAATGGCTTCAAAGTTCCTGTATCTGAACCAGTAAGTATATTTTGTGACAACACAAGTGTGATTAACATCTCCAAGAATCCGGTTTTACATTCTAGAACCAAGCACTTTGAGCTTAAGTATCATTTCTTAAGGGAAAAGGTTCTGAACAAAATCATTGAGTTCTAAAAATCCTCTAACAAGGTAACCTTTAACAGGGTTTAATCCTTAACCGGGTATTTTAGCCATCCCTTAATTGGGTGATCCCTAGCAGGATTGGTTCCTAACAGAACCTATTGTAAAGTCTTTAACCAGACTAGGCTCCTAACAGAGTGGACTTCAAAAGAGTTCAAAGAATAGCTTGTGGGTATTCATCCCTACAGTGGTTTTTCCTAGTTGGGTTTCCACGTGAAAAATATGTGTGTTATGTGTGATGCTTTTCATGTGATGCTTTGTTTTTCTTTGTTAAGTGGTAAAGCATGTTGAATCAGTAAGTCTTTACATTTATGTTGTAGTATTACTAGTGTATGCATATGGGTGAAGTGGAAATAAGATGTTAGATTGTGTGGAAAGCTGAGTTACCAGTTTATATCTTTCACTATGCTCAACCGGTAGTTTAGACTGGTGTTATTGCTTTCCAATCAAAGTGTAAGGTTCTCAGTCAAACTGGTTCAAGGAAAAGTGTTTTTATCAGTACTGATTCACCCCCCCTCACTCAGTACTGGTTTGGTACTAACTGTTCATCATTGATTCATCATTAATCACATTAGCCAAGCTGATGAAATGGTCACTACTATCACTATGAAAATTAGAAATACCAATTTTGTAGTAGTCATGCAAAGTTCCAAAGTGACTATTCAAGAAGCACCATCCAATCTGTTGGATATTAGAATTGTTGGAATGTGTTGTTGTCATTGATGTCAACATATTCCTGTGTTGCAGAGAATTGGTTGTTGTAAAGAGCTAATTTGAGTGATCTGTTGTAGATTTGCCGACACAGATTAATGGGTTTTGAGATATCTATCTCTAGATGATTTAGGATGAGTTTCATGATGCCATATGGTGATTTGATCGAGTTATGAGGTTCGATGTGTGGACTAGTTTTTTAGTGTTCTGTGTTGCAGAGTTGTGGTATTTGATCCAAATTGCTCCAGAATGATTATATCTTGAGTTGTGGATTTTGGAGTGTGTTTCGGATGTTTATGTATGTCCTTTGATAAGATGGTTCATGATTTGGAACTTCACAAGCATATCTTTCAGTTTGTAAGCTAGTGTTCTTGAGCTCTGGTGATGGAATAATGATGATTCTTGTTATTAGAGTTGTTGCAGTTATTGTGGTGTTATTCTTCATGTTATGTGACATATTAGGTGGTTTAGCATGTTACAGATGATCTTGGCAAATTATCTAGTGGTGTTGTTCATTTGAGGATTTTATTTGGGTGGATGCTATGTCCTTGTTGACATTGCATTGGTCTGGTTATGGATTTATGTATTGTGTGATGTAATTTTGCAATTAGGTCTTATGTGTTGAGCCGACCTTAAAGTTAAGGTTGATGATCTGTATAAGTAAGTGTTGTAGTCATGTAAGATGTGTGTCTATGAGTGTCTGTGATTGGATCTATGATCTGTGAGAGTGTCGTATGGGTGAATAAGTGAATTTATCTTTCAGTAGTGGAGAAGAGCAGAGAAGTGTTGTTGTGCAGACAATGTGCTTAACTGGAACTGTAATCAGTCATTTGGAGATGCTATTATTTCAGTTCATGTAATCCAGATTGTTGTTCGATCTTTGTAAGGTAGTGAGCCTTCCTCGGGGTTGTAGCCCTTCTTGTATTTGATCAATGAGCTCTAGGCAGTGTGCCTGAATGTATGTGCATTCCGCATTGTAATATTTACACATACTATTGCAAAGTATCATCATATTGTGGGTAGGTTCCCACTGTGATTTTTACCTTAACTGAGTTTTCCACATCAAAAATCCATGTGTTATGTGTGTTGTTGATGGAGTGTTTATCTTTTCTATTGTTGTTCCGAATCAAATCTAAAGTTGAGATTTATTTGTTTGAGTTTGGTGAAAACTGATTCACCCCTTCTCTCAGTTTTCCTGCATTGTTTTTGCCCTGCTACCAACACAATCCCTGTCTAGTAGGTCAATATAACCTAGTCAATCACCTCAAGAAAACTTGTGCCTAGATCTCCATTTTTGAACTCCTTCACATTTCGTCATCATAAAGCCATTTTGGAGAAAGACTTACAAGAATATATGGTACCTAGCAACATTAATACCAATTTATTTCAAGCCATGGTCTGTAATCTTTCTACTTCACCCTTTTCTCTTTCACCCAATGGGATGTCCTGACACATAAACCTTCACACAACGATCCTCTCTACCTCAAAGTATACATCCATAGACTTAAGATCAAGAGGGTCCTAATAGATGGTGGGATTGGTCTTAAAATTTTCACATTGAAGGTGGTTAAGGCACTAGGATACTTCAAGCATAGTGTAGATGCCTCTAAGAAAATTAATATCAAAGCTTATGATGATTTGGATTGGCAATCTAAGGGAATAATTACTTTTTGTGATACTCCTTCCAGGTTTAGACATTATTTAAGTTAAGATGGACTCATGGTGACTTCTTTATTTTAATATGTGGTTTGATGATGCTACATTTCATGATGATTTATCTTTATGAGACTTTGTTATGATGTTAGGATTAGATATATGCCATGTTAATGTTCATGTTATAATGGATTGTGAGTATATTTCTTAATGAATAAGTTATGATTAGGTGGTGCATATTATTCTATGATTACTAACCCTTGTAGTAATGGATTTAGTTAGATTATGAGATGTGATTAATTATGATAGTTGAAATGTATTGAGATTTGATTCATGTATTATGTGTATGTTCTTGTTTGTGGCGCGAGGGAATGATGTCTTATCACTCTCTTAGGGGAGACATATGATGTCACGATTTCCCTTCACTGATGTGGGTGTATATATTGTATATATTATATTTGTATATGTGTTCATTTGTGATGTAGGGTTGTAGGTATGGGGCATTGACTCCACCTGGTTTCACAGATTTGACCATGCCTGAATAATCCCAATGATGGTTGTGGGAGATAGAATATTGGCCCAAATTGACCTAACCTATAACCTTTTCTCTACATAAGGGCAATAATCCTAGTCATGTGTTTACCTAATCATAATTCCATTAAAGCAATATTTGATAACCCTGGTTGTGTATGTGCTAGTGATTATTTATCCTTGTCCTTTGTATTAATTGTTATTTATAAATATAAATCATATGGTTTGTATTTTTATTCATGAGTATTAATAATATATTTATATATAGTGTAGGTGCTTATATTTATATGTATAATATATTATTTTCCTTTTTATTAATATTTTAGGATGTATTTCTTGTGGTGGCTATCTTTAAGGAAGCTATAATTATATTTGCAATTGTATTTTTATGTTTTGAATTTGTGTTTGGTGGGAAACCCTAATTCTACAAACCAAACTTTGGAATTATATTTTATGTTTTATTATTTATTGAATTTTGAATGGTTGAGTGGGTATTAAGGTTTAATGATTTTTAATTAATCTTTTTGGGCGTTGGTTTTTCTGATGAGATGGTTGAGGGGTTTATTCTTCTTGATTTTTTTTAATTTTGAGGGAGTTTTTGGGAGAAGGATTGCTTGAAATTTTTTTTGAGAGTTTACTTGAGCATATGAATGGGATTTTGAGGATATTTGAGGATTGGATTGGAGTTTGAAGACTTTTGGATTGCTAGATTTGATTGGAGATTATATTGCTTTGGCTAGAGATTGTCTGCAACTTTGTCTTCAATTTCATCCCTATTTGCTTCTATTTGAGGTAGGTTTTTGATAATTTTCTCTTGTTTATTTGAAATTGAAATGAAAGTAATGATTGGATATCTATTTTATGTGCATTCTACTGCTATTTTCATTTTGTAAATGAATTTTTATGACTGTTTGTTTGGTTGTTTGAAAAAGTGATTTTCCCATCATTATTGTATAGTTTTAAACAAAACGTTTTGGAAATTGAAATCTTGTACTATCTTTATATTTCCATTTTCTTTATTTCAATAATTTTTTGGACACTATACTCGGTCTTCTCAAATGGGTCTTGATTTGTTTTATTAAATTGAGTCATTTTATTGGTCTATTGGACAATCAAAGTCCGAGATTTCTGGAAACCCTAGTTATGTGACAAGGGCATAGAACAGGATTAGAAGGGTGCAAATGAGTAAAAAAAGTGAAAAAATTAGGCTAAAAAGGGTGCAAAAAATCTTACTAGGATGTAGAAACCCTCTACAAGTGCACAGGTGTTGGGGTTTGTGCCTTTTAAGTTGTTTTTTGGTCCTGGGTATCTTATGGGGGCTCTAGAGGCTAGGTTTTGGATTTTGGTCCTAATTGTTAGTAAAATTATATTCAAATTGTCTATAATAGATGGTTTTATGGATAATTATGTTTTATTATTAGTCTTATTGTGTTATCTCATTGTATTCCTCTATTGGATTGAGTCCTATGTGCTCTATTGTTGAGATATTGATATTGAGGCCATATGGATGCAATGTTGTTCTAGATATTTGTTATGAGACCTAATTGAATCATATTATGATGTAATTTTTTTGTTGATCCATGTTTCATCTTATGCTTATGCTTGGTTTTAGGAAGGCATAGTGTCCTAGGGGAGAGTGGCTCTCCATGAGGGCCAAGATCCCAGGACAACCCATTGGGAGAGTTGTTCTAACAAGTGATAACCTTAATTAATGTACATAGGGGTTTGGTTAGTATTTCATATTAAACAAGATAATGGAAATGAACCACTCATGGATTGAGTTCTTTTTAGGCTCAAGATGAGAATGGGAAGACTTGGAATGGCAAGATCAATTGCCTTGTTCTCATGAAAGGTATGCTGGTTCCACATGAGTCTTGTATGGGGGCCATGGTCGGGAGAGACTACTAGGATAACCTAGGATGGGGGTCAAGGTCTATGGAGACTACCAGGACAACCCATATAGAGGCTATTTGATGAAACTCTTCCCTTGTGCGCACTAGTGTCCTACTCTTGTATTGTAATTTGTAGTCCTTTGGAGTTGTTCTTACTATATTATTTATCTTTGTGTTCCTTTCTTGTTTTTATTATCCTACAGATGTAGGTAGTGAAATTGTATTCCTTCAACCCTTTCTTGTGTGAATGTGGTCCATGTGTCTATCTCCTAGCATGGGGGGTGGTCCTTCGGGGGTTGGATTTGCTTCTCACTCAAGATGCTTCTCTTGGATATAGTTTATTATGTAGATTAGTTGTAGATTCTTATGTTATTTATATTGGTGTTATGTTATCTTGATATCAAATTTAATTATAAATTTAGACATGCCTACAAGGCAGATGATGTAAACAATAATGTAATTATGATGTAATCTAAGTAAAATGTAAAATTTATGATAGCTAGTGGTATTGATGTTATTGTACAATATGGATATAATATATGTTAGTCATTTATCATTCAAAGGAATTATAGGAACATTTGGATTTGGATCCTAAAATGAACGTAGACTTAAAAGATTAAATTTATGCAATTATTTTCTTATCATAGTGAACTTGAATGAGAATGAATTATTGGCATTATGTTGTCATTGATGTCAACTGATATGGGATGTTGATCGGAGAGTAAGTATTAGAGACTGGTATGGAATATCAACCGGTAAGAAAGAAAGGTTGATCCAATAAAGAATGTGCAGGCGACTGATATGTAGTTTGATGTCATACAACAAGAATCCCACTAGATGAAGATGTTGTCACCAAATGAAGAGAAGACTGACAAAAATTGTGTTGCCTCAATATAGCAAGGAAGACATATGGGATCCCCACCGGGTCATATGTCTAGTTGATGATGTATCTGCTCAATTTTAGTAGTCATGTTAGTGCAATGCTGGAAGCGAAATGAGAAACAAAGATCCACTCCCACCGGGTGTTAGCAGGTTAAGTGCATCGGTCCATCTACTCCCACCAGTTGGTGGCAATGCTTAGCTTATCTCACAACATGCATGGAATACTTCATAACCCTCAGGGATAAGATAATCAAATAATTTAAAGGAAAGATGAGCTACCAGGACAAAAGAGGAAGAGTAATTTGTGATGAGTTTGTCACTTTGACAAACCAATTGTGATGATATCCAGTCTAATGAAGGAAAAGAAAAGGTTTAGCCTTGAAGAGATGGAGTTATACTAGGATGCAGATGGAGATGGGTGTTACGATGGTTGGTGGCAGTTGGAGATTGATGGCATGGAGTCATCAAGGATGTTACTAGTATGCAGGCAGATGTGTTGTCAACTGGTAAACAGGGAAAGGGAAGTGCTCAAGCAACTGGTACAGACAATTAGAGAAGATCCAAGTGTTGCGGTTCAAAATATATGCTCCTAACATTGGCATCAGTCTGTGATTGAAACCGCATCAAGTTTGGTGAACCGGAGAGCTCAATTATAATTGACTGATATGTACTCTGTGAAGAAGAATAAATACCGGTCTGGTATGCAGGTAGATATTGTATCAACCAGTAAGTTCACCGGTAAGCATGCTAGGGACAAGATGAGCCTAGAAGGAACAAGGCATCAAGTCATATGCAGAGAAAAGGTATCATGACCTAACCGACTGAACAAAGCAGAGCATGGCTTGAAGGATAACCAGTTACTATATAATCGGTAAGGCAGGATGAACTGGTAGAGTGTTTTTGGTCGGTGACTCATCCTAAACCGACATAGTCAACTGAGGTGGATGTTGATAGAGTTGACATGTGGTCTCTAGGTGGAAAACGTGCATTTGTAGATGAAGGGTATGTCAATGAAGTACTTGTCAACTAAGTCCATGTTTAATGTAGTCGACGCAATTCACAAGTTGATGGCAGAGCTTTGCGACTTGATGCAGATTGAAAGGCACAAATTTGTGATGCAATGATCGATGAAGGGCATCCAATTGTAGATCTGATTTGGAGTAAGAAACTGCGAAATCATTTAATGTGATTGACAGAAGCAGGGCTGATGGTTTGCTAAAAATAATAAACATGTATTGAAAGGAAGAGATTTGATGGTGTTGTCTGATTTGTTGCAGGTTGAGAATCTTGAAGATGAGATCAGATTTGATCTGATAAGGACTGGGTCGATGAAGAAAACCCTAGGACTCAAGATTTGATTTTTTTTGTTTTTGGCAGGAAAGCTTGATTATAAATATGCAGATCAAAGATCAAAGTTGATGATGTTGTGGTGCCGAACCAGAGAGAGGGTGAGTGTGTATCAGAGAGTTAATCAGTTAGCAAGTTCATCGAAGAACATTGAAGTGACTGAGTGACTGATTTAACCGATAAGAGGTGTTTAACTAGCAAGAAATAGAATAACCAGTAAGATGTTGATTAAGGATGGAGAAGAGAAGGTGATTGTTGAAAATCATAAGAGTGATCAATCTAAGTGAAAGAGAAAGGTTTAACCAGTAAGGCACAGAGAAATCAGTAACCAGTTACACAGCCTGACAGTTCATCTAATCGGAAATGGATGAACTGATAAGGTAGCAACAGAAAGTGAATGAAAGAAGAGAGAGTGTGAGTGGAGATCCAACAAGGCAGAAGCCGAGTAGAAGAGAAATTAGACAAAGAGGACTGAGATCCGATAGAGAAGAGTTGAAATGGGAGAGGAGAGTTGAATCGGTAGAGAGAAGTTGAATAGGTGTTACAAAACTCATTTGTAACAAGATGATTTCATTGTAATAAGTTTTTATTTCATTGTAATAACTGAGTTGGAGCTTGGTGTAGGGGTTGGTGCCCTAAATCAACAGATGTTGGTGCTCCTTGGGTTGGTGACCTAAATCAACAAGGGTTGGTGTCCTAAATCAATAGGGGTTGGTGCTCCCTAAGTTGGTGCCCTAAATCAGTAGGGGTTGGTGCTCCCTGGGTTGGTACCCTAGATCAATAGGGGTTGGTTCTCCTTGGGTTGATGCCCTAAATCATTGTAATAAAGTTGTTTATTGTGAGGCTATATTGGAGCAGTAGACTCCAACAACATTTCTCACCGAGGTTTTTCCCATATTGGGTTTTCCTTGTACATCCGGTGTTATGTGATATGTCTTTGTGTGCTTGTTTTATGATCATTTCCTTTATCTCACTGGTATACTTCCTTAGTCTTGAAATTGCTAACCGGTACACACAGTCAGGTTTAAAATACTTAAGGTTGTTGGAAACCACTAATTAACCCCCCTCTTAGTGACATCTTGTGTTCTACATGAATCTTTCAGAATATGTTAGCTTTCTCATTAAAACTTATTTCATAATGAATGGTTAAGTTGGTAATTGTGTTAGATGTAGTTTCCTTTCATTCTTTTATGTGTTTTTAAGTAACAATGTTAAGGAACCTTAGAGGATGGTTTGGTTTTATTTATTTTCACTTGTTCATTTGAGTTCATAATGTTATCTTTAATAGAGGTTTGCATTAGAATACACTTTAAGATGTTTTCTAAAAAATAAAAAAATATTTTCTCTCCTTAGTTGAGTTAGTTAGGTTAGATCTGTTGAACACTATATTTGAAAATAAAAATATATTAAAAAAATGTATGTTTCCATAAGCATGAAGACTAAAGGATGTTTCGGCCAGCAAATTGTATCGAGCACTGCAAAAGACGTTTCATCGAAAGAGTATTTTCATCGAAAAGAGGTACGTAAAGCACCATGCAAAAGTATTTCGACAAAAGGTTACCTTCGATGAATACAAAGAACCGTTCATCGATACCCCAAGTTTCATCGAAAAGGTAAAAGCAAAAGGCGAAAAGGCAAAAGGTGATTTCGAAGGAATATCATTACCGAAGAAACTCAAAAGGCATTCATCGAAATGCAAGTTTTCATCGATGAACATGACGTCGAAAAAAGGCAAAGTTGTTTCATCGATAAAGAGGGATATCGATGAAAAAAGGATATCAATGAACATACATAGGCCTTCACCGAAGAAAGAAACTCACCGAAAAGAATGATTTCGATGGAAATTACAAGTGACTTATCGAAAAAGGGGTTTATCGATGAAAGACTGATTTCGATGAGTCTTAAAAGCGGCTTCTCGACATGAGCTATTCGCCGAAACAATAGCATCGAAGAAAATGAGCTTTCGATGGAAGATTTAAACACTCGGCCGAAGACAAGGGTTTCATTGATAACTTGAAATATGAGCACTTTGAGCTAACTGTACTTCCCGCGAAAGAGTTAAAGGCCCAATTGAAGAGTGTCACATCTGCAATTAAGTTTAAACACTTGAGTAGCCATTATAGATGCAGAACATTAACTGTGCACAAGTTGCCCATACGATTACAGTTGAACTGAGTGAATTTTCATAAGAACCGGATCGATGCTAAAAGACTGAGAATTGCGAAGAACTTGCAGAGACTTGCGAACGATAGCCAGAAGAGTTGAGCATTCTTCCAAGTAAGTGTTGTCTCTTGTATTTACTGTAATAATGGAACCTTCCTCTTCTTCTTCTAAAAGGAGTAGGAAAGGAAAAGAGCTGAACCCTGAAGAGAAGCCCAAGAGACAAAAGAAAGAAGGGAGAGCTCTGACTCAGGATTTGTTAGACCAGTGTCCATCGTCTAGCGTAAGGTCCAAAAAGATTAAAAGTGAAGAAGAAGGATTAGAGGATAGATTTGAAACTCTAGGAGACATTTGGACTGAAATCAGAGGGCATGAGTTATTCTTATTTGGCTACAAAAGAAGGGATGCACCAGAACCCATAAGTAATCTATGGAAGAAGAACTTAGGCAAATTGGTAGTCCCAAATGTGTTTGTAGACGTAGAATTGATGAAAGCTCTGGTAGATTGCTACAACCCAAGAACCAAAACCATATGTGATTACAGAGGGAATACATTAGTAGTAATTAACAAACAGACTATTGATATGGTCTTTGATTTGGACTGGGAAGTAGAGGAGAATATCGATATGAAGAAACTTTCACAGGAATTCTTTAGTTTGGAAAATATCTACAGGACTTGGAGACTACCTGTTCACAGGCTAAAAGTGGGTGGGTCATTTGTTCCGTTTGGTAAAGATGACAAGGTGCCGTTTGATGTCAACCACTTCCATCCATATTTCAAGTATACATATTATGCTGCAGCCCAAGTACTAGGCCTAGAGGCTCATCCACTCATGGATATTGGGGTTATGGTTCTGTGTGCTGATTTACAGTCAAAAGACCCTAGGTCATTTGATTTTGCCACTTATATTGCAGATGCTTTAAATCATGGATTGGAAAAGTTGAAAGGGGACCTTGTGAATGTTCATTTTTCATTGTATTCCTTGTTAATGCATATCATTCTTTATTGTGGACAAGAGATTAATTTCTGGTCAGATGATTTCTGCATTCGATCCTATGATAAAAATGGTTTGAAGAAGCCAGTTTAGTTATGGGTATCTGCATGGGACCAGAGGTTCATGAACAACCAGTACTGGCACTTTCAAGAATACTTTGTGAAACCCCTTAGTGCAGCTTTTGGGCAACACAGGGATTACACTTTGTCTCCCGAAATCAAAAGATTCCTCAGACCAAAGGACTCCTCTCCAGAGTCACAGATTGATCATAATTGGGGTGATTGGCATTGCCATGATAATCACACAGAAATAAGGGTATTTGGATATGAAGGAAAACCCCATATGCTTCCAATTACGGTACCAAACAGGGTGGCCAGCTTGGAGATTATCAGACAATTGTCTATTGTTAGTGTTAAGCATCTTACAGACTTTGGTAAACAATCTATTGTTCCAGGTTTATTAGTTTTCTCTGATTTCATTGTCAAAAGTTCAAAGAGTTATCATTTACTACAGAATAAATTAGACTATTATGGCATGACTCTGGGTGAACCTAGGGAAAACTTCGATCCTGAAGGATATATAAGAGCTGCCAGAGCCTCACAGAAACTCAAAGCTGGAATACATGTGGCCAAAATGCCAGATGACTTGATTAAGAACCTTGAACGAGAGGAGGCCAAAGCTTTAAAAGGAAAGAGTGAGTTAGTTTGGGAGGCCTACAAATGGAAAAGGGCAAGGGGAATGATTGATGGAGACCTAATTGGAAATCTCCAAGATCCTCTAGAAGTAGCTAAAAGGCTGCTTCAACATGAAGCAGAAATTATGCACAAAGTGCCTTCGCAATTCCTTCATTTCATTAATACTGAGAAGGACAGTCAGCCCCTAGCTCACATGTCACCAAAGTCGACTGCCAGTAGTATCCCACCTGATTCTCCTACGGAAGATTATCGTCCTGGTTTTGAAGCAGAAATGAATATGGACACTGGCGAGATTAACATCAAGGATGTTGTTGATATCAGAATGACTGAGCATGAAGACTTCATTGCTGATGATGGATTTGCCTCTTCTAGGGAGTTCCTCTCATTTTTGTACCAATACAAAGGAGCTCATGTAAAACGAAGCATGGCTGGAAGACCAGAGGAGGAACAGATGAAGAGATTACAGGATGAAATTGATGTCCTCATGAAAGACATGACTCCTGAGAAAGGGAGGAAATTATTAAAAGAGGCCGGTGTAATCATCTTCTCCGGTTGGGATATAAATTCAGCACTTTTATTTGATGGCTTCCTGAAGAAACAAGATTTGAATCAACAGGTGTTGCCTCAGGAGATAGATAAATTGTTCCTAGGCTCTGGATATGATCCAGACAAGAAAGCTCTCCTACAGTGGGCACTATATCCAAAGGGGAAGAGGCCTATCATTGTAGACATTGAAGAAACCTTTGGACACCTCATGGTTCATCAAGTTGGGAAAACTGATCCTAGGGTCACTGCAAAGCTCAACCTGGATGTTGCAAGATTGAACCTAGACCAGACAGAGTTTTTGGTCAGAGAGAACGTCACATATAAGGGGTTATATGAAAAATCTAAAGAGGAAAATCAAAAGTTGCAGGCAAAAGTATTGCAACTAGAGACAGGGACTCCTATCAGCGAGTACACCTCATACCCCGCGGGACGTAGCTTGGACGATGTCTCTGATGCTCTGTACTGGAAGTATCAAGCAGAAAAGGCAAATAAACGAGCAGACATTATCCAACAAAAGATGGACAAATTGGTCAATGATATCATCGGACATCGGTTTAACACCATGCTCTTACAGGTTGAACCATATTGGAAAGTATACAATGGAACGATAAAAGTGTTAATAGAGCATGAGAGGTTAAAATCACGACTACATGAAGTACTAAACAGTGTCGATGCCATGACACTAGAGGAAAAAGCCGAGGGGACTGCGTATATGGAAAATCATATCAAACTTGAAGATACGCTGAGAAGAGACCTAAAGGAATTGGATGATGAGAAACCCGTTGGAATGCCTTCCGTCTACAAAGAAGGAGAAGTGATATCCCTGGAGGATTTGCAAAAGGAGCTCATCAGCGTCAGGGATTGGGCCTTGTCAGAGATAGATCGAAGTAAGGATATGGCCCCTACTGTTAACCAGATAATATTCAAGTATCTGTCGCTGGGAGATGAATTGAAGAAACAAACTCCTCGAATCAAAACCTTCAAAGACGATGATTACATTCATCATTTGGGGCTCCTGAATCTCTTTTTGCTTAAGTTTGGAAATATTCAAATTAATGATTAGTATTGTGAAAAGTCGTGTCTCTTCGTGAAAAGCCTTCATCCTCATATATATATGAGAGTGATTTTTGTAATGTAAGGGGATAGTGATTAGATAAGAAGAAGATGGCGATGTATGACAGCCTATAAGTTTTACAAATTTCGATGGAATACATGCTATGAACTATTGCTTTTCTTTGCGTATGTGTTGTGGATTATTTCACTTTGTCTTGGCAATCGTCTATGATATTATCTAAAGTGATAAGGTTATTCATATTCTTGAAATCAAATCTATGCTTCATGTTATAACGTTGAAACAAAAGTTTTGCTTGCGAATTGTAATTGTTCCTTGCAGTACTTCATTGATTGGTCCCTTAAAGGTAGGGTTAAAATTCATTCAATCAACACATGATATAAGCATTCGAATTGATCTCAAAAGAAATAATAACCGACAGGTCTACAAAAGGGTGGATTAAAAAACTGTCTCACAGGCTCGCATAATAAGTCCTGAAGAAAGTTTAATGACTCTGTAGCCCAAACAGAAAAGAAGGCACTGGTCAAAATAGATTACACTCATCATTATATTTCACCATTTGTTATTTTAAAAGCAAACAGAAGTAGTTAGGAAACATAAATCGAATAGCTTCTACAACAACAATCTTGAAATCATCTGCTATATCTCCATTCAAGGAACTCATGCCATTTCAAAAATCAGGAGATATCAGATTAGGATAATACATCTGCTATAAAAAGCACTGGTTATTGGAGACATTCAGTGAATAGGTATACCCGCCTAGGTCCTGCAGAGCCTAAAGTGAGAGAGTTAGCAACCAAACAGGTTCACTCTACATGTTGGCCAAGTCAGTTGGAGGGTTTGATCATAGGAGTTGGCATTTCCTTAGAACCTATCCAATCTGTTGATTTGAGACCCAACAGATTGGCAGCTCTGCTGGGGAGAAGAATTAAAACTCTGCTGTGGGAAAGAACTCAGAAAAAATAACACATATCCTCTAGGAAAGAGGTGGCGACTCTGAAATAAGAATATCAATGGACGGAACAAGATCGGTTACAAAAAGACAATCTTTATCCCAATTAGATTTCTCTCAACGAAAGAACAAAAATAAAGAACCCATGAATGATTCCATGAGAGAAAGATACAACCAGTATAAACATGAAAGTAACCAACATTCGCCCTTAAGAGAACAAGATAGAACAACAACTTCAAGCCCGGTGAATGAGGATTTGGTTGCAGCATATAAAGCTTAAAAGGGGCGATGCCAAATTCCCCCTGGTTTTGAAAATCATGAAGCACGGTCCAGACAATACACACCACATCCATCAGGATCAAGTATGGCAGACCCTGCAGATAGATTTACAGATTTAACTAGACAAATGATGGAGGCAGCTGCTGAGATGAGAGATTCAGGAAGGACTCAGGAATGTTTGGAGCTATGTGCCAAGTTGGGCATAAATGTTGGTGAGGATGACTTTAATAAAGATGTAAACAACTACAAGAAAACATATGCTCAAGGAGTGGGTAAAACAAAAGGTAATGATTTCAAAGCTTATGAGAATCCCTTGTTTGGTAGCAAAAGGGATGATCATGTGCAATCAAGTGCACCACCAGTCCAGCAAAATTCACATACTCATAATCAGTACCCACCCCCTGGTCAATTTTATAACCAACATCCACCCCCTAATCAGTTTCAATATCAACACCAGAATCAATACCCTCTTCCTTATCAAACTAAATACCCTTGTATGGTAATGTGAACCAAAACTTTGGGAATCCTCATGGAGGGCATGGACTGATAAATATGGAGCAAATGAGGCAGTTTGATTTTTCAGGAATGATAGTATACCCATATCCTATCCCAAATGAAATCAGGACAGCGATACCAAGGTTCACAGGAAGTAATGCAGTTTCAGGTGAGGCTCACTGTAAAGCCTTTGACGCAGTAATTGAGGATTTTGGGTTACCATATGAAGATGTCAAGATCAGGTTGTTTATGCAATCATTAATAGAGGATGCAAGAGATTGGTTTAGGACGTTGCCTGATGCATCCATTAGAGATCTTGCAGGATTCAAAGATTTGTTCCTTGAGCAGTATGGAGACCATAACAGCCCTGAGTTTGCTTTGCACGAAATCATTAGTATAAAAAAGGAGCAAAATGAATCAGTGATAGATTTTAACAAAAGATTTAACAGGGTTTTAAACAAAATCCCCAATAGGATGAAACCAGTACCTGAGGTGAGCATTCTGTATTATATCAATGCTTATGATAGTAAAACAAACTATGAGCTAAGAACCAGAAATCCTAGAGACCTCCGGGATGTTATGAAAGATGCTATTGTTATAGAAAACAATAGAAAGGCTGCTGGTAAAGTGGGAAAGAGAGAGGATGCAAGTTTATACAATCCTAGAGCACCCAAGGCCAATAGAGATGAAGATACGCTTGACAAAGTTTTAAATGCCCTGAAAGATTTATCTGTAAGAGTAAACAAAATAGAGAAGCAACAATACTACCGTCCTGAGAGACCTAGACTACATGACATGCCTTATAACACCACATGGAAGGATGGAAAACCAGTAGACAGGAACCACAGAGACAATCAACAAATTCCAGATCCTTTAAAAAGAACAGTAAATTATACTCAAGACGATGACATGTGGTGTTATGCTTGCAATATGCCACACGCTTCTTCTTTGTGTGCAGTAGCAAAAGGATTGCAAGAGGAAGAGGATAGCTATGAATAACATGTGGATGATTCAACTGTTAATATGATATCATTTAGTCAGGAAGGAAGGTCAGATTCCATGAATATTGATCAATGCTCTGTCTTGCCTGTGACCACCAGCAAAAATGAAAGTGTTAAGCTCAGAATCCCTACTGAGGAAGAAAAAAGAAGAATTACAGCTTATGTCGTTGCACAAGCAAAAAGGACTTATGATTTAAGGAATAGGGTAGTGAATCCAGAGCAAGGTAAACCTACTAGTCTTTTTATGAAAGAGACTGATGAGACACTCAAGCAAATAAACAAAGGAGCTATGACTAAGGAGGTTGTACCAAAGAATAATAAGAAGGGTCCTAATGTTCAAAAGGAAGAAACAGTAAAACTCCCTTCATCACAACACTCTACCTCATTTGATATCTCAACTGCATTAACACAATTAAAAGTCTCTGTTCCATTGATGGAAATAATGAGGTTCCCTGAGTATAGAGAAAAAACTTTGGAGATGATTTCAGGTGTCCAAAAAGAAAAGGTTAATGAACAGAAACAAGAGGTCCCAACAAGTGACAACAATGAACAAATGGCTCCAGTTATATACTTAGGGTCCACTATAACTAAAAACCCAACACAAGTAGACCCATTTTATCTCACTTTGGTGATAAACAACAAAAGGGTGAAGAATTGTATGATCGATTCAGGGGCAGCCATAAATGTCATGCCTGTTGGGGTGATGAAAGAACTAGGATTGGAAGTTGATACTACTTTTGGGAAATGCTATGCCATGGACAATAGATCAGTCCCAGTGGTTGGTATCATGAAGGATGTAGAGTTCAGATTAGCAGCTTGTCCAGAAGCATCATATAAAACAGATATCACAGTGGTAGATGTTCCTCCAAATTATGGAATGTTGTTGTCTAGACAATGGTCGAATATGATTGGTGGATATGTGCAGCTGGATTTGTCATATGCTACGATTCCAATAAATGGACAGGAAATAAAAATTGACAGGGAACCTCGGTCCACATATATCATAGAAGACATCGAAGAAACAGTGAACCAAGTATGTTTTTTACAAACTGACATGGACAACTTCCAGGTACAGTTGACAAAACCTAAATTTAAAGAGTAGATCCCCATTAAGTCATGTCTAACTGAAAAGGATGATCAGATATGAAAAATGTTCTTTGATGGGTCTTGTAGCAAAGAAGGGAGTGGGGCTGGAATCCTTTTTATCTCACCCACAGGGGAAACTTACAAATATTCTTTCAAGTTGTTATTTGAATGTACAAATAACATTGCTGAATATGAAGCTCTACTCATTGGTCTTAACATAGCAGTCAAACATGGGATCAAATTGCTAAGTGTCTTTGGTGATTCAAAATTAATAGTCTCACAAGTAAAGGAAAGATATGCCTCAAAACACTTAAGACTGAAACAATACAGGAATGCTGTGTGGGATACCATGGATCTTTTTGATGCTTTTCAGATAACCTGGATAGATAGGTCAAAAAACATCATGGCAGATTTTTTAGCAAATATTGCATTAAAAGGCAATAATATAACACTAACTGGGATATCTGAAGTGGAAGTGAAAGTAAGACCATCTGTTCCTGACAACTTGTATAATTGGCAAGTGTTTCAAGATGATGCAGATCTGTTGAACTTCTTACAGTGTGTTGATCATTATCAGACTCAAGCTATAAATTTCAATGACTTTGTGGAGAAAACTGAAGGTAAGGAAACTTTATTTGGACATGAAATTATACAACTAAAATCAAATAAATTACCAAGAGGCCTAGTAGCATTAGAAAGAACTTTTAATGCTCAAGATGTGATTGAAACCAAAGGGTCAGCTGTTAAAGAGAATGATATTGAACAAATCAATCTAGGAAGCAAAGAAGCCCCCAAAAATGTTTTTATTGGAAAAAAATTAACTCCTACTATGAGGCAACAACTGATAATATTGCTAAAAAGATACAAACATGTGTTTGCATGGTCTTATGAAGATCTCAAAGCTTACAGGGAAGATCTCTTTCAACATGAGATACCACTTAAACCAGAAGCTAAGCCATTCAGGCAAAAGCAGAGGCCTATTAATCCTACATTGTTACCAAAAATGAGGGAAGAAATTTTAAAGATGAAAGACGCAGGAATAATTGAGCCATGCAGATACTCCACATGGGTTTCTAACTTGGTACCAGTCAGGAAGAAAAATGGGGATATTAGATTATGTGTAGACTTTAGAAATTTGAATATATCATCTCTAAAGGATAACTATCCATTGCCAAATATGGATAACATGCTACAGAGGGTAACAGGGTGTGAGCTGCTGTCTATGATGGATGGATTTTCAGGTTACAATCAGGTGAAAGTTAGAGAAACTGAGAAATATAAGACAGTCTTCACAACCCCATGGGGCACTTATGTTTATGCATGAATGCCATTTGGATTGACCAATGCTAGAGCTACTTTTCAAAGGGCAATGGATGTGGCTTTTGCAGAATTGATTGATGTAATCATGGTGGTATACCAAGACGATCTGACTGCATACTCAAAGAAAGCTGATGATCACTGTGAACACCTTGAGAAGATATTTAAAAGAGCCTTAGAATATGGAATTTCCTTGAATCCCAAGAAATGTCACTTTGGTGTTGAAGAGGGAAAACTACTTGGACACATAGTATCCAAGGAGGGGGTGAGAATTGACCCTGAAAGGGTAGCAGCTATCAATGAGGTTCCCATCCCTTGAACTATCAAGGCCATTCAATCATTCCTGGGACAAATTAATTTTGTAAGAAGGTTCATTTTGAATTTTGCAGACATAGTAAAACCTATAGTAAGGATGTTGAAGAAAGAGGCCATAATTGACTGGACTGAAGAAGCAATTGATTCCTTTGTGGCTATCAAAAGAGCAATTTCTGAGGCACCAGTACTAATTTCCCCAGATTTTGGCAAACCTTTTATAATATTTTCATTCGCCTCTTGTCACACTATAGCAGCAGTGTTGTTACAGAAGAATTCAGAGGGGTATGAACAGCCCATTGCATACTTTAGCAAGTCTTTGAGCCCTTCAGAAGTAAAATATGAATTGAATGAAAAGCAGGCCTATGCTTTGGTCAAAGCAGTGAAACAATTTAGACCATACTTAGTAGGGGCTGAAGTCATTGCTTATGTCCCCAATGCAGCAGTAAAAGATATCTTCAGACAAACTGAGGTCACGGGCAAAAGATGCAAATGGATCAATCAGATACAAGAATTTAACATTGAGCTCAAAATTTCACAGGTTATCAAAGGACAAGGGCTGGCCAAACTCATGACAGGAACTGAAATTGAGGAGCCTGGTGTGAATCAGGTTGGATGGGAAGAAGCTAACTTCAGTATTGAGAGAACAGCATGGTACACCGATATCATATACTATCTCAAGCATTTGAAGTGTCCAGATGGCATGATTGATAATCAGAAGAGAGCTCTGAAGCTAAAATCAGCAAGATATGTAATTATCAATGGGGACCTATATTGGAAAAATAGAGATGGGATATTGTTATTATGTCTAGACAACTACCAGGCAGACAAAGTTCTTCATGAAATGCATGATGGGGTTTGTGGTGGCCATTTCTCGGCTAAGACTACAGCACATAAAATATTGAGAGCTGGATATTATTGGCCATGTGTCTTCAATGATTCTTATAGATATGTCAGAAAGTGTGAAGCTTGTCAGAAGTTTTCAAATAAAACAAAGTATCAAGGTTCACTCCCACTGAGACCAATGTTGGCTGAGGAACCATTTCAACAGTGGGGAATAGACTTTATAGGGGAAATATTAGAAAGGTCCAGTGGAGGACACAGATGGATATTGGTTGCTACAGACTATTTTACCAAATGGGTGGAGGCAATACCTACCAGACAGGCCACTAGTAAGGTGGTGATAAAATTCTTAATGGAGAACATTATTACTAGATTCGGTGTTCCTGCAAGGATCATCTCAGATAATGGCATGTCCTTCAGATCAGAGGAATTCAACACTTTTTGTGAAGAATATGGCATTAAGATATCACATTCTTCTCCTTACCACCCCCAGGGGAATGGGCAAGCTGAATCAAGCAACAAGAACATCCTAAAGATCATTAAAAAGATGCTGGGATAGAACAAAAAAGCATGGGATTCGAAGTTGAATCTTGCACTGTGGGCAGATAGGATAACTGTGAAGAAATCTACAGGAAAGTCTCCATTTGAATTGGTTTATGGCAAAAGGGCCAGACTACCTTTGGATAATCTCTTGCCTGTACATAGATTTATGATTCAAGAAGAGATAGATGTTGAAGATCCATCACAAGAAAGGATAATGCAGTTAGTGGAACTTGATGAAGTCAGGGCAGAAGCTCAAAGGCAGAATATCAGGATTCAAAATCAAATGAAGAGGTTGTATGACAAGAGGACATCAAACAGAAAATTTTGTGTAGGAGATTGGGTTTTAATGTGGAATGCCAGGAGTCAAGACAAAGGCAAGCATGGTAAATTTGAAGCCTTGTGGATCGGCCCAAATGTGATTATAGACAAAAAGGGGGAGGATTCTTATTTGCTTCAAAACGCGACAGGGGAGGTCCAAGAATTGCCAGTACATGGGCAGTTCTTAAAGAACTTCTTTTCTTGAAACATCCTATATCACCTGTACAGTAGATTAGGATCCATTTCCATTGTAAATACCATCATATGTTTGCGCTAACCAGAGATTCTGAATTCTTGAAGACATATTCAATATGCCTCCATCCTCAGTCAGAGCCGCTGTTGAACACTATATTTGAAAATAAAAACATATAAAAAAAATGTATGTTTCCATAAGCATGAAGACTAAAGGATGTTTCGGCCAGCAAATTGTATCGAGCACTGCAAAAGACGTTTCATCGAAAAGAGGTACATAAAGCACCATGCAAAAGTATTTTGACAAAAGGTTACCTTTGATGAATACAAAGAACCGTTCATCGATACCCCAAGTTTCATCGAAAAGGTAAAAGCAAAAGGCGAAAAGGCAAAAGGTGATTTCGAAGGAATATCATTACCGAAGAAACTCAAAAGGCATTCATCGAAATGCAAGTTTTCATCGATGAACATGACGTTGAACAAAGGCAAAGTTGTTTCATCGATAAAGAGGGATATCGATGAAAAAAGGATATCGATGAACATACATAGGCCTTCACCGAAGAAAGAAACTCACTGAAAAGAATGATTTCGATGGAAATTGCAAGTGACTTATCGAAAAAGGGGTTTATCGATGAAAGACTGATTTCGATGAGTCTTAAAAGCGGCTTCTCGACATGAGCTATTCGTCGAACCAATAGCATCGAAGATAATGAGCTTTCGATGGAAGATTTAAACACTCGGCCGAAGACAAGGGTTTCATCAATAACTTGAAATATGAGCACTTTGAGCGAACTGTACTTCCTGCGAAAGAGTTAAAGGCCCAATTGAAGAGTGTCACATCTGCAATTAAGTTTAAACACTTGAGTAGCCGTTATAGATGCAGAACATTAAATGTGCACAAGTTGCCCATACGATTACAGTTGAACTGAGTGAATTTTTCGTAAGAACCGGATCGATGCTAAAAGACTGAGAATTGCGAAGAACTTGCAGAGACTTGCGAACGATAGCCAGAAGAGTTGAGCATTCTTCCAAGTAAGTGTTGTCTCTCGTATTTACTATAATTATGGAACCTTCGTCTTCTTCTTCTAAACGGAGTAGGAAAGGAAAAGAGCTGAACCTTGAAGAGAAGCCCAAGAGACAAAAGAAAGAAGGGAGAGCTCTGACTCAGGATTTGTTAGACCAGTGTCCATCGTCTAGCGTAAGGTCCAAAAAGATTAAAAGTGAAGAAGAAGGATTAGAGGATAGATTTGAAAATCTAGGAGACATTTGGACTGAAATCAGAGGGCATGAGTTATTCTTATTTGGCTACAAAAGAAGGGATGCACCAGAACCCATAAGTAATCTATGGAAGAAGAACTTAGGCAAATTGGTAGTCCCAAATGTGTTTGTAGACGTATAATTGATGAAAGCTCTGGTAGATTGCTACAACCCAAGAACCAAAACCATATGTGATTACAGAGGGAATACATTAGTAGTAATTAACAAACAGACTATTGATATGGTCTTTGATTTGGACTGGGAAGTAGAGGAGAATATCGATATGAAGAAACTTTCACAGGAATTCTTTAGTTTGGAAAATATCTACAGGACTTGGAGACTACCTGTTCACAGGCCAAAAGTGGGTGGGTCATTTGTTCCGTTTGGTAAAGATGACAAGGTGCCATTTGATGTCAACCACTTCCATCCATATTTCAAGTATACATATTATGCTGCAGCCCAAGTACTAGGCCTAGAGGCTCATCCACTCATGGATATTGGGGTTATGGTTCTGTGTGCTGATTTACAGTCAAAAGACCCTAGGCCATTTGATTTTGCCACTTATATTGCAGATGCTTTAAATCATGGATTGGAAAAGTTGAAAGGGGACCTTGTGAATGTTCAATTTTCATTGTATTCCTTGTTAATGCATATCATTCTTTATTGTGGACAAGAGATTAATTTCTGGTCAGATGATTTCTGCATTCGATCCTATGGTAAAAATGGTTTGAAGAAGCCAGTTTAGTTATGGGTATCTGCATGGGACCAGAGGTTCATGAACAACCAGTACTGGCACTTTCAAGAATACTTTGTGAAACCTCTTAGTGCAACTTTTGGGCAACACAGGGATTACACTTTGTCTCCCGAAATCAAAAGATTCCTCAGACCAAAGGACTCCTCTCCAGAGTCACAGATTGATCATAATTGGGGTGATTGGTATTGCCATGATAATCACACAGAAATAAGGGTATTTGGATATGAAGGAAAACCCCATATGCTTCCAATTACGGTACCAAACAGGGTGGCCAGCTTGGAGATTATCAGACAATTGTCTATTGTTAGTGCTAAGCATCTTACAGACTTCGGTAAACAATCTATTGTTCTAGGTTTATTAGTTTTCTCTGATTTCATTGTCAAAAGTTCAAAGAGTTATCATTTACTACAGAATAAATTAGACTGTTATGGCATGACTCTGGGTGAACCTAGGGAAAACTTCGATCCTGAAGGATATATAAGAGCTGCTAGAGCCTCACAGAAACTCAAAGCTGGAATACATGTGGCCAAAATGCCAGATGACTTGATTAAGAACCTTGAACGAGAGGAGGCCAAAGCTTTAAAAGGAAAGAGTGAGTTAGTTTGGGAGGCCTACAAATGGAAAAGGGCAAGGGGAATGATTGATGGAGACCTAATTGGAAATCTCCAAGATCCTCTGGAAGTAGCTAAAAGGCTGCTTCAACATGAAGCAGAAATTATGCACAGAGTGCCTTCGCAATTCCTTCATTTCATTAATACTGAGAAGGACAGTCATCCCCTAGCTCACATGTCACCAAAGTCGACTGCCAGTAGTATCCCACCTAATTCTCCTAGGGCATATTATCGTCCTGGTTTTGAAGCAGAAATGAATATGGACACTGGCGAGATTAGCATCAAGGATGTTGTTGATATCAGAATAAATGAGCATGAAGACTTCGTTGCTGATGATGGATTTGCCTCTTCTAGGGAGTTCCTCTCATTTTTGTACCAATACAAAGGAGCTCATGTAAAACGAAGCATGGCTGGAAGACCAGAGGAGGAACAGATGAAGAGATTACAGGATGAAATTGATGTCCTCATGAAAGACATGACTCCTGAGAAAGGGAGGAAATTATTAAAAGAGGCCGGTGTAATCATCTTCTCCGGTTGGGATATAAATTCAGCACTTTTATTTGATGGCTTCCTGAAGAAACAAGATTTGAATCAACAGGTGTTGCCTCAGGAGATAGATAAATTGTTCCTAGGCTCTGGATATGATCCAGACAAGAAAGCTCTCCTACAGTGGGCACTATATCCAAAGGGGAAGAGGCCTATCATTGTAGACATTGAAGAAACCTTTGGACACCTCATGGTTCATCAAGTTGGGAAAACTGATCCTAGGGTCACTGCAAAGCTCAACCTGGATGTTGCAAGATTGAACCTAGACCAGACAGAGTTTTTGGTCAGAGAGAACGTCACATATAAGGGGTTATATGAAAAATCTAAAGAGGAAAATCAAAAGTTGCAGGCAAAAGTATTGCAACTAGAGACAGGGACTCCTATCAGCGAGTACACCTCATACCCCGCGGGACGTAGCTTGGACGATGTCTCTGATGCTTTGTACTGGAAGTATCAAGCAGAAAAGGCAAATAAACGAGCAGACATTATCCAACAAAAGATGGACAAATTGGTCAATGATATCATCGGACATCGGTTTAACACCATGCTCTTACAGGTTGAACCATATTGCAAAGTATACAATGGAACGATAAAAGTGTTAATAGAGCATGAGAGGTTAAAATCACGACTACATGAAGTACTAAACAATGTCGATGCCATGACACTAGAGGAAAAAGCCGAGGGGACTGCGTATATGGAAAATCATATCAAACTTGAAGATACGCTGAGAAGAGACCTAAAGGAATTGGATGATGAGAAACCCGTTGGAATGCCTTCCGTCTACAAAGAAGGAGAAGTGATATCCCTGGAGGATTTGCAAAAGGAGCTCATCAGCGTCAGGGATTGGGCCTTGTCAGAGATAGATCGAAGTAAGGATATGGCCCCTACTATTAACCAGATAATATTCAAGTATCTGTCGCTGGGAGATGAATTGAAGAAACAAACTCCTCGAATCAAAACCTTCAAAGACGATGATTACATTCATCATTTGGGGATCCTGAATCTCTTTTTGCTTAAGTTTGGAAATATTCAAATTAACGATTAGTATTGTGAAAAGTCGTGTCTCTTCGTGAAAAGCCTTCATCCTCATATATATATGAGAGTGATTTTTGTAATGTAAGGGGATAGTGATTAGATAAGAAGAAGATGGCGATGTATGACAGCCTGTAAGTTTTACAAATTTCGATGGAATACATGCTATGAACTATTGCTTTTCTTTGCGTATGTGTTGTGGATTATTTCACTTTGTCTTGGCAATCGTCTGTGATATTATCTAAAGTGATAAGGTTATTCATATTCTTGAAATCAAATCTGTGCTTCATGTTATAACATTGAAACAAAAGTTTTGCTTGCGAATTGTAATTGTTCCTTGCAGTACTTCATTGATTGGTCCCTTAAAGGTAGGGTTAAAATTCATTCAATCAACACATGATATAAGCATTCGAATTGATCTCAAAAGAAATAATAACCGACAGGTCTACAAAAGGGTGGATTAAAAAACTGTCTCACAGGCTCGCATAATAAGTCCTGAAGAAAGTACAATGACTCTGTAGCCCAAACAGCAAAGAAGGCACTGGTCAAAACAGATTACACTCATCATTATATTTCACCATTTGTTATTTTAAAAGCAAACAGAAGTAGTTAGGAAACATAAATCGAATAGCTTCTACAACAACAATCTTGAACTCATCTTCTATATCTCCATTCAAGGAACTCATGCCATTTCAAAAATCAGGAGATATCAGATTAGGATAATACATCTGCTATAAAAAGCACTGGTTATTGGAGACATTCAGTGAATAGGTATACCCGCCTAGGTCCTGCAGAGCCTAAAGTGAGAGAGTTAGCAACCAAACAGGTTCACTCTACATGTTGGCCAAGTCAATTGGAGGGTTTGATCATAGGAGTTGGCATTTCCTTAGAACCTATCCAATCTGTTGATTTGAGACCCAACAAGATCCTCTGGGGTTCCTTGGTAGGGCATTACATATGGTATTGGAGCCCAAGTTCTAACACTAGGTACTTTGATTTCATATGAGCCCATTATGTTTCCCTAGTTGTTGGTTCCTAATAATGCCCTAGTAATTAAGACACATTTTCTTGACCAAAAGGTTCAATTCTCTCCATCATTTGACTACTAATTCATTAATCAGAAGCTCATTCACTTGTCAATCCAAGAATGTATACTTGAAACAGGTCTGCACTATATGTCCACTAAGAAACTCATAATGGACACTTAACTTAAGATTGAATAAAATAAATAAGAAATTGATGGAAAGCACTTAATTATAAAGTTGTTTCTACTTATATTAACTTAATATACTTAATATGAAACTTATAACTTTATGCAGAAAATAAACTAACCAGCCAGTGACAATAAACTTTGTTTTCCTTTGGCTACATGAACAATCATACAATGGAGTTTCTGTGGTTGCAGAACAATCAACTAAAAGATTCTAACCAATGAACATAAGCTTGCTAATGAACTCACATAGAATGGAATGAAAGTATATGAACAGGGATGCTCCCCAAGCAGGCCCCCTTGGATGAGCCTCTAGAATCTTAACCAAATCTAAATATTATAAAAGCATCATAAAAAAACATTGATACTTTTTGATAGTGAATTTGACAGAACTGAAATCTCTTTATTATTTTCAACTATGAAACAAAGTACACTCGGTACTCAAGTAAGATAAAACTAAATTGCATTATCCATCTCTAACCAATGGATTATAAGAGATTATACAACTAACTAACTACACAGTTGATCCACTCCCAACAAACTAGGAGGATGACTTTTATTAGAAATAAAAGCATAGAAGAATGAATCATTCTAGGAATCAGTCTCATGCACAAATATAGGCCAAGGTTTCCTCTATATTTTCTCGACAAACTAACACATGTTCTAAAACAACAATTGCATCAACCATAACTAGGAGCTTTGTGATAGTTATCGGCTACTAGCTTGACTAGTTCAACAATTGTATTTGATCAGGACTGCAATTCTTTGAATCAGCAACAAATATCCTTTGTTGACTTGGTCTCTCCTCCATCTGTATACACATAAGTTAACATGCACAACATATATTTGAACAATACTACTTTCAATCAAAATTTAATCAAGCATTCCCTTATCATTAAAGTGGATTTAATATATCATTTATAAGGTTGTTTAATAGATAACAAAGTTCATAGGTTAAACACAAAAGGCTTATACCTATCTCAACCGTAATGTCTTAGTCACAAAATGACAAATCTAACATAACATAAAGTTCATATAAAATAGCCAAAAATATGACTCATCATTCCCCCCCCAACCTAACTAATGCTTGTCCTCAATCATTTGCATGTTCCTCAAATACTTCATTTATGAAATTTGTCACCTCTGTCTCCCCTATAGCCAGAACATATGGATCCCAATAAAAACCCTGATTTTCTTCTATTTCTTTCCAATAGGCATCCTTAGCTTCTTTCTCATATGTTTGAAGGTTCTTCCAATCTGGAATAGGGTATAGTAAAATTGGAGGGTGAAATGTGATAGGAATCCACCTTTCCTGCAATGATCTTCCCAACTGGATGTACTTGATTGCCCTTTTCAACATTGCATGGTAGTTCTCCAAAGAGCGTGTTTCCCACTACTTTAACTCATCTAGAAACCCATTCCATCACTGAGAAAGGTATCCAAACACCATGCGTGTTGAAGTCTTAGCCATTGCTTCATATTCTCTATACACTTATTCTTTTTTTGTCAATTCAAGGTCTCTGTTCTTGTTGTCACTTAAAATATGATTCCATTGGTACAATACATTGTTTGAGAAAGATGTCTCAACTCTTAATTCCAATGGAAAGTTAATTCCAGATCCCCGTATTGCTTAAACTATTGCCCCCAACTAGTCTAATTCTGGATATAAGACATAAATGCCTTGAGTTGAACATCACCAATGTATAACAGAGGGTTCCAATGAGTGTCAACTGGAACTACATAATTATGCAAATATAAATCACAATACAAGTTTTTGTAAATAGAATTTGAAGTCTCATATGTGCATATAAACTCTCTTGGGGTTAGTAGAGAAGAACATAAACTAGAAAAATCCCTTAATAACTGACAAGAAAGATATAGTTATTTTAAGTATAAAGAATATACTCTGGGTAGAAGCCAACATTGCACAATTTGAACCTCTACCAAACTAGCTTTCAATTTTAAATTTTCCTTATCCTTCCTATTGATTTCATTCTACAATTTTAGCTTCTCTTGTTTCCAAGTTTCACGTTCCTCTTGAATGGTTTGGTAAATTTGAAACAACAATTCTAGCCACATGAATGTTGGAGGAATTGGTAAGTGCATCCTTATTTCTTCTTGACTTGTCGAAGCCATTTGTTGTGCAACATCTGCAAGCTTCTTCAAACCAACCATCCCTTCAGTTCCTACTTGAGTACCATATTGCAATGACACATTCAGATTAATAGTTAGATCTATCCCCTCTTTCTTCTCCATGCCTATATTTTTTGGTGAAAAATAATGAGGAGGAGATAGAGGAGTTGGAACTCTGGATGGTGGTTTATTATACATCATCCTTACCAATTCTCCTACAGAATTGTTGTCTGACTCATTTTTACTTTCTATAACCAATTGTTGGGGAATTATGTTTACTTTTATTTTAGATTTGCCTAAATTCCGGTTACTATGCCTTAAAGGTGAATCAGAGGGTTTGGAACATTATTTTTGCTTTGGCTGCAGGAGAAACTACAGATGAGGGTTTTTCATTCTGGACTTTAGGTCTTGGATGACTAGTATTATTTTCAACATCAGACACCCTTTGCATAAAAATTTCTTCCTACTCCCTAGATGTTTCCTTTAATAGTTTTTTAACTTTTACAGACTCCTCCTTCTGCTTTTTAGAAGGGGGTGAGGGTGCTAGGGTTTCTATTTTCTCTGCATTTTTTTCAAAAAAATATTGTTCATTATGGTCTTTTGAAGAGGACACTTATGATACTGATTTTCTCAAAAAAAAAATTCTAGAAGTACTGGGTCGAGATATAGACCCTAAATTCTGAATTTGTTCCCCTCTAAGAAAATATCTGAAGTTAACCTAGGCTTTGTTTCTTGTACACTTCTCTCTACTAATAACTTAATCAAACAATGGTAGGACATGGAGTTTTCCCTACCTTTTTGTGTTTCTGCAGACATCTTCTTCAACATGTGGTACAAAACACTTGAAACATTCACGTGTCTTCCATGGCAGAGATGAGAGAGAAGCTTAAAATGTACATCATGTAGAAGAGATTGACAACCCTCATAGGTAATATACTTAATAATGTATACTTCTCTAGGAGCCCATTCTTCGGGTAGAGATGTCCTACTTGTACCCTTCTTGGTAAGCATTAATGGAGGATCTCTCAGAAGTGTGAATTCATCCCTTACTGTTCTTGCATCAAAGGTGTCTAAGCATTTTTCTCCAACTATAGGTAGTTTGGTTATCTCAGCTATGCATTCTTCTGTGGCTACTACTTTGATCCCTCATACCATGGCTTCCCCATCTTGAAATGTGGATGCAAACTCATAGGCCATGACATTCTCAAGACTATCGAGCAGCTTCAGAAAGTAATCCAACCACCCACTTGCTTGAAATACTGACAAACAATTTGCATCTGAAAGAAGAAGTTCATGGTCTATCGGTTCATTCTTGATTGGTGGTCCTCCCATTTCTGCAGACTCAATATTCTCTCAACACAAAGCGACTCTCTTACTTCTAAAAATTAACAAATTTTTCTTAACTTGCTACCCCCAATCTTTACATATCACAGAGCTAATTATAGGGATTTATTAATCACACGTATAAACTAAAGACAATAGGGTGACAAGAAAGATATTTCAAAGGAAAATCATGACTCTAAGCTTAGGATATATTAAAAGAAATATTTTTCCAAGGTGAGTAATGTGAAAATTTGCATAATTCTACTTCGCAATTTGCAAAAAAAAAACACATCATCAAATAAGCCGTCCCCCCAACCAAAATGTCACATGGGTCCACGCATGGGAAGGGATATAAATATAAGTAGGCTGGGAAATAAATGATATTAAGTAATGATAAGGAAATAACTCAAATTAAACACAATTAAGAGTAATAAGTACAAAAATATATGTGCACACATACCCGAAGTTGTGATGCATAAGAAGTAATAATTACCGGTAGTGATGTGATTGTCAATAAGCGTGCAATGTAATAATAGAGCTAGAGAATGAAAGAAAATGAGGACGAATGAAAAAGTGAAAGATAGAGATGAGGTGGAATGACAATCGAAGAAGGATGAAAGCATTTCCACATGGACATGAAAAATTTATTAGGAAGTTGGAAAACAAAACCTCATTCAATACGTGGCGAACTAGGAAGCTCGCCAAATTTTTTTGTAGCAAATTTGAAATTTGGATTATCCACAAATTACTGCAGGAACTCCTATTTAGAACTAGGCCTATGATAAAGATGAAGCCTCTGGCCATTTACCAACAACTTAAAATAGACCAGATCTATTGCGGTGAGTCATACAACACCATTGTCCAAGACCTCTGCAACTTCATATGGTCCCATCCAATGTGTTTGTTGCTTGCCCTGAGTATCTTGATATTTGGAGTCATATAATAGTGCCCAATCTCCAGAAGAAAAATTCTTATTTCTAATATGCTTATCATGCCATCGGGCTCGCTATTATTGGATGAGATTTTTATGATGAAGAGCTTGCTTTCTATATTCATCAAGGGTATTAAGCTATATAATACATTCCTGCTGTGATTTAGCAATGTCTATATCCAGGTCAAGGGCTATTCGTAGAGTCTTGTATTCAAATTCTATTGGAAGAACAACTATTTTGCCATAAAGAAGTTCAAATGGTGTGAAGCCAGTAGTTGTCTTCCATGTTATTCTATAAGCCCAGAGTGCCTTAGGTAACCCAGATGCCTAGTCCTTCTTATGGAGACCTACTATTTTTGTGAGAATGGCCTCAATTTCCCTATTTGTGATCTCATCCTAGCCTTTGGCTTGGGGATGGTATGGAGTTGACTTTTTATGACAAATTTTATAATTATTCATTAGGGTTGTTATTAAAGTAGAAGTGAATTGTGGCCCTTGATCAGTTACTAGCTCCTTGGGGACTCCATACCTAGTAAACATTTCTTCATAAGGAAATCTGTAAGTTTATTATCCCTAGCATGTTTCATAGCTCTAATTTCCACCCATTTGGTAACATAATTAGTACAAACAAGGATATAAGATTTACCATTAGATGGAGGATCAATAGAACCAATAAAATTCATTCCCCACTTATCAAATGGAGTGACAAGTACTTGTGATTGCAGACACATCTCATCAAATTTAGTTGGTCTCCCCATACATTGACAGGGGTCACACTTCCTAGTATATTTAATGGCATCCTTGTGAAGGGTTAGCCAATAATATCCAATGTTGAGGATCTTCATGGAGGTTTGTTTTGCAACAAAATGTCCTCCATAGGGGTCATCATGTCAAGCATGCAAAATATCATAGGTTTCATCTTCTCTAACACATCTGCGCATCACATGGTCTGGCCTAGTATAGTATAGACATCTTACAATCCAAGAATATAGAAACCTTTTCAACCATCAACTTCTTCTCCTTTGGGGAAAAATAGGGAGGAACCCTGCCTAAAACCAGATAGTTTTCTATGTCTGCATACCATGGGGTATAAGTGCTGATAGCGAATAGGTTCTCATCTGAAAATGAATCATCAATGATAGGTTTAGAGCTAGATGTTGCAAGCCTTGAAAGAAAATTTTCTACCACATTGGCCTTTCCTGGTTTGTCCACTATTGTAATGTCAAAATCCTCCAGTAATAACAACCATCTAGCTAACCTGCCTTCTACCAAAGGTTTGTTCATGAGATATTTGATGGTTGCATGATCAGTATAGACAAACACTGGATACCCGGTGATATAATACATGAATTTGTTTTAGGCATGAACTATTGCTAGCATTTCCTTTTTTGTCACTGTGTAGTTTAACTCAATTCCCTACATGTTCTTACTGATGAAATATATGGCATGTTCACTAGCTCCTTCCTTTTGAACCAAGACAACTCCAACTGCATAGTTAGAGGCGTCTATATGAACATAAAATGGAAGTTCCTAGTTGGGCCCTCAGAGAATAGGTGTTTTATTTAAAACATCTTTGAGTATGGAGAATGCTTGATCACAAGAATCTGTCTAGTTGAATTCAACATCTTTTGTTAAGAGTCCATATCGTAGTCCAACTATTTTTCTAAAGTCTTGGATAAATCTTCTTTTTTAGCTTGCATGACCTAGGAAGCTTCTTACATATTTTTGCTTTGTAGGCACTGTTAGATTTTTTATAACTTCTATTTTAGCAAGGTCTACTTTAATGTTTGATTGAGATATGTGGTGGCCTAGAACTATACTTTATGTCAACTTGATGAAACACTTTTCACTATTGAGGGATAAATGTTGATCTTAACATCTTTGCAAAACCTTCTCCAAATTGGATAGGGCTCTATCAAATGTTTTTCTATATGTTGTGAAATCATCCATGTATATTTCTATAATGTTAAGAGAAATATCAGAGAAGATTCTAATGACTGCCCTTTAAAATGTTGCAGGGGCATTGCACAAGCCAAAAGGAAGAACTAAATAAGCATACGTACCCCAAGGGAAATTGAAGGTATTTTTCTCCTGATTCTCAAGAGAAAATTTAATTTGGTTATATCCACTAAACCCATCTAGAAAGTAGAAATATTGTTGCCCTTCTAGATTATACAATACTTGATCAATAAAAGGTAATCAGAAGTGATCATTCTTAGTGGTTGCATTCAGTTCTCTATAGTCAACACATACTTTCCACTTGCCTCATTTCTTTGGTACAATGACTAAAGGATATACCCACTGGCTATCTGAGATAGGATAGATGAAACCCACATCTAATAATTTTTGTAATTCTTATTTAATAATTTCTCTGACTGTAGGATTCATTCTCCTCTATGGTTGCTAGATTGGTTTGCAATCTTTGTTTATGTAAATCCTATGCATACATAGCATAGGATCCAATCCTTTCATATCATGATAGTCCCAAAAAAAAGGATTTTGGTGGGCTTTTAGAAGGGTTGTCAAAGTTTCATGCTAGGTTCTAGTCAACTTATTGTTGATATTTAGGAATCTTCCTGGAGAAACCTCTAATTGCTCAGTTAATTCTGTCATTGATGCTAGACTAACAGTGGGGGTATTTACTTCATGTGGGAGCAATGTGTGCAGAAGGTGTGACTGGTATTGGAATTCAGGAGTAGAGGCTACTGGTAACAGTATTTACAAAGGACATGAAAGGCAATTCTCTGTTTCAACTCCTAATTCATAATCATTTTGAATAATTTGGGATAAAATTTAATCATCTTGCAATTGCAAGATATAAATCCTACCAATCATCATCAATGATTATAAAGAATTAACCTCCTCAACATCATCACACTAGTTAGGCTAAATTGCAGTATCATTATTGTCATTGGGCTTGCTCGGTGGAAAAAAAAACAAGCTTCTTGGTGGTATTACCATTTGAAATGGTCATATCTCTAGACCTACATCCTATATAGGCATCTGCAGTAGTGAGCAATGGTCTTCCCTGTATAATAGGATATCCCCCTAGAGTGGATTTAGGGGATAGAATAATAAAATCCGCTGGATATTTCCAGGAATCTAGGGTGACAATAAGGTCTTCAACAACCCCATCTGGTGTGATTGTGGAGCTGTCTGCTAGTTGCAACACAGTGGGTGTATGCCTTAAAGTTGTAATGTTTAAATTTTTCATCAATCTTTTGGTCATGACATTTATAATAGCTCCCAAGTCTATAAGAGCATTTTCAATGAAAACCCCATTAATGGTTATCCCTACCACTAGACTACCAGGATTAGAATACTTAGGAATTACAACTTTCCTGAACATAATATATGCTAATTGGCCCATGACATGAATAGTTTGGGGATCTTTTCTTTTTCTGCATGGTTTCTTTAGGCACATTTCCCTTATGGCCTTACTATATATGGGAACATCTTTGATGGCCTGAAATAAGGGTATTTTAACACAAACATGCTTGAGTTGGTCTAGAAAATCAAAGGTTGGCTCCACTTTAGGTTCTTTGACTTCTAGCCTATGAGGAAATGAAGGATCTAGCTCAGTTGTCTATGTTTGCTCATGTTGTCCTATTGGAGTAGACTTGGTGGCTTGAGGGTAAACATTTTCTAATTGTTTTCTTGTTCTAAAGAAAGTTCAGTAATAATTGGTGAATGAGGGACCCTCAAGTCCTTTCTCAAGCATAATTGCATGTTATTGATATTCACAACATAGGCAAGGTATTGAATAGGGTCATTGGAAAACACCTGCTATTGTGTTTTGTTGTTAGGACTTGGTGTAGGTTGTGGTGGCAATTTAGTGGGTCTAGTTGCATTGGCATTTTGGTTAGCTTGAGGTAATAGGGCTTGCTGAGGAGGAGGAATATGTGGCTTCATGTATCTATTTGATTGGTTTTTCATTTGTTGTCCTCTCCATTGAGGCACTGTCTACCAATTCCCTTGAGAGGGTTGCCAATTACCTTGAGGTGGCTGCATGTTCATATTCGAGTAATTTGGTCATGAAGGAGGTTGGTTTCCCTAATAGTTTGGTCCATAATTCGACCAATTGGAAGGATTTTGGGATTTCCAGTTATTACTATTAGTATTGGGACTTGCATAAGGAAGATTCAAAGAAAGAGGATATTTAGGCATACCTTGTCTTGGTGCCCATGGTCTCCTTTGTTCCATAAAGAAGACTTGTCCTTCCTCATCCTCAATTGTTTGAATTTTGGATACTCACGCTTGCTCTCAATGCTTGAAATATTTTTGCATCTGCACTCCCTCTTCTTTTTTCTGTAGTGAGGGCAATATTCTACTAACATAGCTTCTTCTTCAACAAGCTTCTTATTGGCTTGAAGTGTATCCAATTGTGTTGCCATATATTGATAATGTCTTCCTTGATATCTTTCAGAAGATGAGTTATCTCCATCCTGGAAACTGTTGAAGATTCTTTTGCTACTATAGAGCCAGACCTATAGTATCTACCCTTCTTGGCATAAGCCCTAGAATATTTCTAGCAAATCTTCCTGATGTCATCCCATTGAGCTTGAGTAATGTCTCCTCCTCCCATAAGGTCAAGTGCTTCGATACAATCCTCATTGATTCCCCTTAGAAAAATCAATTTCAAGGATTCTTCACTCAAAGTTCTATGCTTGAACTTCCTGACACTGAACAAAAACCTTTCAAGATAATCTTCCAAAGTTTCATCCTCCTTTTGTGCCATTCAGAAAATATCATTACCATGTCGGTCAATTCCTCTGCAAGAGTCTTTATATTTCTCCAAAAACTTTGACTTCATCTCATGCTAAGTAGTTTTTGTATCCCTAACTAAACTCATAAACCATCTAAGAGTACCTTCTTTCAGTGTAGCAGGGAATAGCTTGAGTTTATGGGCATCAGTGGTATAATCATAACTTTTGCAAAGGATATCAAATTCAAACAAAAGGGTGTAAGGGTCTTCAGTAACCAGGCTATAGAATTTTGGAAGAGAGGAGGCTAGAATATTCTTTAGATTTGCATTATCATGTTGGTTAGGAATAGGCAATTCAGAAGTAGGATTGGGAGGTGGAGAACCTCCCTCACCAGGAGCCACCATTTGTGGTTGATAAAGACTCAGAGGTAAAATATTTTCTTTAGAGGGGTCATTTAATAAATCAAGGTCTCCTTCTGATAGATCAAAAATACCTTATTTTCTATCTTCCGCAAAAGGCTTCAACAAAAGGATTTATATCTAGGGCTTTATAGGGACTTATTTTAAGATTAGACCGAGAGGGAAGGAATCTTCCTAATGCATCCCTCCTCCTTCCCCTATGCATGTAGACTTTGTCAAAATTACTGATATACCTACACAAAATGTTGGGTGATAGGTTTAAGCTTCTTTTCTCAAATGATTCAAAGGTGTCGTTAAATCTAATGACATCTACTGAAGGCTTAAAAATTCAAAATCCTTTATTCCCAACAAGTTCTTAGTTTGACACCATCCTCGACAACGATGCCAAAAATGTTGGTTCCTAATAATTCCTTAGTAATTAAGACATATTTTATTGACTGAAAGATTCAATTCTCTGCATCATTCTACTACTAATTCATTAGTCAAAAGCTCATTCACTTGTCAACCCAGGAACGTATACTTGAAATAGGTCTACACTATATGTGCACTAAGAAACTCATAAGGAACACTTAACTTAATCTTGAAGCAACTAAATAAGAAATTAATGGAAAGCACTAAATTCTAAAGTTGTTTCTACTGATATTAACTTAATCTACTTAATATGAAACTTATAACTTTATGCAGAAAATGAACTAACCAGCTGGTAACCATAAACTCTGCTTTCCTTTGGTTGCAGGAATAGTCACAAAATGGAGTTTCTGTGGCTATAGGATGATCAACTAAAAGATTCTAACCAATGAACATAAGCTAGCTAATGAACTCACACAGAGTGAAATGAAAGTATATGAACATGGACTATCCCTAAGTGCCCCCCCTTGGATGAGCCTCCAAAATCTTAACCAAATCTAAAGATTACAAAATTATCATAAGACACATTGATACTTTTTGATAGTGAATATGATAGAATTGAAATCTATTCATTATTTTTAACTATGAAATAAAGTACACTTGGTTCTCAAGTAAGATAAAACTGCATTACATTCTTCATCTCTAACCAATGGATTTATAAAATATTCTACAACTAACTAACTACACAGCTGATCCACTCCCAACAAACTAGGAGGATGGCTTTTATTAGAAATAAAATCATAGAAGAATGAATCATTCTAGGACTCATTCTCATGCACAAATATAGGCCAAGGTTTCCTCTAGATTTACTCGACAAACCGACCCATGTTATGAAGCAACAATTGTATCAACCGTAACTAGGAGTTTTGTGATAGTTATCAGCTATTGGCTTGACTAGTTCAATAGTTTTATTTCATCAGGACTGCAATTCTTTAAATCAACAATAAATATCCTTGGTTGACTTGGTCTCTCCTCCAACTGTATATAGAGAAGTTAATGTGCACAACATATATTTTAACAATACTACTTTCAATTAACATTTAATCAAGCATTCCCTTATCATTAAAATGGATTTAATATATAATTTATAAGGTTGTTTAATAGATTGCAAAATTCATAGGTTACACACAAAAAGGCTTATATGTATCTCAATCGTAATGTCTGAGTCACAAAATGACAAATCTAAAATAACATAAAGTTCATATTAAATAGCGAAAAGGATGACGCTTCACTAGTTGCTTAGACTCTTTTGTGTGTGTTTCCCCTTTTGTCTTCCTTGCATAGTGATCTTAGATTCATTCTTTTGTGATGTCTTGTTTAGTTGGTTGCCTCCTAAGGTTAATGCTAGAGGTGAAGGGGCTAGTCATAGGACTACTTGCTAGAACCCTCCTCATGACTCCCACGAGGATAGTCGTGAGGAACAACAATTTTTTGAGCATCAGAGTGGTTAAAGGAGTGGGAGTCAGCATAGTGGTCAGTAGGAGTTAGAGGGAACTTCGTTATGCCATTTTTTTCAAGAGATCCTTGACTATTTAGGCCCTAGATAGGAGGATAATCAGTAGGGGGAATCTCATAATTCTAAGCAAATTGATAGGGAGAGAGAGAGAGGTCTCCTAGGAGTAGAGATGTTGTAGAAGATCGGGAGGCTATCTTACCAAGTCATAAGAGGGATCTTTTGAGGTTCCACCCTCCCACCTTTCATGACTCTATTATTTGTTTGGAGGAAAATACATGGTTGATAGATTTTTATAGGTGTTTAGCCATGCATCCATATGTTAGTAACACCAAGGCAAGCTGCACCATCATGCACCTTGCAAGATTTTCCTCCACATGGTGGTGGTTGGAGGAACAAAAACTCTATTTGTATATAGGCTCAGCATCTTGGGAGATGTTTTTAGAGAGGTTCAAAGCCCAATTTTTGTTAGATCATTTGAGGCAGTGTTGCAATGATGAGTTTCATTAGTTGAGGCAGATGGGTATGATTGTAGAGCACTATGAGCATATATTCTTTGAACTCAAGCAATATGCAGGAATTGGTGATGATGAGGTTTGAATGCCCGTATTACTTGGGGAGTTCAAGATTGAACCTAAGACCATGGAGGTGGTAGTGGAGAAGGCTCATTTGGTGGAAGAGAATCTTGCCATTTCTCTCGGTGGTTAGATAGGTGTTTAGTTTGGCAGTCCACCTTCAACAAGATTTGGGGCTAGAGGTAGTCAATCTTAGGTGGTAGGTTCTTCTAGGAACCATCATATACCCACTAAGGGTGGACAATAACAACAACAAAAACAATCCCAATAGAGACAAAAAATTCCCAAAATCACCGTGATGATAACTTTTCGAGTTTGGGAAGGATCGTAACTGGCAGTGGACCAAACAACATTACCCTAGTCATTCTACAAAGAGTGCACCTTAGACTTCTAGTAGGGATAGTTATTAGTAGTCCAGTGCACCACCTAGAGGTAGAGGTTTTGGTAGAGGTGGTTTCTTTTCTTGTAGATAGTAGGGTCATATAGCTTCAAACTTCCCTCAGAGTTCAACACAAACATCTAGTTTGAGACAGGCAATGTTAGAACCCAAAATAGGAGATGCAGGTAGATCACATCGGGTGTTTGCAGCAGTTGATAACTACTAGGCATAGAATCAAGGGACAAAAATTGAGACTATAAGTATGCTGGGAGGTACTTCTATATCTATATTGTTTGATTTGGGTTCTTCAAATTCATTCATCTCATCTTCTATCATAAAGTGGTGTGGGCTAGCATTTGCAAAGTAGGCAAATAGGTGGCAGGTTGGGTTGGCTACTAGTTCTCATGTGGTCATAGATTCCTATCTTTCAAGTTGCATATTGGATTTAAGCTTTTCTTCCACAATAGATATCTATATCATTCCATTGGGGTCCTATAGTGTGGTTTTGGGTATGGATTGGTTATATTTCCATCGTTCTTGTATTGACTATTGTCAAAAGATAGTGCAGTGTTTGGATGCTTGTGATAAGGGATTAGAGGTGATAGGGATTCAGAGACTCATATCTCTTTGCATGATTTCCACTATGTAGCTTAAGTGGTGTATGCATCAAGGGTGTTAGTTGTTTTTTATGACTCTTGAGGACTTGGATGAGGAGAGATTTTAGGAGGTTTCTTTGGATAGCCATCCCATTCTTTGAGAGTATGCCGATGTTTCCCTAGTGATATTCCTGGCATGCCACCAAAGCATGACATAGATTTTCATATTGATCTTGTGCCATGAGTGGAACCTATTTCTAGAGCTCCTTATCTAATGACTAAACAAGATTTGAGTGAGTTGAGATTGCAGCTAGAGAAATTAATGTCAAAGGGCTTTATCTGCACTAGTGTTTCTCCATGGGGAGCACCGGTTATATTTGTGAAGAATAAGGATGGGTCTCTATTAGAATAAATGACAATCCCAAAGACACTGAGAGGGGGGGGTGAATCAGTATCTAACTAGTTAACAAAATATTTATACTTATTAAGAACTTTGCATCCCAAAATAGTGTACCGGTAAATAAGAATTAATGCAGCAAATAAGAATAACAGAGACAACATAGAGAACACACCATAACACAAGATATTTAATGAGAAAACCCAATGTGGGAAAAACCTTAGTGGGATTTGTGACCCACAATATTCACTCACTGGCCAATGAATAAATATTACTTACAATGAGGGGCCTGCACATGCAAGAAGGCTAGCAGCCTAGAGCTCACTGCTCAACTTCAAAATAGAAGTCTCACGGACTTACAAAAATAGATTATAAAAATCCAATACAATGTACTACTTAAAATCAGCATCATTTATGCCAGGTTCAGTACCAGTTTAAGCTTAGTCTATAACCAAAACCTTCGCTGTCAACTATATCACCTTATACAAAATTGCCTTATTCTTCTCATCTATATCATACAAAAAGACCTATAAGATCTCATACATATATGAGTCTTTTACAATATTCCATGTTGGCTTTTACAAGAGATAATTACATTATAAAACAATAAACAAAAGTTTATTCCATGTCGGCTTGAGTGCTGGTATGCATTGTTGCCGCTGTCGGTGTATGTAGAAGTTTATTGCCAGTGTCGGTAACTGTTGGTTGGTTGCCAGATGATTGCCATTTGATTGCCATAAATGACAACATCAACTATTCTCATAAGAGTGTAGAATTCCAATAATCTCCCCCTTTGGAATTGATGGCAACACTTATGAGAAAAACCTAAAAATTGTTTCCAAAAACTGAAGTCCAAAAAGTTTCCAAAAAGATGTGCTCCCCCTAAGCAAGTGATCTCCTCTGTATAAGTGTTTTTCTCTCCACTACTCCCCCTTTGGCATCAATGACAAAGGTTGTCAAAAATAGTCAAACGAGTGCAAAAATTTCACCTTAAGGTCAGTAACTGGTTGGTTACAATCTGAAAAAATATCTGCCAAAACTAGATTTACACTCTGCATAAACCTTTTACTATCATTCAAGGTTGCCTCAGTTTGTTGGATCGTGTCAATGAGATAATGCATGTGATCTTTTGGTGATCACTCTCCTTGAAGTAATGCCTTAGAGATTTCAATTCTCTGAGAGATAAGATTTTCCAACTTAGGACCAAGTTTATTTTTAAGTTCTCGAACATTTGACCTTATCCTTGCCTTCTCTTTCTCAAGTTTCTCTAATTTCTCCTCAAAAACTGTCATTTCCTTCTCAAAAACTGATATATGTTCGGATGAACCAATTATATTATCAACTATGTCATTGATTTCTTTCTGTGTTTTACTGATCTCCTTATCTATGTCCTTTGTTAAAAGGTGAGGTTTGCATGTTTCCCCATATAGCTCTTTGTACTCCAAAATTGTAGAGTTAAGTACCGGTAATAATGTATTTAAGTGTTCTGTACACTTCTTTATAGTGTCTTCAAAGAAAAAAATTTTCTCCTTTTCAACTCTCTCCTTTATTGTGTCCTCATTCACCTTATCAATAGTTATTACATTGTCAGCATTAAATTTGGACAATGTGTCCAATTTACCTAAAGAATCCTTAATATGATCTATGTTATAATTTGGTGCAATCGATTTAAGAACTGGTAAAGTGTTATCAATTGCCTTGTAGGCCAATGCATTTCAATCCATTATCTTCTTGATTGAATCCAAAAGTACCTCTGTAACATTGGTAGGTCTGAATTCACCTATAGATGTGCCGGATGTTTGACCAATTATCTTTATTACCTTTGTGCTTCCATCAAGTGTAATCATTTTTCTTTCTTTTCCTCCGGTGGATCGGTCTGGGTTTGCATCTTAACCTACAAAGGTTTATCAGACTATTGTAATGTCTGTGTGATTGTCAGTTTCTCTATTTTAGTTTATCTCTGCCTCAATTTGTTTCTCTAACGGTATCTCTATCTCCGGTGGCCCTGTGCAAGCATCTTTATCTTCAGTAGAATTATCAATTTCTGATGGTTGCTCTGTTTGGGTTGGGATTTCAGCTTCAACAATGTCTACCGGTTTCTCTACCATGTTGCCACTATCAACATTGTCTGCCTTAACCTCTAAATTATCCTTATCCACTACAATATTTACTTCTTGAGTATCCACATTCATGGTAAAGAGTATCTCAGATTTAGTATTAGTATCATCATGTGTAATACCTTCAATGTCAATAACCGATGGATCTTCTGAGTGTATCGGTACAGTATCCAAAGGTGGCAGTAGATTGTCAATAATCTTGATGTTTGGAACTCCACCAATTTTTCCTTTGCCCTTGTCCTTGTCCTTTTGATACAATTTGAATGTCTTTTTAGGTCGGTTCATTTCCTCTTGTTTTTCTTTCTCCACAAAAAATATATCCCAATTATCTGCAGTCTCATCTGCAATCTCTTTCACTCTTCCTGCCATCAAGCTTACTTGTCGGTGCCCATTGGAAAAAATGAATCGGTTAGCCTCAAAAATAAGTTCAACAATTTATTCTCTTGAATTAATAGGATGTATGGCTAGAAGTTTTTCAATTTTTAGTTTCTTATCCAGCTCCATTACTGCTATCCTTTTTGCTTCCAATCTTCTATAAAGTTCATTTTGGTAAATCATCCACAACTTCAATTAGAACCTTCTTATATATGTCCAAGTGTAAAATAATGTTGTTCTCAATACTCTTCCTATCAGAATCATTAAATGTATTATACAGTTTGTGAACATTAGCCAAAATGTCATCATCAGTTATTTCATTCAATAAATCATTCAAAGAAGGGGTAACCGGTTCTTGTTTCTTCTTTGGTGTTAGTTTCTTGGGCAGTCCCCTTACTGCATGTTGTTTCTTTCTCAAAGTCCTTGTTCTCTTAGGTGAAGGAGAGGGTACCGGTGAAGGTTTTCTCTTCCTCCTTTCAACTCTTTTAAATTATGCTGCCTTATCACTGCCAGTTCCAGAAGATGTGTCAACCAGTGAAATATGTGCCTCTGGTTGAAGTCCTTCAAGCTCACTAGCCAATATGCCACTAAGTTTCATGACACTTTATTTGATTTCCTTTACTTTCTTAGAAGCATCTCTAATGTATTTTTCTCTTTTCTTTCTTTTCTTCAACATATCTACATCACTCTCAATGGTCTCAACACTACCAAAGACTTTTTCTAATGGTTCTCTCGGTGCTTCCAGTAAAGCTTTGGCATATGTCTCCAGAATAGTAAGATCTACTTCATATCCCATCTTGGTGACCCAAATAGTCCTAGGGAGCACTGCCTCCATCCATGTCTCATCTCTTTTGATAACAAAACAAATTTCTTTGTCATATTTATCTACTACACTCTATGGTAACCTTTCTCAAGCTCGCATCTTAGCTTGGAAAGTTTTAAAGTAATATGTTATGTTGCTGTCTCTAGAAGTTCCCATGCCATTAAAAGATTCTTGTATTTGTTTTCTTACCAGTATATCATAGTCAAATTCTTTGGGTCCTGTACCGAGAATCTCTTTAACAAAGTACAACATCAAACATACCAACAGATTTCCAAAACAAAATGTGCCTTTCATGTCTCCCTTGATCTTTTTCAAATTGGCAATAAGCTCATCTTTTAACCATTCACACACATCTATCATTGCATTGTTGTTTACCATCTCATAAGAACTGTGTCAGAGACTAGAAACAAAATTTAGCCTGTTAGCATGCGTGGTCTTGTATCCTAGCACCATACTTACAAATCTCACATTGATGTTCTTAATATCATTTACTCTAAGTGATCTATTGTTAGATGTTGCTCCGGTTAGGCTTCTCACCTTGTTGTTAGGAATCTTCTTTGTCTTATCAGGTCTACTACCGGTTGAGGGTAAACCAGTAACTACCCTAATTGCTTGTTAGGTTATCTTGCAAACATAATCCAACCGTAAGAATTCTCCATGTGCTCTACTCAATACAATCCTTACCACTTCCTCTGGAAATTGAGGGATATTCGGTATCTCCACAAAACCTAAGGTTTCCACAATCTTGTGTTCAGGTTTAACAACACCATGTTCATCACAAATAACCTTATTAAACATTTTTATTAATTCCTCAGATCCTAGATCTTCTATATTGCAATGTATATAAATCTTAGGGTCTTCTACAAACGCTAGACCTTTAGGAATTTTCAAAAATGCCCCGACAGAGTCATCTTGCTTAGCAATTTTGGGAATTATCTTAAACACGGGCCTAAGGAGTTTCACATTTTCCATAATGGGAGGGTTCGGAATAAATTTGGGAATAGAAGAAGAGGCCATTGAAAAATACCTTTTACTGCCTGAAAATATTCTGAATGTTTGAAGAAATCACTTCGCACCTTCGCCTGAATGCCTTCACTCAGTTTTTGCGCTCTCTAATAATTTGAATGTTTGGTGAGTCAAAAATGAGGGAAATTGGCTGATTTATAATGACATATCTTCCACCAACCCCATTAAATGCTCATCGGTTAAGTGAAAACTTAACACATCTACCGGTAAAGAAGAAATCTATCTTCTCACCATCAACCGAGTGTAATTTGCATGATTTTCAACTTGTTGCAATATCCCCAAAGGGTTACTTCTCAGTTGGATGAAGAATCTCCTATCGGTGGAGGATTACTCTGTTCTATCGGTGCAGAGACAGTTTCATCAACTTTCTGATCTCTCTTCTTAATCCATTGTTTTGAAAATTCTTGCTTTACCTCATCTACCTTTTCTTTGTCTTTCAAACTGGATCCTTTATTGCTTGTCGGTGAAGTCTTGCTTCTACAAAATTTAGCAATATGTCCAATCTTGTTACAAGCATAATAGGTCACATTATTCCTCTGAATAGCCTTTCCATATCCTACGTCGGTTTGTGTTCTGCATTAATTAGATAAATGTCCATGTCTTCCACAAACATAATATTTCACATTCATTCTGCAATTTTCTGAATTGTGACCAATTTTGTTGCATTTGGAACATTGACCGGTGGGTGAGTTTCTATTCTGATTATTTCTAAATCTACATTGATTTTCTCTATGACCATATTTATTGCAATTGAAACATTTTCCATTAAACTTATAAGCATTAGGTTGTCTTACCGGTTTGTTCTGATCTAGATTGTTTGCAGTACCAGAACTTTCTCCAACTTCAAATCCAAGTCCATTAGTATCTCCATTAGGTTTCTGACTTTTCAGCATGTCATCAAGCTCCTTTGAACTTTTCTTGAATTTATCTTTGTGTTTATTTGTAGTAGCCAACTCATTTTCTAGAGTTCCCATTTGTCTCATAAGCTCAGTTTTATCATGTTGCATGTGAATCAAATCAGTCTTCAACATATCATTTTCATGACTAAGTCTTAGATTTTCATTTCCATCATCATTAAGTCTCCTAGTCAAGTCTTCTTCAATCTTCTTCATGTCTTCAATTTCTTTACATAACCTCATAGTCATATCTTGCATTTCATTCTTCATATTACTGTTTTCTTGTCTCAATTTGTTTGCAATATCTCTAAGAGTTTCTTTTTCATCATCATCTTTCTACATCTTCTCATGAAGTTCTTTTCTTTTATTTTGTGCTATAGCAAAGTTCTCCTGAAGTCCTTTAATGAATTCCTGTGCAGTCCTTAGATCATCTTCAAGTTTGATATTCTTCAATTTCTCTGCATTATAATCTATAAGAGCTCCTTCCAATTGTTTTCTTAAGTTCTCCATCTGTACCGGTATCAGAATCTTCCTCAAGCTGTTAAACTTTTGAAAATAGAGGACAGGGCTTTGATACCAATTGTTAGAATCAATGACAGTCCCAAAGACACTGAGAGGGGGGGGGGGTGAATCAGTGTCTAACCGATTAATAGAATATTTATACTTATTAAGAACTTTTCATCCCAAAACAGTGTACCGGTAAATAAGAATTAATGCAGCAAATAAGAATAACAAAGACAACATAGAGAACACACCATAACACAAGATATTTAATGAGGAAACCCTGTGTGGGAAAAACCTCAGTGGGATTTGTGACCCACAATATTCACTCACTGGCCAATGAATAAATATTACTTACAATGAGGGGCCTGCACATGTAGGAAGGCTAGCAGCCTAGAGCTCATTGCTCAACTACAAAATAGAAGTCTCACTTACAAAAATGGATTATCAAAATCTAATACAATGTACTGCTTCAAATCAGCATCATCTATGCCAGGTTCATTATTGGTTTAAGCTCAGTCTATAACCAAAACCTTCGCTGTCACATATATCACCCTATACAAAATTGCCTTATTCTTCTCATCTATATCATACAAAAAGACCTATAAGATCTCATACATATATGAGTCTTTTACAATATGCCATGTCAGCTTTTACAAGAGATAAGTACATTATAAAATAATAAACAAAAGTTTATTCCATGTCGGCTTGAGTGTCGGTATGCATTGTTGTCATTGTCGGTGAAGTGCCTACCAATGTATGTAGAAGTTTATTACCGGTGTCGGTAACTGTCGGTTGGTTGCCAAATGATTGCCAGTTGGTTGCCATCAATGACAACATCAAATATTCTCATAAGAGTGTAGAATGCCAACAATCTCTTCATCTATGCATTGATCATAGAGTTTAATTAGGTGATGATCAAGAATCAGTATCCATTGCATAGGATAGATAATCTCTTTGATTAGATAAAGGGGGGACAAAGTGTTCTCTAAGATTGACCTTAAGTCAAGATATCGTCAGTTTTGTATCCATGAGGCAGATATTCATTGAACAACCTTTCATACTTGTTATGGTCACTGTGGGTTCACAGTGGTTCCATTTGGGTTGACGAATGCACCCTCAGTGTTTGTGAGTTTGATGAATGGTGTATTATGTACTTATTTAGATCAGTTTGTGCTAGTGTTCTTGGATGACATATTGGTATATTCTAGATCGATGGAGGAGCATGAGGATCATTTGCAATAGGTGTTGCAGTGTTTGAGGGATAATCAACTCTATACCAATTTGGCTAAGTGCAAGTACTTCTAGACTAAGGTGAAGTACCTTGGGCATGTAATTTTAGGAGAGGGGTATTGCAGTGGATCCATCTAAGATCCAGGCCATTGTGGATTGGCTAGCCCAAACAAATGTTTTAGTGGTTTGGAATTTTATAGGGTTGGTTGGTTATTATCACCATTTTGTTCAGGATTTCTCTTGGATAGCTCACCCTATTACTTTTCTTCATAGGAAAGGGAAGAAAATTATGTAAATAGAGCAGCCTGTGGCGGCCTTTCGTACTCTGAAGGAGCTTCGTGTTAGTGAACCTATTCTGGTAGTTCCTTATCCATCTTGAGACTTTGTGGTGTGTACAGATGCTTCTTTGGAGGGCTTAGGAGTAGTGCTTATGTAGGATGATTGTGTTTAATGTGTATCCTCAATTCAAGTGGTTCGTGGTTTGGAGGTATGTAAGTGACTTTTCAAGGTTGACAGTCATTGAACTTAGTGTTCTCTAGGTTTAGTATAACGATGATGTGATTCTATTAATTTGTATTGGAGCAGATGTTCCTATGGTAATTCACGATGCTTGTGTTGGCAATTGACGCTAATTGGATTCATATGTTGTCATTGATGGAAACAAGATTTTGTAGAAAGCATACACCAGAAGATACCGACAGATATCAGTACTGGCACCGGCACCGACATTCAACACTTCAATGAAGTCGACATCAATCTAGGATCCGGGAAAAGGTTTTATTTGTAAAATCATTTTGTAATTACTATATAGAGCTGACATTGAATATCTTTTGTAACGTGTTATAAGCCGATATAAGGCATATTGTTTATAACGGGTATATAAGTCAGTTTATTAGATCATTGTGATATAGGTGTGTGTGTAGAAAAATGTGAAGGATATTTATGTAGATCATTTGTATGAGAAAGTTATATCATGCAATGATCAGTAGATTGTTTGTAAAGCATTCTTAGAGAAATGGGGATACTAGTAAAAGGGTTTAGGGTTTATAAACCGGTACAGAATAAAGCTATAACTAGAACTCTTTTTGGCATTGTAGATGCATTTTGTGAGTTCACCATTATTGTTTTATTTCAGCAGAAGCTTGTAGTTAGTGAGACTCTTTTGTGTTGAGCAATGTGCTCTAGGTAGTGTGCCTTCTTGCATGTGCAGGCCCCCATACAATGTAATATCTTTCATATGGCTAGTGGATTGATATTGTGGGTCACAAATCCCATGGTGGTTTTCCTCTTTGAGATTTTCCATGTATAAAATTCAGTGTGTTATGGTGTTCATTCATGTGGCTGGTTTATTTACTTCATGTTATATGTTTCTTCATTTACCAGTTTATATGTGTATATTATAATAAATTAAAATCTTATTGTACCGACAGAACACTGATTCACCCCCCCTCTCAGTTTTCTTGGATCCCTTCAATTCCAACAATTGGTATCAGAGCCTAGTACCTCAAAGGAAGTTTAACAGCTTGAGGAAGATCCTAAAATCGAAATCATTGAATATGGCTATGGAGAAGCAACTTGAGATGGCACTTGAGGATTATGATGTTGAAAGGTTGATGAACTTAAAGCTGCAAGATGAATGAATTATGCTAATGATTTCATTCTTGTTCTGCAAGAAAGGTTATCATCTGATCAAGCTAGGAGGAATGAACTTTTGCAAAACCAGGATGATGAAGAGAAAAATGCACTTAAGGAACAATGTCAGAAGCTGAGTCAACAAAACATGCTCATGAAGAATAAAATGCAAGACCTGGCTATGAGGATGTCAAAAGATATTGAGGACAAAAATAAGAAGGAAGAAAATCTTGTCCTATCTCTGAAGAACAAATTTGAAGAATAGGGCAGATTGGATCGTGAGAATGATATGTTGAAAAATGATTTAGTACAATCCCAGAATAATGAACAAGAGCTTGAAAGAAATAATGACTCTAAGAAATGATCTGACTATTGCAAGTGAGTATAAAGAAAAATTTAGGATTAGTGCTGCACAGCTGGATGATCTATTGAAAAGAGAAAGGTAGAATGAAGATTCTAGAGGACTTTGATTTGAACAACATGAAAGCTCCGGTACTACAAATAAAGATCAGACAATCAGTATGCAGAACTCATCAGACCAGAGCAAATGGGTAAGGCAATCTATTGCTTAAAAATTTAGTGGTGGATGCTTTTTTTGTAATAAATTTGGGAAAATGGCTAAACAATGTAGAAATAGAGAAAATCAAAACTACAATTCAGTTCTCGGTCAATGCCCAAATTGCAAGAAATATGGTCATAAGTCAAAAGATTGTAGAATGTCATGCATGTGGAAAGTTTGGACATTTGGCTAACCAATTTAGATCAAGGAATGACACCGGATATGGAAAAGCAATTCAAAAGAACAATGTTACATGTTATACATGCAACAAAATAGGTCATATTGCTAAGTACTGCAGAAGCAAGACTAAACTGGTTAGCAATGACAAAGCAAATGAGAAAGGAAAGAATAAGGTAGACAAAATACAACAAGATCACACCAAGAGATGGGTTATAAAGTCGGAGGAACCAAGTGGAGGTGCAACTACACTAGTAACTCCACTGCTAGAACAAAGCATTCTTGCACCGGCAGGAAATTCAACCGGTAAATGAGGCAGACGCCTTAGGGGTTGGCAAATTCATTGCAAATCTTGCATATTCCCCAGAAGAGATCTGGAAAGAGATTGGGAGAGTGGTATTAATCACTGATGGAGGTTTTTCGGGCATAAAACTATGAAACCGACATCTAGTAGGGCGCACCGCTAAGCATTTATGATAGTGAAGAATTAGGGTTTACTCGCTGATAAAAAAGGAAAATTGACTCATTTTCACTCACCCAACACTCGAGCAAACCAGAGCAAAGAAAAGGTGAATCATAGGCAATCAAGAGCTAGCAAAAGCATTCTAAAGAGATTTCCAACAGTTATCTGAGAAGTAATCAAGATCTTTCAAACCAACAATTGCTCTCCACGTATTTATTTGAAATGGCATCCGAATCAACCTCTGCTCCTACTTTCATTGTGGACCCCACTGTAGTTGAGGTTAAGGATAGCCTTAGACCTATTTTTAAAGAAGTTCCTCAAATAGAAATGAAGGAAGACTATTGGTGCATTTGTGAGGGTTCCCGATGGCGTCATATATGTGGAAGATGTCAGGGCTTATATTCATTGCACTTTGGAGGATTTAGGCACTGAGGAAATGAAAAGATGTATAGAAGTTGCAAATAACAATCTTTAGCAGTAAACCTTGGAAAATCAGCCTAATGATGGGTAGAGTCAATGAAATCATAAATGAGACCAGAGAAGGATGGGCTAAATTTTTCCAAAAGAATCCTAATTTCCTTACATCCCAAGAAGAATTTGCTAAGGCAACAACTCCCACCATTCTGGACAGATCCAAAGGAAAAGCAATTTTGGGGAACTTATCAAATTTTGAATGAACCAATAGATGATTCTCGATTAGATGACAAAGTATGGGCTAAACCAACAGAGACAACATTTGTACAGTCTGAGCAAGGTAATATAGATAATGTACAGGATATTGATAATATTGTGGATAATAATCCACTGGCAGTAACAGATACTGCACCAAGTGGCGAAGCCATCAGTGCAAAAGAGGATGAGAAAAGGGATACACCAGGAGAGGATAAAGAAAAGGAAAAGGAAATTGATAAGACACCCAGTAACCTACCAACAGTTGATTCCTCAGCAAAAATTTTGGCAATTGACACTTCTCAAGTTGAGAAGAAATTCATCACAGAGATGAGTCCCACAAAGCTAATGATGATGGTTGCTCAAAATCTAATGAAGGAGGGATCTGCAGACAAAGGAATAATGGATCAGTCAATAACACTTTTGCATAGACTAATTCCAGATTGTATGATTGAAAATGAAGCAAACCCTTCCAGCAAGCTTAAGGTATTGACAGAGCACATCTCTAAAAAATTTCAATCATTGCTCCAGATTTCCGACCGGCAAGCACTTGAAAGATTCACTTTGGCTAAGAAAGCCGCTTTTGACTAGATTATTGAGACAGAGAAAAAGAAAATTAAAGAGAAACTTATACTTATTGAAAATTGTTTGAAACAGTGTACTAACATCTACAGGGTCTGTTGTAATATAGAGATTCTTACAGCAAATGTAGATAAGAGGATAAAGGAGTTACATGAAAAGATTGCTAATATTGCTAACTCTTTTGATGGACTAACTTCACTTAAAACATCTATTGATGGATAAATTTTGACTGTGGAGAACCAAATTTTTGCTTTTTTAAAGGAAAGAGATAAGATCATTCGGAGAGCAAGAAGTCTCAAAGGTTTGGTGAGTCCAAGATTGGATTCACTTGGTGTACATAAAAGGGAATGCAAAGCCCACACCAACAGAAGTCACTGAGAAAGAATAACTTGCACATTTATTGAGTGGACTTGTATCCATATCTGATACATTCAAAACTGACTGGGATACCTATATACAGTTACTAGAGAAAGCTTATACGAAAATCTTGAAATTGGTCAAGATCTAGTAAGTAATCTGTAATTATTCATTCTTTTGCACTGATTCCTAAGAATTATTTCATTTCTTTCACTGGTATTTGGCATTGATGCCAAAGGGGGAGTATATGTATGTGAAAAAAGAAATGAAAAGGAAAGTATGTATATAATCCTAGGGGGAGGATATCAGATAGAGAGTATATGAATCAATATAGTCAATCAGCTCAGGGGGAGCATGTTTCAGCTCAGTTGAACCGACAGGGAATCCATTTTTCACATGAGTGTTGCCATCAATGCCAAAGGGGAATATTGTTGGCAATTGGCACTCATTGGATTCATATGTTATTATTGATGGCAACAGGAATCTATAGAAAGCATACACCGGCAGATACCGATAGATATCGCTACCGGCACCGGCACCGACATCAGTCTGGGATCCGGGAAAAGGTTTTATTTGTAAAATCATTTTGTAATTACTATATAGAGCCGACATTGAATATCTTTTGTAACATTTTGTAAGCCAACATAAGGCATATTGTTTGTAACGGGTATATAAGTCAATTTATTAGGTCATTGTGATATAGGTGTGTGTGTAGAAAAATGTGAAGAAGAAAATGATGCGAAGGATATGTATGTAGATCATTTGTATGTGAAAGTTATATCATGCAATGATCAGTAGATGGTTTGTAAAGCATTATTAGAGAAAAGGGGATACCGGTAAAAGGATTTAGGGTTTATGAACCGGTACAAAATAGAGCTATAACTGGAACTCTTTTTGGCATTGCAGATGCATTTTGTGAGTTCACCATTATTGTTTTATTTCAGCAGAAGCTTGTAGTTAGTGAGACTCTTTTGTGTTGAGTAGTGTGCTCTAGGAAGTGTGCCTTCCTGCATGTGTAGGCCCCCATACTATGTAATATCTTTCATATGGCCAGTGGATTGATATTGTGGGTCACAAATCCCACCGTGGTTTTTCCTCTTTGAGGTTTTCCACGTATAAAATTCAGTGTGTTATGGTGTTCATTCATGTGGTTGGTTATTTACTTTATGTTACATGTCTCTTCATTTACTAGTTTATATGTGTATGTTATAATAAGTTAAATTTTTATTGTACTGGTAGAACACTGATTCACCCCCCCTCTCTGTGTTCTTGGATCCCTTCAATTCCAATAGTTTGTGGATATTTCTGGATCATGTGTCCTCATATGTTGGTGGTCTCCATTGATCATTGAGCTCATAATTGATGATTTTCTCCGTGTGTTAGTGTTCTTCATGTTTTTGGCTGACTAGATGCTTGTAGCATGTTGCAGATATTTGAGGCATAACTTTTAGAGGTGTAACCTATTCGAGGTGATGTTTTGGGTCCATTCTATGTCTTAGCCAACATTGTTTTGGTCCGCATGTGATAATTTGTATCTAATCAACAACTATATCATTGTAATTATTTTATGTGTGTTGAGCCAACCTTGTTTATCTTTCCAAGATTGATGTCATGTATAAATAAATATAATATCTTTGTATTTGAGTGTGGTTGTGGATTAGAGAGTGAGTATATGTGCGAATAATGTATTGATCTTTCGGAAGAAGAGAAGAAGTGTGAAGGAGAGAAAGTTGCTATGTGCTTAACCTAAACTGTAACTAGACATTAAGGATATATTATTTCCTATTCATTACTTCTGGTTGTGATCCAAATCTATTTGTAAGGTAGTGAGCCTTCCCTAGGTTGTAGCCCTTTCTTGTTGTTTTTGAGTAGTGAGCTCTAGGCAATGTGCCTAAATTCATGTGCATTCCCCATTGTAATACTTCTATACTTATAACATAGTATACTCATATTGTGGGTGTGTTCCCACTATGGTTTTTCCCTTGACCAGGTTTTCCAAGTCAAAAATCTTGGTGTTATATGTGTTTATGATGTGTTGTTGATATGTACTTTCATATTTAATTATCAAATCTAAGAATAATTTTAAGGTGTATAGGTTTTTGAGACAATTTATTCATCCCCCTCTCACTTGTCTACCCTATTTCCATTGATTGGTATCAAGCTAGGTTCCTAAGAAGAAGCTTGACCACTTGAAGTGATCCGAGATAGCAACCTACAAGAAGGATAGTCTGAGATTTGATGGCACTAACTACTCTCTTTGGAAGAATTGTATGGAGTGTCACTTGATATGCATTGGTGAATCTTATTGTACTATTACTAAAAAAAATTATACCATTCCTGCAAATGGACCTTAAACTTTGGATGAGATACAGGAAGTTGAATGCAATATTAGGGCTAAGGAAGCATTGTTGAGTGCTCTGACTGACTTTGAGATGACAAATATTATGGAGTTGTAGACTGCTCATGAGATCTGGAAGAAGTTAGAAACTTTGTATGAAGGAGACAATTATGTGAAGATTGCTAAGTTGTAGAGCCTAAAAGGAAAGTATGAGATGTCAAGGATGCGCGAAGATGAGAACATCACTTCTTTTATGCACAAGGTGAATACACGTGTGTAATATCAAATGTGTTGGTGGAAAGCTGGAAGAATCAAAGATTGTTACTAAGGTGCTTAGATCCTTACTTGCATCCTACAAACACAAAGTTTCTACTATTGAGGAGATTCCAAATGCGACTGATGTAACCATGGACATGTTGATTGGTAAGCTTTCAGCCTTTGAGTTAAGTGAGTTTGGTGATTCTGTTCCTAAGGTAGAATCTCCATTCAAAGCTATTGTTTCCAGAAAGGATAACCAGAAATGTGATTAAAGAGAAAGTTATTCAAGGTGGATGTCTAGATATGAGAACGAGAGGAAAGAAATTGAAGAAGAAGAAGAGCAAGATCTTAAGGATCTTGAAGCACTTATTGCCAAGAGATTACCCAAAGGAGTTGGTAAGTATGAAGGAAAGTTGCCTCTTAAATGTTTTTCTTGCAATAAGATAAGTTATTTTTCCTCAAGGTGTCTGAAAAGAGTTCCTAGAAAATATTTCAAGCTTAAATTTCAGAAGAGATGTTATTATGCTGCTGATGAAGGTGTGTCAAATGATGAATCGGATAAAGGAAATACAAGTGATAATGAATGGGTGTTTATTTCTATCAAGGAAGATGATCCAATGCCTACTAGCTACATGAATGTGGAAAAATCTTTGGCCGCATAAGTTGAAGAGAAAGATGAATGGGTGATTGACAATAGATGCTCTCATCATATGGCATGTGATAAGAGTATACGTGTGAGCTTGGAGAAGTATGAAGGTGGAGTTGTAAAGTTTGGTGATGACAAAGCTGGTATAATCCATGGTAGAGGTTCTATTTATCTTGATGGTAAGTACAATATTGATGATGTCTTATATATGGAAGGACTAAAGCATAATATTTTGAGTGTTGACAAGGGATATGATCTTCAATTCAAGAATGGCAAGTGTAGAATCTTGGGTAGCTCTAGAATTGATATTGCATCAAGTACAAAGACTAAAGGTAATATCTTTCACTTAAATAGTGCCAATAAAAGATGTTTGATTACTCAGGTTGATGAAACTTGGTTATGGCATAAAAGGATGTGTCATGTGAATTTTGGTTAAGATAAGTTCTACTCAAGATGTAAGAGATCTTCCTAAGTTGATGAAACCTACTAATCCTATGTGCAAGGAATGTCAGATGGGGAAACAAACCAAAATTACTTTCAAGAGTAAGAAGTATTTTTCAAATGGATTAATGGATCTTGTGTATACTGATTTGTGTGGACCTTCTAGAGTTAGAATCTTGCAAGGAGATAGATATTTCATGTTGTTGATTGATGACTATTCTAGGATGATATGGGTTACTTTCTTAAGGGAGAAGTCTGAAGCTCTAGAGAAATTCAAGATTTTCAAAGCTATGGTTGAGACTGAGACTACTTTGAAGCTAAAGTGTCTGAGATCTGACAGAGGTGGTGAATTCACTTCTGGTAAGTTTAATGCATTTTGTGAAGAACATGGGATAAGAAGATAGTTATCTTCTCCGAGAACCCCTCAGAAAAATGGATTTGTGGAAAGGAAGAATATAACCATTCAAGAACCTGCTATAATAATGGTGTTGTAGGAAAATGTTCTGCATATCTATTGGAGAGAAGCTATGAGTACTGTCGTTTACACTCTTAACAGGGTGAATATAAAAGGTGATATCGGTAAGACTCCTTATGAATTATGGTTTGGTCATGCTCCTACTATTAAATATTTCAAAATTTTTGGAAGTAAATGTTATATCAAGAGGGACGAAGATCTAGGAAAGTTTGATGCTAGATGTGATGAAGGAATATTTCTTGGCTATTCTACTAAAAGCAAGGTCTACTGGTGTTATAATAAGAGACTGAGGAATATAGTTGACAGTGAAAATGTCAGGTTTGATGAAAGAAATGAGAGACAATACAAATCTTGTGGATATGATTTAGACAATTAGAATGATAGTGCAAATAAAGGGAAGCAACCCCAAACCCAAAATCGAGTTCAGTCATTCCGACGAATCCAGTAACTCAAGGAGAATGAGCTAGTGCAAGTGCAGAAGAAAGAACATAAGAGTTTGAAAGTCAAGAAAATCCTAAGACTCCCATGTATGTAAGGTTGAATCATTTTGAATATCAGATCATAGGAGATAGAAATAAAGGTGTTGAAACAAGAAGAAGAGTTGCTAAAAATAAAGTTGAGTATTGTTTGATTTCTAAGATTGAACCTAATGTGAATGAAGCATGAAAGATGAACATTGGGTAAATGCAATGGAAGAAGAATTGATGCAGATTGAAAAGAACAATACATGGATTCTTGTTCCCAGACCTAAAAACAAAAATGTAATTGGAAACAAATGGGTCTTCTGGAACAAATTGAATGAGAAAGGTGAAGTTGTTAGAAACAAAGCTAGACTTGCTTTTAAGGATATTTTTAAATGGAAGGAATTGATTTTTATGAGACTTTTTCTCTAGTGGCAAGAATTGAAGTTGTTAGATTGTTTCTTACTTATGCTGCTTACAATAATTTCAAAGTCTACCAGATGGATGTCAAGTCGACATTCCTAAATAGTGAATTGGAAGAAGAGGTGTACATGGAGAAACCATATGGATTTCAATTGACTGATCAAGGAGACATGGTTTATTGGTTGAAGAAAGAATTGTATGGATTGAAGCAAGTGCCAAGAGGATGGTATGCTAGATTGGATAAGTATTTGTTGAAGCTAGGATTTTACAAAGGTACTGCTGGTAGTAATCTGTATTTCAAAATTGATCACGATAACATTCTAATTATTGAAGTTTTTGTTGATGATATTATCTTTGGAGGGAATGATAGTTTATACAAAGAGTTTTCTATTGAAATATAGAATGAATTTGAGATGTCTATGATTAGAGAAATGAAATTATTTTTGGGTTTACAAATTACTCAGTTCAAAAAAGGAATCTTAATATCTCAGTCCAAGTATGTAAAAGAGTTATTGAAGAAGTTTGGTTTGGATGATACAAAGCCAGTTGGAACTCCTATGGTGACTAGATGTAAGTCAACTAAAGATGATGATTCTCCTAAGGCAAATCAGACCAGATATAGATCTATGATTGGTGGATTGCTCTATTTGACTCAAACTAGAACTGATAACATGAATGTTATTTGTCTTGTTGCTAGATTTCAAGATGATCCTAAGGAATCTCATATTGTAGTTGTTAAAAGAATTTTCAGATATTTGAAAGGAATAGTTGATTTTGGTCTATGGTATCCTAAAGATGATGATTGTACTTTGAGTGCTTTTACTAATGTTGATTGGGTAGGAGATATGGATGACAGAAAGAGTACTAGTGGTGGTTCATTTTTCTTGGGAAGAAGGTTGGTTTCATGGTTGAGAAAAAAACAAAACTCTATTTTTCCATCTATTGCAAAGGCAGAGTATACTGTTGTTGCTAACAATTGTACTCAGGTGGTATGGATGAAGAGAATGTTGAAATATATCATAGTAGTGTATGATGAGCCTATTGCTATCTATTGTGATAATTGAAGTGTAATTAAGAATAATAAGAATCCAAAGTTGCATTCAAAGACTAAACATATATCAATCAAGTTCCACTTTTTGACAGATAAGGTAAATGAGAAGGAAGTTAGATTGGAGTATGTGCCTAAAAAGGAATAGATTGTAGACATTTTCATAAAGCCTTTGCTTAAGGATACTTTTGAGTATCTCAAAGGGAAGTTAGGGGTGATTGCCCCTCCTGATCAAAACTAAGATGCATTGGTTTGCATCAGTCCAATGCATTTCACAGTCATATATTATGATCTAGATTGATTATTGGTGGCTTCTACTCAAGGGGAGTAGTCAGTTTTGTGAGACAAATATTCAGATTTAGTTTTGTGAGTTAGTACTATGGTTTGATTGCAAATATGTGCCTTTAGCATTGATGTCAAAGGGGGAGAGATTCATGTGAAAAACCTTAAGGGGGAGAGAGATTCATAAGAGAGTTGGGAGAGAGAGATTTATTTCATTGATATTTTTTCACATCATATATTTCCATCAATGCCAAAGGGGGAGATTGTTCGAAGCTTGGAGAGATAGTTGGAAGGATGCTGCAAATATGTGCTTCAGAGATATTTGAGATATGTGTTGTCATTGATGTCAAAATATTTCTTTGTGATGCAGTGAAGTTTAGTGAGTTAGTTTGTTCAGTATAGTCAGCATGTTGAAGATCAGAGTTTGCAGATTAAAGGGTTTGTAGAGGATTGTCTATAGTTGATTCAGTTTAGGTTTATGAGGTCCGCATGAAGATTTGATTGAGTTATGGGTATCTGTGTTCTAGCTAATTTTTCAGTTGTTTAGTGATGATAGAGTGTCTATATTTTGATTTTCATTACTCCACATTGTAATATCTGTTGCAAGGTGTGCACCTTTGGTCTCCTTATGTTGTGCAGTGTAGCGCTTGGGTTTGTGACATGGCTTAACCGCCTCCTATGGATTCTATAAATCTAGTGGTTGTATCATACATTAAAAGGTCAATCTTTTGGTGCAACGACAACCACACTTCTAACAAGTGGAATCAGAGCTTGGTCACAAGTTCAAACCCCTCGCTTGTGCTAGGGGGGATTGTTGCAAGGTGTGCATCCTTGGTCTCCTTGTGTTGTGCAATGCAGTGCTCGGGTTTGTGACATGACTTAACCACCTCCAAAGGATTCTATAAGTCTAGTGGTTGTATTAGGCACTAAAAGGTCACTCTTTTGGTGCAACAAAAACCACACTTGTAATAATATCTTGATCTATGGATTGAGAGATATATTTGGGACATTAATGTTTATCCTCAATTCAAGTGGTTCATGGTTTGGAGGTCCACGAGTGATTTTTCAAGGTTGACAGACATTGAAATTAGTGTTCTTGAGATTTGGTATAATGATGATGTGATTCTAGTAATTTTTGTTGGTGTGGATGTTGCTATGGTAATTCATGATGCTTGTGGATATGTATGGATCGTGTGGCTTTTGTGTTGGTGGTCCGCATTGATCATTGAGCTCATAATTGATGATTTTCTTTGTGTGTTAGTGTTCTTCATGTTTTCTGCCAACCAGATGCTTGTAGCATGTTTCAGATGTTCAAGGCATAACTTTTGGAGGATGAACAACTATATCATTGCATTTGTTTTATGTGTGTTGAACTGACCTTGTTGATCTTTCCAAGATCGATGTCATGTATAAATAAATGTAATATCTGTGTATTTGAGCACGGCTGTGGAAGAGAGAGTGAGTATATGCATGAATAATCTATTGATATTTTGGAAGCAAAGAAGAAGTGCGAAGGAGAGAAAGTTGTTATGTGATTAACCAGAACTATAACCAGGCATTAAGGAGATGCTATTTCTAGTTGATTACTTCCAGATGTGATCCAAATCTGTTTGTAAGGGAGTGAGCCTTTCTTGGGTTGTTTCCCTTTCTTGTTGTTTTTTAGTAGTGAGCTCTAGGAAATGTTCCTAAATGCATGTGCATTCCCGATTGTAATACTTCTATACTTCTAACAGATTATACGCATATTGTGGGTGTGTTCCCACTATGGTTTTTCCCTTGACTGGGTTTTCCACGTCAAAAATATTGGTGTTATATGTGTTTATGATTTGCTACTGATATATCCTTTCATGTTTAATTATCAGATCTGAGAATAAGTTTAAGGTGTGTAGGTTTTTGAGACATCTGATTCACCCCCCCTCTTAGTTGTCTACCCTATTTCCATTAGCTCATTTGATTTGTGTAATGTTCCAGTTCAATTTTCTTTCATTGGTTTTATCAAAGAGGGAAAATACTATTATATTTGGCATGATCAGTTGTGTTATATTCTAGGTAGTTTGGCTGGCTTATCTTATCTAGATTGTATTCTTTTTGTCTGGGTTTGCATTGGAGTACGATTTTGGATGTTTCTACGGGTCTCACTATTGTGTGTGTTGATCCACAAGCCATATTGAGAAATGGAGAACATTTTTGGGTCAAATGAATACTATAATTCATTGTTTTCTACATGTTTCATTTGATACGAACTTTGGAGGACGTGTTAGGGGTTTTACTTAGTTGGAATCAACTTATATGGATGTATTTTAACATTTTTGGGTCCTCTTTATCTCTTGGGGTGGACCAAATTTTATTTTTTTATTCGGGTGGCCTATTTTATGTAATTTTGTATGTTCTACTTGAGGTTGAACTAGTTGAGGATTTTGATGATATCAATTGTATATAAGGAAGTGAGAATATGTTAGTTGTGGGTGGGAATATGTGTGAATTTTTTCAAAGTAGATTCAAATGATATGTAGGTAGATTTATTATTGATAAGGTTTGAGAGATAGTTGTGAACTGCTTTGATGATAATATCTTTTGTACACCACAATTGAGGGATAGTGTTTGTGATCATCTATGTTTCTCATTATTTTTTTCACTTGACATAGAGGTTAAAGGACAACTTCATGATTAGGGGATCTTATTCATTTTGGTTTATCTATTCCCATTAGTTGGCGGAAGACAGTGAGTCTAAGGCCATTATTTGTATCTTTCCTTGAAGGAGTGAGTTTCAATTGTGCAAGTCTTTTATATCTTACCCTGAAGCAATGAGTTTCACTTGTACAAGTCTATTGTATCTTTCCCTAAGCTAGTGCACCTTAGTTTTGTAAGTCCTTCAAGGGGCAATGAGCTCCTTGGCGTTTGGCCTAAACATTATAATAAATTATTTCATATTGTGAGTGTGATTCTCATAGTATTTTTTTCTTGTTTAGGGTTTTGCATATAAATTTGGCATCCATGTGTTTGTTGTGTTGTGTAATTTAAGTTTCATGATTGTAGTAGTAAGATAAATATGTTTTGAAGTTTAAAGATTAAGACATTAAGAACATAGATGGTCAGACTGAATCATCCCCCCTCTCATTCCTTGGTATATTCAACACAAAATAATGATCAAAGAGGAAGGGGAATAGGAGGACAAGGACCAAGAAGAGGAGGCATAGTGGAACACGTTTCTAGTGTGGAGAAAGACACAACGCCTTTGAGTGTTCCCAACATCAAGGGGGGATGAATTAAAGGGAGGGTAATGCATGAGTTACCAATGTAGATGAGGATGTTACATATTCTCATTTAGAGGATGTCAAGAGAGGAGAGGTTATTGTTACCAGAAGAGCCTTGCTGAGTGATGAGAAGGAACTGGACCAAACAAAGAATCTATTTTGCATGAGACGTAAGTGTAATGGTAATAATTTGCAATGTTAGTATAGATGGTGGTAGTACTAATAATCTTGTAGAAAAAGAGATGGTTAGAAAGTTAAATTTTGAGAGGAGGAAACATCCACATCCATACTTAATTGGATGGTTGCAAGATGGTCATAGGGTTTGTTGAACCCAAGGTGGAACTGGGGGGGTGAACCAGCCCAAGCAAACAATTATTGCAACATATAAACAATTACACAACAATATATAACCAACACATGAACACCAAGGTTTATAGTGGAAAACCCAAACAAGGAAAAACCATGGTGAACACTTGCCCACCAAAATATATCCACTATGTATATCAGATTACAAAGAAAAGAGCTCATTGCTCCGGACTTTCACAACAAAGCTAATTGCTCATGGGGAAAGATAAAAAAGAGGACTTGCAAAACCTAAAGCTAAATACACTCAGGGTAAGATACAAAAAATGATATGGAAAGAAGGATCTCTTGATCATGAAGTTATCCTTGATCTCTACATCAAGCGACCAACATCATCACACAACTCAAACTTCAACTATCAACACTCTACCTCATAACTTTAATAGTCTCAACACAACTTGCATATCATTCGAACACAAATCTTCTTTACTGCTCACACTTCCTTTGATTTTTTATCTTTACCAAATCATATACACTGTCTCACATCTCACACTTACAACTCAAACACATATATTCCTTATATACAGGATAGATGATCGAATCTTGAACCAAGTTGACCTGAACCAAAATATACTTTCTAAACCAAAAACAAACACATTGATCCACTCCATGAGAAAGAGAGAACCAAATCGCATCTTCCAATAATCAATTCACCAATCTAAAATCACCAAAACCTAACCAACAACATATACACACACTATGCATCCATATAAACATTTACCAATCAAAACATACTCTCCGATGCAAACAACTCAAATTGAGATCTCCACACGCTATGGTGAGACCCATAACATATCAACAAAGCCTCCATAAATAATATTTAGACCTACAGATAGATCAAACATAGAATACCACAACCAACAACGAACAATTCCACAACACCCGGAGAACACAAAGATGTTTTTGAATTATAGAACTATCATATCCATGATGCCAAAACCATAAACAATGAAGATAATAATAATACTCAATACCGATAGCACTTTTCAGACCCGAACACTTTCAAAACAATGAATAGAACAACTGCAACAACAATACAACAAGATAACTCTTCACCACAGACATTCTAGACCAAACCAACATAAAAGTTTGATATCAGTGATAACCATGGCAACTCATCAACATAAACTTTCAATAGGGTTTTGGTTAATGAGTAGTGTTTGGTAATCTTGAAAATTGTGAACTACCATGATGTAGTACTTTGTGACATTATGGCTATGAATGTCACATTTTTTTAGGCCTCCTATGGCAATTGGATTGAACTACAACACTTGATGAATACTAAGAGTGGGGGGGGGTGAATTAGTATACAAAAAATCACTAAACCTGAACACTTTACTAGACTACCAGTAAACCGGTAAAACAATTTAGCAGACAAACCGGTTAGCACACATGCAAACCAAATAGCAAATAATGCAATCACCCACAGACGCACAAACACCATAACAAAAGAGATTTTGACGTGGAAACCCAAATGGGAAAAACCATGGTGAGATGGAACTCACAAGTAACTATCTATAGAATAGGAACCAAACTGGTTAAGGTCAGACCGGTTAAGGTTGTACAATGTTCTTTACCAGAACAGATCATGTTAGGAATCTCAATCTCTATTAGGAGATAAGTCCGATTAAAGACTACCTTTCTAGAAGATTTTAGATCCACAGATGTGAACCACCTTGTTAGAGGATTTACAAAAGGCTTTTGGGCCTACCTGGTTAAGGGCTTCAAACTTCTCAAAGATGTGAGTAATCAACAAGTGAGTGATCCAGCAAATAGCACAAATTGCTTGGTTAGATCCTTGATATCTCGTTCCTAATGCATTCCAGCATTACTTTAGTCTTCAACTCATTCACATTCTCTCTAACTCATCAACCACCTTAAACCCTAGCAACAACATAAAACCCTAGACATGATGTCCTTATAAAGGAATCTGATTTCATGTCGGTCCAATAGGATTACATTACAATTTCCTAGTTTCAATGCATCTAGACATATTCTGTAACATGACACAAAAAGCACTGTTGAAGTGTCGGCACCATCAAACAATTGGTGGATGGTAACTCATCACAAAATGTCGGTTGGTAACTCATCACATAGTATTACCGGTTCATACAAAATACGGGTTGCCGGTTTGACAAAAATGAAGACTGGGAAATATGTGTTTTGTCGCTTTGATCCTTCGTACCGCTTGAGATCCTCGAACCGCTTGGGGTCAACATACCGCTTCAAATCGGTAAGCATTTTCTGCAAAACACCGATAGTCTAAGGACTATAATGCATCATACCGGTTGGGAACAATTGCCGGTTGAGCATAACTCATACATATAAAAGTGATCTCAATGCAAGTGTGTGTCCATCAATGACAATCACAACATAATCATCAAAAATGCCAACAATACTGAGGTATATGCAAACACCTATTCATTGACAAAGGATAGAGTTGCCACAAGATGAAGACCCTAAAGGAGGAAGAAGGAAAGGTATGCACCAATACAAGAATTTGCTTGGTTAGTGGCATGAGAGAGTTAGTGAAATAAGATGAGGATGAAGAGGCTGACTTACTAGTGTGAGTTGCAATAATATGACTTGCATTAAAAGCAAAAAGATCAAAAGTTCCAACAAAAAAGGATGAGGTAAAATCTAATTCTTGTAATGAGAAGGGTAAGATTGGGATGGATATATTATAACACGAAATCCTTTGAAAGACAAGAGTGCAACTAGAAGTTAAGAAGAAAATGAACAAGAGAAAGTGGATTTCCTTGATGGTTCCTTCTTTAACATTGGTGAAGATGAAGATATCTTGTTGGAAGAGGATATAAGAAAGACTGATAGTTTGGTGCAAATTTAAAATAATGAATCCCATTGTGTTTATACTTACAATATTTTAAATACAGAGAAGAATGAGTTTGTAGAAAAAACACGTCTTTGTGAAGGCATACATAAAATATAAAACACTATGTTGTACTTGAAGCTAATGATGAAAACAATTTTGCAACAACAACATATGTCATCCATGACTTTCATTTTGAAGAAGAGAATACATATGACTTCCTAGAGTTTGATAATACAACTTTATTCAAGCTATATTATATTCAAAGGGGAAGAAAGAGAGGAAGAATGAAAGAAGGAAGAGACATAAATGTGTAGACTAAGGCAAAGAAGAGTGGGGAAGCAAACAAAGAAGAATAGTGGATTCAACATCAACAAATAGTTTTCAAATATTCATGATCTTCTTTCATGGAATATTTCTTCTTACTTGAGGTGTTTGATGCAAGAGCATCTAGGGTGTAAGAACAATCTTTAATCCCCCAAAAGTATTGTTCTTTCAATAAGGGCTCAAATGGCAAAATTACTATTTTTACATAAAAAGAAAAAAAATATCTACACATGAGAGTAAATATCATTTACATAGTTAATAATAAAAACCAAATGTTACTACAATAACAAAGTAGGAGGGAGTCTACAATTTTTCAGCATACTCAAAGGTAAGCAGTTAGGGCAATGGGGGGATGTTACTTTTGAGGATCCACCTCTACCTAAGGATTCTTTCGGGTTGAAGTCAGAACATATCTCGCAATGGGTCTTCCATAATGGGAATTGGATGGACATGGAAGTCTTGGGGCAACATGAGAAATGAGTGAGTTATTTGCATGACAAAGTGAGATCAGTTTCTAAATACTTCCAAGGTTTTTTCATGATCAGAGGAGAAATACACAATACAGAGGTAATCCTAAAAATGATGTTCATTGCCACATTGGTCTAAATGGAATTGGTCTAGAGCATGGTAGGAATGGAAAGAATATGGACAGATCTTGGAAGGATGTGGTATAAACATCAAACCCTAGGAAGTCAAATACCCCTAAAGTGGCCAATACATCTCTTGTAGGGACAAAATCAGGAGCTAGGGTTTCCTCTCAGGCGGGCCAACCTATTTCGGGATCTTTAGGTTCAAATAAGGCTCCTCGGTCTTCGATGAATGATAAATCCTCTAATCCTGGATTAGGTACCTCTAGGGTGCAAAAGGTATGGACTCTAATTCTATTAATTGATATAGTTGAGAGCCCTCTGGCTAAAAAATCCCATGATTTGCATTCACTTGCAGTAATTATCCAAGTATGGGGTGATGCTATTAACCTTTCAAAATTACATGATAAATGGTTTGGAATTATTTATTTTCAAGTAATGTCTGCTAGCTCCTTCATTGTTGTATTTGATTCTGCTGATGCGAGAGCTAGGGTTTTAGAGACTCCTTTTTCCTGGATTGGGAGGAATTTGGATTTTGTAGAAGTTTGGAAACCCTTCTTTGTACCCTCTTGGGCTAACCCTAGGCAGATCCCAATGTGGTTTAAACTGCCCAAATTTCCTTTTGAATTTGCAGAATGTAATGTTGTAAAAATGGTGGGGGATTCTTTTGGCACCTTTCTTCTTTCTCACTTGCTCTTTGAACATGATTACTTTCTTTTTAAAATTTGTGTTTTGGTCAATCTGAATGATAACCTTCCTAGGGCTTGCAACATTAAATTTATTGATGGCATATGGCGTCAAGATATTGTTAAAGATTCTGATTGTTTTGGGAGATCATCTATAGTTATGGATTCCCCATTATTTTCAAACCTTAAAAACATCTTTTGAGAAATCCATTAGGGATCAATTAGCTGAACAAAAGACTTTGGCCAAGGGCGATGTGAATTTGGAAACCCTTTCTTGGCATGAAATACAAAATATTCTTATGTAGAATGGTCACGATTCTGCGAATCTCTCAAATCATAAACCTTTCTCTACCCCTCATATGGAAAATGTTGTGGATGTTGGTAGGGTAGAAGTTGATTTCCCCCTATGGATAATATTAGTGTTCTACCTACTAGGCAAGGAAATTTCTTGGGTATGGGAGGTGAAACCTTTATTTATTTCCCTGATAAATACCCCTTTGAATAACCCTAGGTTGTACGTTCCTATGATTTTTTCTTATGAACAATTAATTGTGCAAGTGCAAAATTTGGTTAACAAGAATAATATTGTTTTGGACTCACTTACTACGGATAGAGTGATTAATTCCATTGATAATGATTTGACTGCTCTAAAGAAGATTTTTTCAATCCCTCCTTCTTGTAATCCTTTTGATGTGTTGTCAAATGAAAAGGATAATGATAAGGAAAACATGCCTCCTTATGTCTCTGAGGTTCCTTTGATTACAGAAAACAAGCTTCCAATTGTTCAGACTCCTCTATCCCTGGGGTCTACATTCACTTCTCCTTCAAAAAAGGGTCGAAAGCTGAAGCATTTTAAGACTTAGCAGGAGATTTTTGTTGGTCTACAGAATACTCTAATCTCAACTCCTGAAACTTCTATCAAGAAGAAAAAGAAAAAAATTGTTAGCCCACCTGTAACTAGGTCTATTGCCACTAAGAGGAATTTGTAGAATGCATTTATTGAGGAAAAGATCTCTCAAAAGTCTAACCAAGGAAAGAGGGGAGCCTAAGCCTCCCCTCGAAGCCAATGAGAATAATTTATTGGAATTTTACGGGCTTAAATGCACCTAAAAAAAGGAACTTGATTAAATCCCAATTGGTTTTAATGAAGTGTGATGTTCTCATGTTGCAAGAAACTAAGTTAAGTATGGCTTCTACTGAATCCTTATTTTTGTCTTAGAAGATTTGGAAGTTTTGTGCCTCCTCCTCTCTGGGAGCGTCGGGGGGGCTTGCTTTTCTCTGGAATGATTTTAATGTTGAGTTGTCTTTGGTTGCTTCCTCTAGTAATTGGATGTTAGCTTTGATTAAAAGCATATCTTTGAAGACTAAGTTTTGGCTTTTTAATATATATGGCCATGTGGGTATCTTGCAGAAAAGAAAAAATTGGGAGTGATTGATTTGTGTTTCTTCTCCCCTGCATAATAGTCTATTGATTCTTGGTGGATATTTTAATGCTATTTCGGACTTGGAGGAGAAAATTGGAGGTATTTTTCCCAATAGCAAGATTATTGTTGATTCGAATTTTTTATTCAAAATATGGGACTGATGGACTGTAAGACTCAGAATGGTCCCTTTACTTGGACAAATATGTGAAAATATTTATCCCACATTGCTGAAAGGCTTGACCATTTCCTTGTTTCAAAAAATTGGATAGAATCTTATTTGAATTTTTTCTCTTTAATTTTGCCTAATGCGGGATCTAATCATTTTCCAATTTCATTTTCCATTCTTGAGGATAGAGTTCCGCAAAAGATTCCTTTCAAGTTTGAACCTATGTGGTTTAGGGATTCTACTTTCTTGCCTTTGTTAAGAGATCGGTGGCTTTCTGCTCCCTTCTTTGAAGGATCTAGAATGTTTCAGCTTAATAAAAAACTAGTCTTTTTAAAAGAAAAGATTAAAGAATGGAATATCTCCCATTTTAAAAATATTTTTCTTCAGAAAGGGAGAATATAGAGGGAAATTGAATATTTAAATGATTTTTTTTTTAGCAATGGTTGGATTCCACATCTTATGATGGGCTCAAATACCTTAGGTCTCAGCTTGAGGAGGTCTTAGCTAGAGAAGAAATTTACTAGAGATAGAAATATAGGGACCTCTGACTTTCTAAAGGGGATAGAAATACTAAATTATTCCACTCTTCTACCAAACTTAAGAGGCAATGAAATAGAGTCTCTTGTATCCAGGATGCCAATGGATCTCTTTTGGGAGAGGAGGATGCTATTTCAATAGAGGCTATTAGGTTTTTTAAATCCTTACTCTCAGCTAAACCTAATACTATGGATAATGTTGGTTCCCCATAAAGCATATGGTGGGGTTTTACACTGCGATAGAGGCAAAAACCAGGTCGAGCCCTCAAATTTATGCATGGAGAATCCAACTCTAGACTATTTAGAATACTTGGGGACTTGGACCAACATATAACAAGGATTTTATTAATCCTTTTACACTTCGGGCTCTAGAAAACCTGAGAGGGTAATCCCTTAATGCACTTGCAATATCCACACCACACTTGCAGACAATATTAAAACAAAGAAGAAGGTCTCATTCTTAAGATGGACTCAACAAAGAGGGAGAATGCTACAGAGTGGCTAGCTCTCAGTGACCCTTGACTTGCTTTGGAGCATGAGACTTTTTTTGACAAGCAACAACATATACAGAAATGAAAAGATATTCTAATATTGGCAGTTCACAACAAGTTGTCGATTAGTTATGAGAAAAGAACTATTACTAGAAATAACTACAAGCCATGGCCGATGTCTTATTCATTGGGTGACTGAAATTACAAAATGTAAGATGAAAATATAATACAACCTTTTATCTAATAGCTGAGGATCTAAAGATAACACTACCTTGCAATGTATCTCATCTATCCGTCCCAACCCAAAATATTTATCACAATCCATGTATAAGCCCCATCAATCTACAAATTCTATCTAATAAATTTAACCAACCCCTTAGGTCAGAGCATAAGACAAAAAATACATACATCATAATAATGCAATGAATGAGAAAAACCCTTGATCTTACTCATTCAAAACATAACAGAGTCACACACTAGAGAAAATGAATTTGGACCATGCTTTAATTCATTTAATAAGCTATTTTCTATTACAAATCACCTTACATATAACTCCTTCAAGAACCTCTAATAAAATATGACACAAGACCCATTTTATTTGCTCTATAAATTCCTATTAGAGTCTACTCTTTTTCACCTAGACTTATTGTTCATGACCAAGGATTTGGATCCAAACTTGTGGACCAAATTTATCGACCCCCAAGACTTGTGACCAAATTTCGCAACCTCTTTCGCATGGCCTTGAATTCCCTTTTAATGACACAAGGGAGAAAATAAGCTTTGGGTCAGAGGAAACACCTATCACAAGCTTATAAGACCGCTTGTAACTTTGTTACATAAATATTCCTCACAATCTCCCAAAAGAAAACTGTACATACTGGCGTTCATGATAAAGTACAACCAAAATTCCTAACTGCATTTTGGTAGAAACAAAACCTTTTGAGCCATTCCACTATCATCCTTGATGCTCCCAGATGGACTGTGAGATGCACCTTGATGCTCTACAAAGCATTTCCCTTTAAGAAGAGGGTTTAGATCCCAGCAAGAAGTAAAGTCGCCCCTAAACTAGAGGAGGAGATCCAACCTTCATGCTTAGGATCAGAGAAAGTGGGAAAAGGAACTCCTAGAGGAACATAAAGTGAAGGGAAGGCATTGCAGATTCCATGTCATCTCAAAGATGACTGGATGTTGCCTCCTCCCCAACCCTGTTTAGCTCTTGTTCCTCTGAGAGGCCCTTCCTAGAACCCTTTGCCAACCAATGGTAGAGGAGAGACATAAGATGAGTTATGCAGGACTTGTTCTAATGAGAAGTGGATTTCAAGCCTCCATTGAATATCCTCCCAACTTTCAAGGCTCAATTGACTATAAGTATACTCACTCACAAAAAAATTCCATCTAGTATCATAGAGCTCAGTGTAACTCCTAGCACGATACTACTCACAAATCATTCATAATTTCAAAACCTTCTGAGAAGAGAATGAATTTTCTATTCCTCCTACCAACTGAAGACACCACCTAGCTGTATTTATAATGAAAATACCTTTCTTAGTGGTGCTCGTGCATGGGAAAATCATCATTTCAATGCTTTTCTACTCATCCTGCCAGCAAATGGATTCAAGAAATCATAACCATCAAATAAAAACAACATCAAATTCAAACTGCCAATTCGCTGCTCTTTGACCAAGTTCACCTTACGTGAATGATTTTGTTCCTAATGACTTGATTTCTTGATTGCAAACTTTCTGTTTCAAGATCCCCTTTTTGATATTGAGTCCTTATCTTTTGAAAGTTTCTTGGCAATATTTTCTTGATTTTCTGCCTTACTATGAGAATCCCTGATAGTACACAGCCTATGATCTTCTTGACAGGTCCTTGATCACTTCGTTTCCAGCTCATAAATCATCCTTATCCTCTCATCCCTATGAAGATCTCAACTTCTCTTTGTAGTGGTAAAGAAAACTTGTTGAGATTGTCACCTCTGGAACTACCAACAAACAACCCTTAAAGCGGGCTTCTTAAAAATCAGTCGGTGTCCACGTGTCTCACCTTCTCTCTATTTGTTCCATGTCGACATGCTTATTCCCTTTTTTTTTATTTTCCCATGTGAATGACAATGAAATAGTCCAAATCACCCCCTTTGAAAAACACTTTGTTTCCACATTAGATCTGTCCAGCACAACACATCGCGTGATCATCATCAATCAATATGATATTGACCTTCTCCTATGGAAAAATAGGTCCACAAAAGTTTGACTGTGCATCGTCCAGTCATCTTCTAGATCAATTATGTTAGCAACCCCACCTTCGCACCTTCCTGGTCTGCCTGGGACACGAGACATCATCTCACGATGTCACAGTCCTTAACTTCCTTGTATCTTCCTTCGTAGGACTGCAAGGGTCATCTGATCTGCTCGTTCATTACGTGCAAGTTATAATATCCACTCAATACTTGTCTCTATCCTTTGAGCATCTTCCCCCTTGAGTTAAAACATCATCGTTCATTTGATGCACATGTAGAATTATAGAACCTTTAGTTGCTATTGTTAATCAACATTAAGGCCAAACTTAGGGAAAATAAATATCTACTACAATATTAGAGGGGGCCCAACCATAGTCAAAAGATGTAAGATTTAGGAAAATTTAAAAGGTTAGAAGAAGAAAAACTCCTAGAAAAAGGAACACGGTCCCCTTCAACAATGGAAAAGACCCTCATTTAGGTGAAAAAGGTAATGAAGAAACATAATAGGCTTTAGGTTTAAAATAAAAAGCTCACCCGGGAACACATAAACCTAGAAACCATAAACCTTGAGGGTAAAATAGAGAGAAACATTAATTCAAAATGACTAAAACTTTGCTAGGGACATCAAATTTTTGCATAGTCATTTTTCAGGACTATCAGATAATAATATGCTCAAGTCTATTCCTTCCCTTGTTTCAGAAGATGATAATAAGATTCTCATGGCTCCTTTTACTAATAATGAGGTGAAGGAGGTTGTTTTCTCTATCGGACCAAACAAGGCTCCAGGTCCTGGCAGTTTTACTGCTTTATTCTATCAAAAATGTTGGGAGTTTGTAGGTAATGATGTTCTTCTAGCTCTAGAAGAATATAGGAGTAATAGATCCATTTTTAAGGAATTAAATACTACTCTGATTGCCATTATTCCTAAGATTGTCAATCCCAAATCCTTTGCTGATTTTCGTCTTATAGCCTTATCTAACACTTTGTATAAAATCTTCACGAAGGCTATATCTGTTAGACTTGCTAAACTTATTCCAAAGAATATTTCAATAGAGCAAGGGGGTTTTGTTGCTAGTATAGAAACCTCAGACGATGCCATTGTGGCTCATGAGATTCTTCATTCCATTCTCTTAGAAAATTCTTGCAATGAACCTTAAGTTAGATATGATGAAAGCCTATGACAGGGTTGATTGGAATGCTTTGCTTTTGGTCCTTAGCAAATTTGGTTTTGGGAAATCATGGATCAAATGGATTTATGCTTGTATTTATTTGTCTAGGTTTTCGATCCTTCTAAATGGGTCTCTGTGTGGTTTTGTTTCTTCATCTCAAGGTGTCAAGAAAGGGGACCATTTGTCTCCATTTTTTTCATTATTATGTCTGAAGCCTTAAGTTGTGCCATTCAATTGGCCAAATCTTCTGGCCTTTGGAAGGGAATTCATGTTGCTAATCTGTCAGAGTCATTTTCTCATTATCTTTTTGTTGATGATACTCTATTGTTTGGTTATGCTTCCATGGCAGAGGCCAAGGTCATTAGGAAAATCATTTTTTATTATTTTTCTTTTTCGGGCTAAAAGGTTAATAGTGACAAATCCATTTTTTTCTTTCTCAACACTTCTCCCTTGGTTCAAAAGAGGTTGCAACTATTCTAGGGATATAAAGTAGGAAATTTCCCCTGCAAGTATCTTGGTGTTCCATTTTTTGTTGGATCAGAGAAACATAATTTTTGGGATAGAGTGATTTCTTTAGTGTCTACTAGGATCTTGTCTTGGAATCATAAATGGCTTACTCTATTGAGAAAGATCCTTTTGATTTAATCTCTTAAATGTAGTTCCTATCTAGTTAATATTGGTCTTGAAAACTCCTAAAGCCTCAATTATTCAACTTCACTCCATTTTAAGATCTTTTTTATGGAATGATAATAGGGGAGGTAGAGAAAATTCCTCTCCTTGCATGGGAGAAGGTATGTCTCCCAAAGGATTTGGGTGGGTCGGGTATTCAAGATCTTAATAAGTAGAATCAAGCTCTAGGAGAAAAATTGGTTTGAAAATTGTAGAAGGAACCTAATAGTTCTTGGGCCACCATCATGTTTTCTAAGTATTTGGTGAGGGATTCTAGGGAGAGCATCTTTACTACCCCTTCTCTTCCTAAGGGCTCTTCCATTTGGAACTTCATGGTGAAATGTAGATTAGTTATCCTCCCTCATATTTCTTGGGTCATTCATAATGGTAGGAAAGCTAGGTTTTGGGATGAGGTGTGGAATGTACATGCTTCTTTGATAAATACAAGGGATTGGTCTCCTATTATCAATTTGCTAAGATCTGAATGGGGTGTGCATGTAGCTGATTATTTTTACATTGATACCTTGGGCCCATATCTGGTGGCTTGGTGGAAATCAATTGATTTTATTCTTGTGGACCAATATTTAAAAAATACTTATGTGGAGGAACTTTAGAAGAGGTCACTTCTCTTTTAGAATTATGAAGATGAATTGATTTGGACCAAGAACACCTCAGGCTCATACTAAGTTAGGGATGGTTATAAGTCTCTCATGCCTTCATCAACTGATCTTCCTTGGCCCTCTAAACTCTTATGGAGTGTATCTTGTCTTCCAAAGCTTGGACTTTTGCATGGCTTGCATTTCAGGATAGAGTACTTACTAGCATGAGATTAGATAGGCTTCAGATTACAGTTGTTTTCCCTTGTGTATTATGTGGCTCTTATTTGGAATCATCCTCCCATTTATTTATGCACTATCAATTTGCATTTAGATGTTGGTATTGGCTTTTTGATAAACTTGGTTGGTCCTCTGCTCTCTATTCGGACCTCTTGTCTCAGTTTAGGGCATGGTCTCTCTTATTCCCTTCTTCCTTTTATTTATGTCTATGGGTGGTGGCCCTATCTATTATTGTGTGGATAATTTGGTTAGAAAGAAACAATAGAATTTTTAAGAAGAAATCTTCTTCATTGTTGGAGGTGCTGACCAAAGTTGAGATTTCAATTTTAGAATTTGTCTTTGCTTATGTTTATAAGAATCTTGATCATCTTAATTCCTTCTCTCAATGGGATAGATAGATTACCAGACATTGGTAGGCTCTTAAATTACTCCCTCCTCATGGCTTGGTTGCTAAATGCTTTGCCTTAGTCATTAAAAGGAAAAATGCCAAATGGTGCCCCCCCCTCATTCTAAGTTCAAATTAAATTATGATGGTGCCTCCAGGGGGAATCCTGGTAAGGTAGGCATTGGAGTGGTCATTTTTTTTAATCATAATTCAAACATAGTGAAAGTAGGTTGTCAAGATATTGGAATTGGGACTAATAATTATGTTGAGTTTCAAGCTTTATCTTTTGGCCTTGACCTAGCCATTTCCCTTGGTATTAAAAATATCATTATTGATGGATATTCATGTTACAAGCTAGGGTTATTGTTGCACCAAAAGATCGACCTGTCAATGCCCGATACAACCACTAGACTTATAGAATCCACAGGAGGCTGTTAAAACATGTCACGAATCCCCACGAGGGATGTTGGCCCACTTCCAATAATCCCCTCTCAACATCACTTGGCATGGCTTGCATGATTTGAACCTGTGACCAAGCTCTGATACCACTTGTTACAAGATAGGGTTATCGTTGCACCAAAATATCGATCTGTCAATGCCCAATACAACCACTAGACTTATAGAATCCATGAGAGGTTGTTAAACCATGTCACGAATCCCCATGAGGGATGCTAGCCCACTACCAACAATTACATGGTTACATTTACTAATAGGAGAATTCACTCCTGCTGTCTTCAATATCTGCTAGATCGACTTCTGTTGCAGCTTTCATTTTTTGATGAACCTATTCCATTTCCCATTGTTATAGAGAGATTAATAGAGTTGCATATTTTTTAGCCAAAAAGGCAATTGATGAACAAGCTGATCATTTGGATGTTGTTGCTTTAGATATTCCTTCCTTTTTTATTGACATTATAATTAAGGGTAAGCATGTAAGTGCTTAGTATTGGGTATGAGATTTTCTTCTCAGTTCTTCATTTTGGTATGATGTCATGATCTGTGGATTGTGATTGCATTAAACTTGTTGAAGTGATCATTATAGTTAATTGTTTAATTGAGGTCTCTTTTCACCTCGAGCATAATTATGATTGTTGATAACAATATGATATGATAGTCTTTGTACTCTTCCAGATGATGTACAATTTATGTGTGCATCATTCGAAAGGGTACTTGTTATCTTCCTAATATACTCAGTCTGTTGTACATTATAATGGAATATTCAATGTTTTCATGTGGCCTAACATAATCTATTTTCATGTTATAATATTACTAAAAGGCATGACATACTCTGATTTCATGGACTATGTTGGGCTCACCTGATTCAATGAGAGTTTATTTTTCCTATTTGAGGGTAATTTACAATTAAGCTTCTTGGTTGGCACCCCTCATGAGGTTCAATACTGGGTTGTGTTGTATTGGGGGTGGTGCTTTTCACGTATGTCATGCTATGTATGAGTATGTGGTTGCACCTTCACTAATGTAATGCATTCAAGTTTTATCATTGGGGGTGGTGTCTCCTACGTTTCTTATATTTGGTCTAACTTTGTATGATTACTCCATGCAAAATTTAAATTGCTTCTTTTGGGTTGTAGTTATCAACATTTCTATTGGTGGCCTTGATTTGTTTCTCCCGTACTTGGCTATCCTAGGATGTTAATTTTTATTTGAATACCTATCATATTGCATTGGATGCACATTTTTCATATCTTGTCATTGCAAATACTTTGGAGATTGCTTCATGTCATCGTGCTCTGTTTCTATTTCATCTAGGTTGGTCATATCTTTGAGGATTATGTGGTTTAATTATGATTGTTGATGCTTGATATCCTGCTCGAGTCGACTCTCTTAGCTCATGTGGGATGTTGTGCATCACTACTAGGCAGTATATGTTATGATGACTCTATTAATGAGGTTAGTTTTATATATGCTTGGGAAATATGAGCTTTGTGGTATTAGAGGTTCTTTCACTTGTGTGAATTTATGTTTATCCTCATGTTGCTTGCTCAATCTGAAGTTCGATATAGAGTCTTCATTCTTCAAAAGTTTGGTGATTTTCATGACTCTCATACATACGATGATGATAAACTTGGGTGTATTTTTGACTTGTGTTCTCCGAATGTTGTTTATGTAATTCGGAAGGTGGTGGGTAAATCTTGGTTAGTGGAAAATGCATATGCTAGTATATGTGAAGTGGTTTCTCACTATTTGCATGAATTTTCTTATGGATGCTCCTATGGTTCGGGCTTTGGCTGATACCTTCTTGGTCTCATCACTCTATTCTTCTAATGATATGGATTATGCTTTGTCTTTTTACAGTTTTTTATTATGGTTTGCTCCCTTATGGTGGTTTCATGCCTCTTACTGCACTTCTTGCTAATGGATGTAATGGAGAATTGTTTTTTGTAGCCATATGTGGACTAATTGGAGATTGATATGATGATACAATTATACAATTTGAAAGATTGATCGATCATGTTCCTCCTCTTTATTTAGATACTTCCCTTGATGTGTTCATTGGGATCCACTCTCTCTTGGAGATTCAGGTTGTTGTTTCTGGATCCCCTCAAGTGGTTGAACCTTTGAAGATGTTTCCTCCTTTTTCAAGTGATGCTACACCTCCTATTGAAAGTACAAGTGCATGGTTTTTTGGGTCTTGATTCACACATTATTCATGGAACTATTTGTAAATCGTGTTTATAGATGTGTCAAGATGATGTCTATTGGTTTGGTCTGGTCAAGGTTAGGTATTGGTATGATACTTTGTACAGGTTTTGTCCAATTGTTGTAATTGGGTGGGTTTTTTAGTAAGAGTTATAACTGAAGGTTTTCTTCGTCGTTCTTTCCTCCTGGGATGCTCTTTTGAACCAGGTTTTTTGTTAAAAAAAAATAGAATAAAATTTCAGTAGCTTAGCCACTTTTATCAATATATATATATATATATATATATATATATATATATATATATATATATATCATTTACATGATAAGCTTACTTAGTCTTAGCTGGCATAAGTTAGTTATCATAAAGTTACTTTCATAGTTTGTCATTTAATATAAAGTTCATAGGATCATGTTAGTTGTGCTAGGTGGTGTTCTAGAAGATATAAGCCCATTTCTCATTATTTAATAATTGGTTTAGGCATTTAATTTTGTATCAAAGGTGGTTGTACCCACCTCTTCATCTCTTGCCTATCCAAGCATGATATATCAACATTTGTATTCACATCTACCCATTATCAATATATACATCATTATGCATTGTTCTATCTATTTCTCTATTTTTGTTGTGTTTTTGGGTTTGTAAGCGGAGTACCCCTTCATCAATAGGAAATTTAAACTTATTTAAATTTTAATTTGGCATCTTTTTATGATTAATCACATTGATAACTATTTATGAGTTGCCTTCCAAGTGTATTTTTGTCACCCCCATTTCGCTCACCACTTTCAAGGTGAGAAATACTACCTAAAAATCTACTTCATTATTTGTTTCCCCTATCAATTGTTGAGAACCAAAGGCCAAAATATTAGCCTCCCTATCTCTTATCACTCAACTAAACCTAGACGGTCCTAGATTACCACGTGAAGCCCCATCAAAATTAGCTTTTATCCATCCTTCACCTAGGGTTTTCCATCTAATTTATGTTCTATTGATTCTACTTGGATGAACTCAGCCAAACCCATTAATGGTTGTACATAAGATCTATGTTATTGAATTTGAAGCAAAATGTTTAAAATTTGATGAGGTAAAAACAAGGAAAATAATACAATGCTCCTTATGTGTGGTAATTGTGATATTGATTGCAAGAAATAGGATTTTATACTTTATTTTAGTAATGGGAAGGAAACGAAAACTCCATATATGATTATCATAGGAAAATTAGCATGGCCATGAAGAGTGGAATATGCAAAAAAAAAATAGACATAATTTGCACATGATGTGTGGGTAGAATGATCAGACTCCCCTTATAAAATAAAAGATTTTTTTTTTAATGAAATTATTAAATCATGCATAAAAAATGGATCCTACATAATATAGAAAATAATTTTAAGATGTCAATTAGATGTTTAGGGACTTGCAATAATATATCACAATATAGACCAATATAAGAATCTTAACATATCATATACTATTACATGCTTATTGTTGTGTGTTACACAACACAACCCATCTATGTAATAAACGGGAACCCTTTAAAAATTTTGCAAAATAAAAGCTTCATTTCCATTGATTAAGTGAAGTGAAATAATCAAACATTGGGATAAAATGGATTTCAAGAATAAGTGGAAGCCATGACAGGACTGGGTTTTTTCCCACTGATGAAATAATCGGCAAAATGGTTTAAAGTTGTGGCGTTAGATACTTTGTGGAAGGATATCAACATTCAACATTAAATAAACATGGTGTTTAAAAAAGAGTAGAGATCAAAAGTTGAAATGCACCCACAGTCCGATAGTTCCCCGAAATGAATTAAAAATTTCCTATACCTGCTAGATAGCGAAGACTTTTGGAGAATAGAAAAGAAGAGAATTTGAATAAAAAATAGCGAATTGATCCGACACCCATGTTGGTAAAAATATTTGTCACTGCGATTAATTCTCCAAACCCGACCCTGTTTCCCCAAAAAGCAGTGACAATCATTCCAACAGTTGGAGAGATTGTGGTGAAGCCACAATCTTCCTCTGCGTTTGATAGGGGCAACTCCCTCATGATGGGGGGTTTTTGGGATATTTGTGTACTTTTGACCTGAAAGTACATAAAGAAGAAAACATAAAACTAAAGGGAAATTAAAGATAGAAACCCCAACAATAGACATACGAACATCAACTGAGATTTCTCAACATTTGTAACAAATTACAAGGGGAGTTTATAACATAATATGTCTAGCCATGAGATGATGATAAAAAAGAATGAAAAATCTCAGCATACGCAGAGATAAGATACTTTAGCACATTCAAACTAAGATACCAAAGGTTGCTTGTGTATCATCACATCAATTGTACAAATCACATATGCATAAAAAGACTACCAATTTGACATAAAAGAAATCATAAATGATAACACATGAATACATTTAGAACACACAAACTAAAATGTATTCTTCATTATCCTTTTGGAAATATACAAGTCCAAAATCCTTTCTATACATAGTGCAAATCAAAATATCATTACAAGTTTCTCCTAGAATTTCAGCAAAGTTTCCCCTCTGTAAAAAGTCTCCCTTTACAAATCAAATAGCCTTGTATTTATAGGCATTTTGCAATAAATAATTCATAACTACTTTTGGTAACCACTTTGTGTAACTACTTAGAATAACTTCCTAAATAGCCACTTAGGATAACCACTTTTGGTAACTACTTAGGACAACCAACTTAGGAAAACCACCTAAATCAAGACTTATAATAACTACCTTTTGAAGGAAAGTTAGGATTTACCTAAATTTTACAAAAGTAAGCCCAAAAGATAAATTTAATTACAATTCGTGACATAAATCACTTTTTCAAAAGACAATGTCAAACCCATTACATTGAAGAACTTGATGTCAGTAGGGTCGCCTCCATATCTTCTTCTAAGTTGTGAGTTGCTTGTTCATGTATCTTTGATAATGGACTTCATTAGATACTTTGTCTTTAATAAAATATGTATCATGTCATCATTACAAGCTCATCCTCAAAGGCCTTTTCATCACCATGTATATCATTTTTTGAGTGGAGGAACAACTATAACATATAAGCATTACTCCACTTGAACTTCCACTCTATTAAAATGCATATAATGATCGGCTCCAATTCAAAATGATGTGTCAATGATATCAAAATCTTGATCTACATTTTAGGATGCTTTCTATGTGTTCCCTTCAATCTATATTTAATACATATCTGTTTAATTCATCTATCTTTTATCAAACATTTTACCTTTCGAACCTCACGCCACCTGTTGTCCTCTGTATAGACATATGATTGGGACATTTTTTAGATTACTTCATTACTCAAAAGAGTTTGAGAGAATTATTTGTATGGTGGAGCATTGTACGTCTTGTGACCAGCACAGCCCACAAAATGACACTCTTCAAAACAACTTATTACAAAGTTCATGTTTCTTCAATATGCATCCACAACAACCACATAGTATGACAAGAATCCACTTTCCATTATACTTTGATAAATCTTCATACCATCTTCCAAAGCGCTCACTTCGATGTAGGCAGAAAAGATGTTGGAAAATATATGTAATTTGGCTTTACTTTTGTCAATTACATAGCCTTGAAAATTTATGTGGCCTATACAAAGAAAATATATTTTGTGCACATACTTTAATCTTTCATTCCATTCCTTGAGATACTTCTCTTTGAGGTAGCCGGTTGTGTTCTTTATGATTCCACATTTTGCATTAGTGTCTATGCCAACCTGCAAATGTGAATTGCATTTGTTTGAAAGTTTGTGAAGCCTATTCAACAAAATGATTTTTTCTGCTCTTATAATCATTGCAAGTCGTGAGATGACTTCTTTGAGGTGTTCTTTGTTCTAAAGCTTCCCATATTCAGTACAAACAATGAGAGTTGGCAGAAGTGTGGGTGAATTTGTCTTTATTCTTGCTGATTGAATTTGCTTAAAGTCTTTTTAGCATGTCCATTTAGTGTACAACCTGCAATCATTCTATTCCCTTCATTCAGGTGACATCCGTTATTTGCATTTTGTCAAACTGTCCATGTGTCGTGTCTATGGTTTCAGGTTTTGTATGCCTATGCACATGAGCATTTCAGAAACTTCTTTCAATGCATCCATTGTGTGCCTGACTTTGTATCAAATTGTTGAGTTAGTTATAATAACCAACTTCATTCTTTGATTCAATCAATATTTTGATGGGTTTAGCCAACTTACTAGTGTTAATGTATTAGTGTTTTTGAAAAATGGAACAACTGGCTGAAAAGAATCATTCAAAATCTTTGGGTGACTTGGCCACAAGCCAAAACTTGGCTGAACAAGATAATTTGCCGATAAATGTGGATGATGGAGTGGCTTAGCTTTGAATTCATCTTTAGCTTATCGGTGATTTGAAAAAGTGCCTCAAATTACCAACATTCAGATCCTTTGAGATGAAAAACCCAAGTGCATCGGCTTCTTTGTAGACTTACTCTCAAGCTTGGTCAACGCAATAATAAAATAAGGCATTAGTATTTTCATAAACTAAAACAACTTGCTGCTCCACTCCTATCAAATAATTTAATGGTTCAGCAATGAAATCTCTTTTCAAAACTTGATCAACTCTTCGGTCTATGATTTAGGCAAATTTAACAACAAAGGCAAAAGGGTCGACACTCTTCATTGACATCAATACTAACTTAATTGGGGTAGTGCAAGATTGATTTGGGGGCTCTTATTTGGACAATCATTGACACAAAAATTTAAAATCTGTCAAGTTTAAAAATAGGGGTAACAACCTGATAGTAGACTAAGAGAAAAATTATGCCATGGTGCATTTTAGAGCATTATAGTGTGACGAAGCATTTCATTTCATGACTCAAAATAATAAGCGATGATGGCTTAGAAGATCAAGCTTTAAGCATTAAAGGAGAACACGTGTTCACATCTGCTAACAAGTTACACTTTGATATTAAGTACAACAAAACTTGTGAAGGTTGTTAGATGAATGTTTTGAAATTCCCCATGTCTAGGTTTCGATGCGTTTTATTCCCCATATTGATTGGAGTTTTGGCAAAAATCACGGAATTGCAACTGATGTTTAGTGCTTGTGATGAAAACCTAGTAACTGTACATTTTATAACATTAGATTTGCAGAGGAGGGGAGAAAGAGATTACATGAACTCATTAGAGACCTTGAAACCAGTGTAGTATTTAGACTCTACAGGTGATTCTTGTAGTGAAGCAGGTAAGTACCCTTAACTATTTTGGTTATTTCATGGCAGATTGAAGGTTGAATAAACTAGTGACAATAATATGGGTTGGGTGTAGAATAATTTAGGAAATATTAGAAATAGGATTATGTTAATTTGTAGAAATAGCAGTAATTTCATAAATGTTGGTAGGAGGATCAGAAATTGATGATACAACATCCCAAAAGATGGAATTAAGGAGAGAATTCAAGTGGAAATTTCCACAAGTTGTGTCCAGTACTAGATTCTACCTGGATACCCATTTGGGAGATTTTAGTATAGTCGGTATTAACAACAGAATGAGGGAGCCTATTGCTATGGAAGAAATGCAAAACATAGAGAAAATTGGATTGATTCAAGTTGCAGGATTTCCAGTGGTAACAAAAGCTCATGATCTAGTTAAACAGTGTATTCAACATTATGACCCGAACCTGAGGCAAGTAGTATATAATCAGAGGGTGTATGTAGATTTCAAAGCAGGTGGATTGAAAGATTTACTAGGAATTCCCACTCCGACGGTATGGATAGAAAGAACTAAAGAAGTTGTTGAGTGATAATTTAAGGAATCTAGACAGGCTTGTGAACGAAAAATAAGAGAAGAATGGTATACCAGAAAGTAGGGTAAAGTGTTATCCAAGCTACCCACCTTAGTGCTGAGAAAGGAGCTATACCTAAAAGTAGTGGCAGTGATTACATTCTTGAGCAGGATTGTTGGTTTGGAGATTACTGGTCAGTTTCATGGATGGATGTTCACCTACATATAGAGCCTACGACAAAATGCAAGGATGTTTGATTGGGAAAAATTCATCAGTGATTCTATCTACCATTATATAGAAGAGATATCTAGAAATTTCTATATGTCATCTTACCTAGTGTACGCCTGTGCAGTCAAGGCAAATAGGACTGAATACTATGGGTACGTTGGGCACAGCTGTAGGATAAAACCCCGTATATATTTATTATCCACAACTGAAGATAGATGAAGCAATTTTATATTGCAGAGAGGTCAATGATTATTTTATAATGAAGGTTACCCAGGAGTTAGAAGGAAGACCTAAAGAGAGGATGCCTAAAGAAATTAGAGAAGTGCTTCAGTACTTTGGTGGATGGTACATCTAGTTTCCTATGTGGTCCTATCTGAGAGCATAGGGATTTTCAGAACAAACCTTCAAGTTGCCTCAATATCCTTCAGTTTGGGCATGGTTGACAGAATACTGCAAGCAAATGGTATAATTCCATGACACTTACCTAAGTTCACATAGGAAATTGGGATTTAGGTTCCCAATGAAGATGGGAGACTTCGTATGCATGGCTTTGCATAATGCTAAGAAAACAAAGGAAGATTTGTTAGTAAGGAATTTGCAATATTTTCAGTATGCCAGAAAATATTATGACCCCTTGGAGAAGATAGGAAATTACAAAGCTAGGAAGGTGAAACATATTCCTGATTTACAAAATTATTGGATGGATTGTGAACATGAGAAAAAGGTTAGAAAGAGAAAATTCTATTAGAGACTGGCGTTAAGTCATCTGAGAAGGTTGGGTCCTGATAAAATAGTAATAGAAATGTCTCAGGAAATCACAGATGATGATGAAGAAATTGTGAGGCCTGATTATGTAATAGATGATGTAGAGCAGTGGCCAATAGTCTAACCCAAGCCTAATGAACCCGAGATGGTATCTTTGGAGCAGGTTAATTGATTATTTCTTGACTCCACTAAGAGATGGTTAGAAGGATACAAAGTTAATATGATCCAGCAAGGTAACAAGATTTCCATTTGGAGGAAAAGGAAAAGGAAGGAAGTGAACGATAATGCAGATTTCTTATTTCATAAAATAAGAATAGATATGACCAAAATATTGGAACTTGGACTTGTGCCATTGGAAGAAATAGGTCAGGAAGGGGTTGAGGTAGTAACTACTGATGTTGATCTAAACCAAATGACAAGAAGCAAGATGATGGAGCCACAAGATCAAAGTAGTAGGAATTTACAACCATCGACTTCGAGAGAGGTTGGTGAGAATATAATGCCTTCTGATTGAATATTAACAATCATGCCAATAATTGTTTCTTAGCCTGTAGCTCAGTTATTCACATCTCCACCTTCAGTGAGCAATGTTCTATGAATTGTAATAGGAATGGTGAATCCGAGCAAGGAAGATGTAGATCAAGGATTCTATGATGATTTGGAGTATGTATTAAAGAAGCATCACAAAGGATACTTAGATGAATTGCGGAAGAAACTGGAACAAAATAATGTCCCGCAAAAGTCAACAGCTGAAATTCCTTTCGTGGAAAAGGAGACAAGTCACGGTATGGTTGATAACTTCATTACAATAGACTCTTAGTCTATGAAATCTAAAGGAGAAAAAGAATAAGAATAAGGCACAACATCCTTGAAGGAACAATCACCCGCAAAAGAGAAAAGAATCTTCAGGAGAATAGAAGACAATGGAAAAAGCCAATAAGGACCAAATGAAGGAAGCATCAAATGACTCGCAGCAAGAAACAGTAGAAATCCCACAAAATCATTTGGGAGGCGAAGACAATGAAAGCATTAGGGTGTTTGAAATCCTACTTAATGTAGTAGACACCAGAGAGAATCAAAATAATGGAAAAGAAAATGTGGAAATAGAAACATCTCAACAGGCCACAAAACATATGCTCACGGCAGAAAAAAGTGAACAAACGGTACAAGAGAATCCTGTGGTGAGGTCTCGAGAAATTTTTGAAAAAGGAGAATGTTGAAATTAGGGATCACTGAGAGGGGGGGGGGTGAATCAGTGATCTAATGGTTATTAAATTTTCTGACTTAACTTTAAACCATCAGAAGCATAAGCATGAAATTGAAATGCAGAAACGCAAAATAACCAACCACAAAATCATAACACCAGGATTTTTACGTGGAAACCCAAATGGGAAAAACCACGGTGGGATTTGAACCCACAATATGATTCCACTATGGCTAGTAGAAAAATAATATTATAAAATGGGGAATGCACATGCATTCAGGCACATTGACTAGAGCTTACAACTCAATTAAAATAAGGGCTACAACCCCAGAAGGCTCACTACCTTATAGATCATCTATAGAGATGGATTACATTGAATGAACTCCAAAATAGCATCTAATTCCTAGACAAGTTTTGGTTAAGTGCCAAATATTCTGATTGTTTCACCTTTGTTGCTATGTCTCAGTCAGCTACCAAATCAAGAATGCACACGTGAAACTATGCCAAAATGGATTCTCAATCACCACTCGCTCGCATACAATCATATCACACTTAAAAAAGATCTTCTCCATCAGCTTTATATATCCACAATCACAAAATAGATCATTCACCAAATTGGTCTGCTAATGTAACATGTAGTCATATGTCAGCTTGACTGGATCACCAAAAATAAATGTGGATCACCAAATCGATGATAAAATAATATCTCTATGTAGGCCCTATAATCCCATGCATGATTCATAACACCGCAATCATCGAAAATTTTCCAAACCAAAAACTGCTCTGCCCAACCTGAAATACCAATTAATAGGTTATTGATTTACATCCACTTCCAGATATCAAAGATCTATAGCTACTAGATATAATTCCATGAAGAGATGCCATCAATGACAACCCTAAACCAATAATCAAGCATCAGCATACACCGGATGAGTGTCAATTGCCAACAATCTCCCCCTTTGGCATTGATGGCAACACTCATGAAAAATGGCTAAGTGTTGAAACCTGTACATCGGATCACAATTGCTATCAAAAATTTCTAAGGCTTCCCCTTAGACAAATAATTCTAAAACCTGTAAGATGCTCTTTACATTGCACTCTTCTACTATACATTTTTCACCTTTACTCTCCCCCTTTGACAGCAATGCCAAAGATGGGGTGTTGTCCAAAAATTATATACAAGGATATCTAACGGAAACGTTATATATACTTGAAGATATTAGCAAAAATGGTCTTCAAAAATCCTAAGTGAGTGTACCACCCACTCTTCATGTTATCCAAAACTGTAATGAATGCACTGAATACATAGGCATGAATCTCTACATCCTTCTATTCAGATGGAACAGGTTGTCCCATAGCCTTCATACAATCAACCTTATTACTCAACATGGTGTCCAGTCGGGGGGCAATCAAATTATGGAGTTCACCAACTCTCCTCAAAATTATGTCCTTATCTGCATTAAAGCTTGAGATTTGAATATTGAGAGGCATTACTTGCCCTACTACATTGCTAGTTAGGGCTACATTAGAATCAAAAGATTGTGAGATACTAGCTAGTTTACCCTGACAAATATTAATCTGCTTGTCTATATCTACTGTGAACTTTGGCAAAATAAGACAAGACTTAATTTTATGGCCTTCAGACAAAGTCTCTAAAATAGTCTGCATACTTTTATTCAATCTTACATTATCATCCTCTATCATTTTCCAGAATGTTTGCATTCTTACCTCCTTGAATCTATCTAAAACCCGCTTAGTAGTAGATTTCTCCAAAGAATAAAAATTGGTATTTACATTGTTAATCAATTGTAATAATTTACCGGAGGGGCTAGAATTGGGATCTAGTTGCACACCCAAAGCCACCTTCTGCAATACATCAATAGACATCAGAATAAGCTTTTTATCTTCATTCTCTAATTTGGCCAGATCCTGACTGGCCTAAGCTTGTACTGCAGCTGCAAGCATCAACTTCTCAGTAGGTGACATTTGTCCGAGATCTAGAGGGCCATCAAAATTAATTGAAATTTGGGGTAGGGTCCTTGTCCCTTTGACTAGAGGAGTTCCAATTGCTAGATCAACAACTCCCTTCCCTTTGTCTACCTCGGCACCCTGCACATTTGTCTTCTATGTCTCCTTATCCTCAGCACCATTCCCGTTATCCTATGCATCGGTGTTGCCACTTGGTGTAGTGTCATCCTTTTGAATCTTGGGAACTTCTCCAGAATTATCTACCACTGGAGGATTTGCACTGATCTCAGTATTAAAGGTTGTGTTTCCTTGAACAAAATTCTTAATGTCCCTCGGTTTGAGTTTCATCCTTCTGATCACCTGAGACACCTTTTTTAACTTCTAGATGAGAAGTTTGAACTGCGTCACTGTATAAAGGGTTGTTCTTTAAGATCTTTCTCTAGATTTCTTCAGTCTCCTTTCTCACCTCTTCAACCCATTCACCCTGTTTCTGCTTCAAAATTATTTCTTGTTTGCTTCCTCAATGAGCCTTTTGGCTTCATCTTGGGAGATATAGGTGCAAACATTGTTCAATTCTCTTTCTTTCATTTCCTTATCTATTTTTCTAGTTATTAGCCTCCTTGCATCAATAATGTTATATAGATCCTTAGGGATACTCCACTCCAGCTCAATCAAAGTTTTACTAAATTTATGTAAATACAGAACAAAAGCTTCTTCAACTTTTCTTTGATCTTTCTTGTCTAAATTTTTAAAATATGCTCCAATATTCTTCAAATTTCCATCAACAATTATCTCATCAATCAATTGATCTATTGTCATTAGAGGAACAAATGCATATTTACCTTTCAAATTGTGAGTTTCAATATCATCATCTAGTTGAGTTCTAAGCTTCCTTCCCCTCTTGGGTCTTTCAGTAAGGGTAGGTTCAGATTTAGCTTTCTTTCTTTGCGGGGCTCCACCAGACTGTGGTTTCCTCACCACGCTTACAAATTCACCTTTCTTCTTAGCCTTATTTGCTTCCTCATCTGACTCAGTCTCAGATGCTACCAGAGATATAATAGCATAGTTTCCTTTGAGCTTCTCCTTTTGCTTCAAAACTCCCTTTCTGGATGAGCTCTATCTCGTGGATGGTACTACTGGAGAAGGGGCAAACTCGGTTTCCTTTGGTTTAGCTTTGGAGGGAACTGGTTCGGCCTTAGGATTCTTGGATTCCTCCTTCACTTGCATCTGAGCATTCTTTTCCCTTGTTTGCTTCATGGCCTCTCTAGTAAATCCCATCTATACAGCTACTTCATCAGCCATCTTAGAAGCTTTTCTCTTCCTTGTAGGTGCAGTGAACTGCTTGTGCAACTCTAGGTCTTTCTCCTTAAATGTACCAAACCTTTCTTCTTTCTCATCAACCAGCTGACTCAACATATGTTGAGCATAGGCATCAAGGGTAGCAGCATCAACTTCATAACCCATTGAAAGAATCCACACAATCCTTGGCTCAACAGCTTCCATTAGACATTGGTCTTTATCAACCATGAAGCAAATTATTTTCTCATACTTCTCCACTATCTCTTTTGGGATTCTTTCTCTACTCTTCATTGTGGCTTGAAATGTTTCGAAATAACCCCATAGAATGGATATCCTCATTGTGCCATCACCAATCCCCATAATCCCTTCCTTGATTTGCATAGCAACTAGCTTGTCATAGGCCCATTGGACCTTTCCTTGAACACCAGGGATTTCATTCATGAAATATAGAGCTAAACAGATAATAAGGGTGCCAAACTTAAAGGTTTGATTCTTGTCTTGTTTAATTTTCTTCAAATTGCTCAACAACTCATTCAAGAGAACCGTACATAAATCATACCTCTTATCTTCCTTCAACATCTGATAGGTGGAGTATATTGTTGTACTAGAGATGAAGTCTTATCTTCTTGACTGGTATACTTTATATCCAACCACCATTGATGCAAACTTGACTCCATGCTCCAGAATGTCATTGATTGTCATCACTCTGTTGTCGAATTGAGAACCACAGGCAGCAATCACAGTGTTGTTTAATATTTTCCTTAAGCTAGGAACTTCACCAGATGTGCTTAGACAAGTCATAGCCTAGATTGCTTTCTTAGTGATCTTCTACGGCTTATCCAACCACATAAATTCATCATGAGTTATGATGAGTACGTACCAGTTCCATTCTTTCTCATCAAATGTCAGAAAGTGTACGAACTGAGAGAAACCCTTGACCTACAAATACTGATATTCAAGGATGAGATTCCCCAAGCCATCCGCCAGATGATTGTTGTACAAGCTCAACATGTCAGTGTTGCCGAGTTCTTCAAGATCGCATTGGATGTATGTCTCGATGTCCTTATTATGAAGAAAAGCATAGGGTACAAAAGAAAAAGCTCCTTCTGGATCATCCTCGATTGATTTGAAAGGATGTTTCTTCAAAATGGGTCGAGCCCTATCATGTATTTCCACAACTAGCAGGGTAGCAATTCTGGATACTGATGCTATTGGGAGCTTAGGGTTTTTATAAACTAATAGTTTGAAATAGAAATACCTTAATTCACAATCGGGCACAAGAATTCACTTTAGGATCGCTATAATCACTATTTAGATCACCAAATTACTTCACTCTACTGCTCTGCACTTTTCTCTTGATCTCATTGTGAAAAATAGAGCTTTGAAATGCCTTTTTAACCTTTGAAAACCTAATTATTCTACATTGTAATAAATGTTGCAACCGGTTACCTTGATTTTCATGGATTCGCTTATCAGAGCATCAAATCTTCACTAAATCTTTCAGATAACATCTACATATATTATTTAAGCCTTCTACAACCTTCTAGAATTGATTGCAGATCTCTGAACAGGGGGTTCTTAGAATTTGCATGAAAAGTTCCCCCTAAGAAAAAAAGCCCTAGTTATCGAATGAGGTTCCATCACTGGATTCAGGTGTGGAGCCACTCACCCACATTTTCTTATGTTGATCTCTAATTTCCTCTACTTTCGCTTTTCTTTTCTCATCTAGTTTACTTTGATTCACTGGACCATTACTTATTCTTCTACAATATTTTACAATGTGACCGGTTTTATTGCATGCATGACAAACAACATTCTGCATAGGTCTGAAGTTCATCTAGTTTGATCTCATCCTGCATTGGTTAGAGATATGTCCAAATATTCCACAAGCATAGCATCTCTTGTTTTGAAAATTATTATACATATTTGACTTCTGACCAAAATTATTGCATTTGAAACACTGACCGGTAAAGGTAGGAACATTGTTCATATTATTCATTCCATTATTCATCCTACTTCTGCACTGATTCGCCATATGACCAAATTTATTGCAAGTAAAACATCTATCATTGAATTTATGAGCATTGGGTTATCTTACCAGAGGATTCTTGCTCTTCTTAGGATTAGGTTTTGCATTTCTTTGTCTAGATCCAGAGGATTCTCCTTTCTCAAATCTAAGTCCTTGCATGTCCTTTCCATGTCTTTGACTTTCTAGCATCTGATCAAGCCTTGCTAAGTTAGCATTGAATTTTTCTTTGAATTCATTTACAGTAGCAAGTTCATCTCTTAGGGCAACAATTTGTCTTTCAATTTCTTGACCATTATTCATTGATTGTGTCAACTCAAGTTTCAACTGATCATTCTCATAGGTAAGCTTGAAGCATTCATCTACTTTTTCCTTCAATGATTGTATCAAATTCTCTTCATTCTTCTTCCGATCTTCAATCTCCTTATTCATCTTCATCACAATGGATTGCATCTCATTCTTCAAGGCACCATTCTCTCTTGCAAGTTTGTCACATTCATCAACTTTCCCCTTATTTTCCATGATTTGATCTTCTTTCTCCTTCAACTTGTCCATCAATTCCTTCCTCTTGTCTCTTTAAGTGTTCACTTGATCCTTCAAGTCATTAATAAAGTCATCATCAACATTCAAGTTTCTCTTCAATGAACTCATCTCATTTCTTGTTGCATCAAGATCCTCAAGTTCCACACTAAGCTGTCTCTGAAAACCAGAATCCATTGATTCAATCTCCCAGACCTTCCTCAAGCGGTTAGGCTTCCTGAAAGGAACTAGGCTCTGATACCAATTTTTGAAATTGGGGATCACTGAGAAGGGATGGTGAATCAGTGATCTACTGGTTATTAAATTTTCTGACTTAACTTTAAACCACCAAAAGCATAAGCATGAAACTAAAATGCAGAAACACAAAATAACCAACCACAAAATCATAACACCAATATTTTTTATGTGGAAACCCAAATGGGAAAAACCACCATGGGTTTTGAACTCACAATATTATTCCACTATGGCCAGTAGCAAAACAATATTACAAAATGGGGAATGCACATGCATGTAGGCACACTGCCTAGAACTTATAGCTCAATTACAATAAGGGCTACAACCCCTGAAGGCTCACTGCCTTACAAATCATCTACAAAGATGGATTACAATGAATGAACTCCAAAATAACATCTATAAATGCCTGGATGAGTTCCGGTTAAGTGCCAAATATTCTGATTGTATCACCTATGTTGCTCTGCCCTGTTCTTTGTCTCAGTCAGCTACTGATCAAGAATGTACATGTTAAACTATGCCAAAATGGATTCTCGATCACCACTCTCTTGCATACAATCATATCACACACCAAAAATATCTTCTCCATCGGCCTTATATATCCACAATCACAAAATAGATCATTCTCCAAGTCATCTTGCTAATGTAATATGTAGTCATATGTCAGTTTGAATGGATCACCAAAAATAAATGTGGATCACCAAATTGATAAAAAAATTATGTCTCTATGTCGACCCTATCATCCCATGCACAATTCATAACACCGCAATCACCGGAAAGCTTCCAGACCATAAACTGCTCTGTGCAACTTGAAATACCGGTTAACAGATTATCGATTTACATTCACTTCCGGATATCAAAGATCTATAGCTACCAGATAGAATTCCATGAATATTTTCCATCGATGACAACCCTAAACCAATAATCAAGCATCAACATACACTGGATGAGTGTCAATTGCCAACACAGAAACCCCAAACAAGAAGTTCATAATCAATGCTAAAAGCCGGGATATTCTAAAATGGTTAAGACAACAAAAGGTACCTAAGAAACCAATGAAGGCAGTCCCTCTAGATTTTAATAATTTGCTAGCAGAAAATCCAAATGTCAAGAGAAGAAGAAGAGCCCGAGTAAGGTATGTTTCTCGTTTGAATAAGGATGGGGAACAAGAGTTACATATTGCAGAACTGATAGCTGATAAAGATGAGGAGGATTTGATGGTACAAAACTACCAAATAACTACAGTATAGTTAGGCAAGCCGTCTAGATTTGAAGGCCTAAGAGTCACTAAGGAGGGAATTGAAATTTGGGAAGATAGACTGTGAAGAGATAAGATGAATTTGAAAGCTCGAAAGGCTCAAATACAACAGTTAACTCAATTATTAGAGGCCTTATTCAGAAAGGAGATGAACCAAAGCAAATTCCTACTCATCTAGTGTTGATGTCATGAGAGGAAGATGAAGTGGTAAGTACCCTTAAGTGCAAGGAAGAAATGGTAGATGAATGGGTTGGTGAAACATTATCACATGCTAAAGCTTCGTTAGAATTAGGTCTAGTTCGGTACCGTGTGTGGGATAAGTGGATCAAGAAGATAACTCACACTCATAGTAAACATGTATATTTATTGGAAGGAATAGAAGTTGAAAAGGAAGAATTACAGACAATTGGAAATATGACCCCAGGAGATGCAGTTGAGCGAGGAATAATAAAATCAGATCAAGTACCTAATATTAAAAGATGGGTTGTGTGCAATGCATGGCAATCTGAAAGATTGTGAGATGGCATGAAAAAATTGAAGAAAATAAAAGATCATGCAGTGGATATTTTGGATAAGAACACAACATTGATATAGGTGTTGATGGAAATGTTGGTTGAAGATGTTGTTAATCTAGGAGAAAATGAAATTCTTGAAATATTTGAGAACATATGGGACAAAAGAATGTCTAGCCTAGACAAATATAATAGTCTGCAAATTTTGAAAGGCATAGGACATCTCTAGAACATAATAAGAGAATATGATGAAAAGGCAGTCTTGGATGATCAAGATGAAATTCCTTTGAGGATGGAACATCACATCCTAGAACAAAATTTGTCCACCATTGAAGATGCTGAAGATGAAGAAATGACTCAAGTGTTGTCAAGTCTCCAAAAGTATCTAGAAGCTAATAAGAAGCTTGTGGACTAAGTTGACTAATGCTGAGTTGTAATAATGAAGCATGAAGCTCAATTAATGAAGCATATCAGACTATAATTCATTGTTATTGGTAAAGAAGTATATGATTTTGCACAGTCTCTCTAGTGTGTCATGTTCTTTTTCTATCAATTACAATTTCTTTAAACGATCACATAATATAATGAATAATTTTGAATTGTCTGGTTATTCATAAGGTTGTTCTTCATTATTGCAATTTGTTTCAGAAATACATTGTGTCGTGAAACTACCCGTAGATAAGAAATTTATTTCATTATAGTTGATTAATAATTTTATTCATTTTAAGAGAATTAGTCCTATTAACTGCTCCATGTTGTGAAATAATTCAATGATTTTGAAGGTGTTTAGTTGGAATCCCCTCGTATAAAAGTTGATGCATGTTTACTGAGTCAAAACTTCAAGGTCTAAACAAGACGTCCCAAGCCTTGGGATAGATTTTCTCTATCTTTCAAGAAAATAAACCTAACCGAAATGTGAAAATTTATCACTGGCGAGTGAACTTGAAACTCACATCAACACTTAGTATAGAAAGGAGGAGACTTATGTGGACACACTTTTTTATTGGAGAAGATGTGAGGCCCCATCTATACAAGGACATCAATATTGCTTATTTTGGTGCTACTTTGAGGTACTTTACTTGACATTGATTCTAATGATGTGGGTGTCGAGTTTATGACTAGATATTGACTATGGTTATGCTGCATGTGTGGACTAGCACAATTTCACTTGCATAGATTCTTGTATTCTTGGTGTCTCATTGATTTAATATCACCATAAAATCTAATGTGTTTTGACAAATTTAATCTTATCTCTAGTACTACATTATTATTATGATTGTTGAATCAAAACTAATTTAAAATAGTCTAGAGGTATGTTTATGAGTGATAATGATCATTCTTTAAGTATTTAATATCTTTTATATATTTCTATTACCATCAAATATGAATACTCGTCTTAGCTTTGATAAGAAATTTACGCAAATTCATGATTCTTATTTCATAGTTTATGCTTTGCTTGTCCATATTTAAATTGAGTAGAATGATGAGTAGATTACTTGTTAGTGTGATGAAGTAATGGGGTCAAAATATGTTATAAATGCAAGATATATTCAATCAATTTGTGATTGAGTATAACAATAATTACAATAGTTGTCTTTGAGTGAACTTTTTACATTCTTAATATGATTGATTTTGTATAATAATATTGCCTATTTAAGTGAACCAATGTTGAGAATTTGTGAGATATTTTGATCTTATATAATAACCTAATAGTAGTGCAAGCATTTTATTTGTGTATTGTGCTAGGGACCTATTAGGAGCCTTAGAATTTTTCTTGAGATATCATGAATTTTAAGTCTAAACCTTTACCCATATACCTTTGAAAAATATTTAGTCACCTTTGTGAGCCTTTCATGACTCAAGTTTTCTACTTTTATGCATTGTGATTTTTCTAATCCCTTTTTAGCCATGACCAACATACCATTCTAGCTTAATATAGCCCCATCGCAAGTTACCACACTCTTGCAGGAGTCATATTTGAGAGTAGCTAATAAAAAGGATGTTGATATAGTGTACCACAATCCCACAAGTCCTCAACATTTGGCGAATAGGCAGTAAGAAGGAAATAGGTTATTTGTTTACAGTGCTACCACAGACCTCAACTCATAATTATTTGCATGGACTACGAGACAATGATAAAGGATGGAAGTAATGTGAGTGTTACTGCATTCCCACAAAACTAAGTTATTACATGTTTATGGGTTTTGCAATGGAGCGATAAGTGAAGTAAGCTACTGCTAAACTGCAGGATGTTAGTAGAGGGAAAGAACAATGTTGTGATACAATGATAAGTAAAGTATTGATACCACAATACCGCGAGAGGTGCTCACATGAGCCAAAGTGACCTTGCACTGAGGTGGTTAACTATTACTGGACTCCTAAAAAGATTGAATTTATGGCTTGAGGAAGGCTTGTGATATAGCGGTAAGAAGAGAAATAAAGGTAGCTAATCAGGGATGATGTAAGCACATCATAGCCATGATTTTTTGAAAAGGGTGGAAAATTTATAAGGTGGCAAACCAGTACAAATGGTTTAAATGCTAAAATGACACTAACAAACACCCATTAAATTCATAATTCTCATTTATAAAATTCATTCTACACTCGAGGAGTTGATAGTTGGAGCTCTGCAACAGTGAAAGAGAGCACAAAATTAATTGCAAAAATCAACAAGTACTACATTTCCCTCAATATTTTGTAAGTGCTAGTGGATTTAGAAGGTAGCCTAGTTGAATTTGAGTTGAATTTAAGCTAGAGTAGAATGCCTTGGAAGGCAGAGAGCTCTAAACAAAAGGGTGAATCATCAAACCCTACTAAAAAGAAAAGGCCACTCCAGAAGTCTTTTCTAGATGTCTTGCCACATTCAAAAGATACAAGACCCATAAATGTTTTCAAAGATAGTATGCAAGGTTGTCGGGATGTCGTAATTCTAATAGCCGGGTGGGATTTGTTCTAGTATTTTTATGATAAACAAGATGAGAAGGTTCTAGTATCAAAATCGTGGAATTTGGATGTGGATAAATTAATTGGACCGAATGTATTTGTGGATGTTGAGTTGATTCAAGTGTTGGCCGAACACTATCACCTAACAACCAAGACTATGAGAATGCCTAGTGGAAATCCCTTGTGAGTAATAACTAGGTTAGCCATTGTGGATTGTTTCAAGTTGAATAAACATGCCCTTGCTAAGGTTGAACTAAATAAGTTGAGGAAGATTATATTAGGTTAAGAAAAACCTATAGAAAAGATGAACTCCCACTATATAGAAAATGAGGCTTTAATAATGGAACTATGGAAGTCATGGGGAATGAGCCATTTGTCATAGATGAATTTCAAGTTTATTTCTAAAGGACATATTTTTTTCCTATGTTAGATATTGGGAGACGATGAAAAAGACAGAATGCTAGTTGCTTTAATGTACATGGCTATGATAATACAAAATTCTGAACTGAACCTTGAATTTGATTTTTACCTAGAAGTTGAAAGAAGGATTCATGTGCAGTTTGTTGCATTGAAAGAACAAAAGGGATCCTATAACTTCCATAATTTCTCATTGTTGTGTTATTTGATATTGTATCAAAATATACAATCATTTGAAAAGAAATTGTAATTGGGAATTCATGATTAAATGGGAAACAAAATGCCAATGTAGTTGTGGTTCTATATATGGGATACGAAATACAAAAATAGTGATTACAAAACTTTTCATGATATATTTTTTGTTTTAGTGTTGCGCTCTTTGAATCACCAGGTCGATAGATTGTCACCTCAAACCATATTATTGATAAGGCCACTAGCTATGAACCTAAAGCAGGGCATACTCATAACTTTGGTGACTGGTTCTACATGGTCGAGTACACCTTGATCAGAATATATGGATGTCCATAAGCTCCTCATCAATTACCAGTGTTTGTCTCTAACAAGATTGCATTCTTAGAGTTTATGTGACAGATAATGTGGATGGAAAAGGACATAATGGACAGACAGAAAAAGGGGACCTTTCTACCCCATGTTGCCACATATGTCAAACTCTCCATTGGATCAAATTTTCTTGAATAACTGTAGGGCTACATAAAAAAAAAATTCTTTGAAACTAGGCTAGGAACGATTATGTGACTCTTAGGGTCACATCAATTATGTCAAGGGAAAAGTATTATCTAGTATATGGGTCACCCATGAAGTGCTTTTGGATGAAGATATAATTAGAAATTATGTCACTTTTGATGAAGTGGTGATATTAGAAAATAATATATAAGATTTATCTCTAAAGTACATGCCATAATAGATCAGAGATGGAAGGATCATATGGTGAATGTCCAAGATGTGTAGAATCATAAATGGCCCGGTGACTACATTGTGTATCAATGGGAAAGCCAATATTTAAACCTTCAGAGGAATGATGCAGTGAAGTGCTAGCTAGTGAACATGTAGCCCACTCCAACTTGAAATAGAACCTCGCCAAACCCATTGGTCATGGGTTGCTATTCTTATTATGAAGATAAGGACTTGCACTCATGGTCACCAGCTTTTCTTATGCTTTAATTGTTTCCTATTTTCAAAACTTTGTTCTAATTGTAATAATTTGAAACAAATATTGTATACACCTAAAAATGGTCTGAAGATAATTAATTAAATAAGAAATTATTTAATTAATCTCTCCTCCCCAATTTAATTGAATTCACTAAGCAATTTGATTAAATCTCCCCTTTCATCTACTTATTAATAAATCTAAGGATTTATTTAATAGGTTCATTTCATCCCCTTTAATTAATTAATTTCCCCCATCAAATCATTTCTTCTAATCTCTAATTAATTAAAATAAATAAATCACGAGTTGTTGAAATTAATTAGCCTTTTCCCATTATTTGAATTTTTAAATTCAAATTCTCCATACTTCTACCACTCCTAAACCTAACCATTCCTAAACCTAACCCATTATACCTACCCACATGTCCCCTTTAATCCAACATCTTCTAGAACCTTATGACACTTGTCACTAAGTGTTCCCTTTCATCTAACCTCCTCTAGAAGCCTCTTGACACTTGTCACCATAGAGATGACAAATGTTCCCTTTAATCCAACCCCCTTTGCCATCTTCCTACAATTTAACCAATGATATCTGCAGATCAATCTTCACCATTGATTCCTGCCACCTCACCCCCAGCCTTGAAAATCCTATAAATAGACCTCATTTTGGAGCACAAAGGGTCCCAATTTCATATCATTCTTGCATATCATTTGATTCATCTCATTTGCATTCAAGCATTGTTAATATAGGCATCTAGCTTTTAGTTTATCATTATCAGCAATGTTATCATGCTCAATTTTAGCTTAATTGCATCTCAATCTTAGCTCATTTTCTAGATCAATCATGAACTCATATAGCTTAATCATGTTATTCTTGCTAGATCAAGCATCTTCATCATTCAAATCCTCCATCTAAGTGTAGTCAAACTTCACTGGAATTTGCATAACAAGATCTGAGAGCAAAATTCATACTTGCATTTACTAGGAGGCAATAAGTCGATTAGCTATGGTTTTTACATTTCATTTTTTTAATTCACTAACCATTGCTTGTAATGACTTATTGAGTGCATTGTGTTTGCAGATATTGGTACACTTCACAGAGCACGATATTTTGGCACCCACCATGGGGCCGGAATCATCACTTTTGGCCTCTTAATCTTCAACAAACTTCATCTCTGTCCGGCTCTGGTTCAGATATTCGTACAAGTTGCCTTTTCAGATCGTACAAACTTCCTTTCAGCCTAGGACAACACCTCATCCTGACTCATACTAGGTATAATTTTGTGTCGTATGAGTTTTTATGTTGCAAATTCTTTATTCGTACAAGGTTTAAATATGTGTCGTACGAGTTTATTTCTTGCAAATTCTTTACTCGTACTAGGCCAATCCTGTGTCATACGAGACTATTTTGGATACTGTACGAAATCTAAAGTTTTGTTGTACTAACTAGAAATTTGTGTCGTACGAGTCTCTGGCTCTGTGATTTTTAACAAACTGCATTTTAGGGTTTTTCTGATTTTAAATCCAAGATTTTCTAATGCTAACCATGTTCTGTTTATGAGATTTTTGCAACAAACCTCTTTTCTGCAGGACGCTTGTCAAAGACAAATTCAAAACACAATCATGACTACTAATGGATCAATTTTGCAGGTTGCCTAAGGATTCAACAAAAAAAATTTGTGTATTATTTAAGATTTTTAGGCACACTTCAATTTGGGCTTAAAGAAATGAACTATCATGTCTTATGTGTCTTTGATGATAGGAGAGTATGCTCTCACCTTTCTTAGGTGATCAGAAAGCTAGACTCATCTTTTGCTTTCATTAGTGCATCTCTTTAGCAGGCCTGCCCTCCCGAGGAGTTATTAACTCTTATCCCTCAAGGTTGGTGAGAGGGGAATGACCTAAGTGGGAATGGCTAATGCTAAGTAATCCAACCCACTATAAAATAAATGTGTTTTTGATGAAAATCATAGCAATGGCAGTGCTCGGGAATATCTCTCTTTCGTACCTTCGATTATATCAAACCTTGGTTTTAAGGCTAGGAGACCTCTTAATTGAGTTTATACCCCGACGTGCCGAACGGATCCCTTACTAATGCCGGTTAAAATAGAAGCTACCCAATTCACCTTCATAAGGGTGATAATATTTGTGAAAGAGAGATAGTAACTCTCCCAAGACACTTGCCATATCATGCCCCCATCAGCATTTAGAGTCGAATAATATAGCGTTGAGAATCCATTGCGTGAGACGCAGCGGCCATATTCTGATTAGCTATTGGGTGTGTACCTAAGTCAGCAAGCAAAGGTTTTCATTCTCAACCAACTTCCTTAGGGTTTAGCTTGATCGGAGTCAATTATCACATCATGTGCTTGTTGTGTATTCATCCCTAAATGAGAAAATCAGACACCTAAAAAACTGGAAAACATCAGCAAAACATCATCAGAATTCAAAGATCAAAATCAGAAAAACAAACACTTTTTACCATTCTCTGCAACCTGTCATATGAGCTGTAATTCTCTGTAGCACGAGTCATAATCTTTGTCAGATGAGTTAACTTGCATAAAATCATTTGTCGTACTGTCTGCTATCCTATGTCGTATGAGTCAGTTGTTTTGTCATATGGTCTACAATCCCAAGTCGTACGAGTTGTTGTTGTTTATATGAAAAAATTTGTTATGTCGTATAACTCTGTATCTTGTGTCGTCCTAAGCTGAATCTTATGTCATACAAAACTCTGCATCTGTCAATCCAAAGTTGTGTCCTACATGCCTGTTTCAGATTTATCATTTCTGCCTGATCAGTTTGCAGTAAATATAAACACCTGTTATCTTTCAATCCTTGCTTAGATTGTCTGCTTGGTTCACTTGGTCAAGTTATCATCCGTCAGAATCAAACTTTAGAAAATGTACACCTCAAGATTTTCAAGTGCTCACCCCAAACAAGTTCAAGATCTAAACATCTCAAAGTGCATTATTGCCCTATTTGATAAACTGATCACTCAAACATAGTTTCTCATCAGGATCAATCATCCTTTATCATGAAACTAAAATTTTTGGTCAGGATAACCTTGTCCCACATCGTAGGATATATCGTTCCTACTGGACTTGGTTCTTATCAAATTATCACCATTGCACTCCTAAACCGAAGATCGAAAAACTTGCAAACTTTTAAATACTTGAATTCTCTTTTAGTGTCATATCACTTTATTGCCTTGAAATTGACTATTGATCACTTACCCAAAACAACCTTTTGGGCAATCTAATCCTAAGAAAAATAACACACGTGTATACTCATTCTAACTAGAGCTCAGAAACGAAGGATCGAAGAGACAAAAATTGAAACATTGGAAACAATCAAAGAACATATAATCATGGAACATGAAGAGGAAATACAAGTTGAAGGAGAAATAACAAAAAAAAAACATCAGAGACATCAAGAAAGATCCCCAATTTGACAAATTTATGCAGAGATTATTGGCGGAAGAAAAAGAAAAACACTTTCTAATGCTAGCCAAATCTGGTGCTACACTTCCCCAAGATTTTGATGTGAATAAATTGACACAAAAGAAAAGTGACCCTCCTAATAATGAACAATATGAGGACATCTTTGGTCTCCACATGAAACACATCAATTCCCAATACCACCAGGACCAATGAAGAAACCGACATACCTAGAAGAGATGAAGTAGAAATCTTGAATAACATTCAATTCAATGAGGATACAAGAAGAGCTAGAGATGAAACAAGGAGAGATCCCAATCCTCCTAGAATGCAAAATCATGGTCATGCAAGAACAAATCATGTTGATAATCCTCTCATGATTCTCACACAACAACTACAAGCAATGCAAACACAAATCCAAGAGATGCAAAGAGGAAATGTTAGAAGATACTCACTTCAAGAAATTTGTCCTTATCCTTTTGACAGAAATTTAAACATGATACCATTTCCTATAGGTTTTGAAACCCCGAGATATGAAAAATATGATGGAAGCACTCACCCTCAAGATCATATATGAGAATTTTGCATAATGAGTGTGGAGTTTGTACACGAGGATACCTACTTAATGAGACTATTTCTGAAAAGCTTAACTGGACTAGATATGGAATGGCTCTCCAAACTTACACCAGGAATCAGATCATTTTCAGAGTTGGTGGATAAGTTTGTTTCACAATACTCCTACAACATACAACATGAAGTAACAATGCTAGACCTATGTAACACTAAACAAAAAAGTGGAGAATCCTTCATGACATTCTTACAACGATGGAGATGCCTAGCATCGAGGTATCCTCGTACATTGCCAGAGTATGAAAAAATGGACATATTCATTGACAACTTAAATGATCAAATGAGTTATTACTTAAAAATGCAAGAAAATCAAAACTTTGGAAAAAAGGTTGATAATGGAATCAGAATGGAGGAAGCTATGATAAAGAAAGGTGAGTTGAAAATATACAAAGAAGGAGTCCATCCTCCTAACAACAATCACAATGATAAGCCAAAGTTTTGAAATAGAAATTGAAATGTCGTCAATGATGGAATAGTGGATAACAACAATGTGAAACCAAAACAACCGATTTTCAATTTATCTACTCACTCGGCAGCATCACAACAAAACAACAATCACCAAAGAGCAACTATCAAAAATTTCTTTCGAAGACAATTCACAAACATTGGTGAACCCCTTGGATCAGCACTAAAGACACTTCTCGCAAACAAATTGATCGCTTTAGCAGAAGAAAGGAACTACGAACCTCAAATCAAACCACCTTGGTGGAAAGATAATCAGTATTGTGATTTCCATCGAAACAAGGGACATCTCATAGATAATTGTCAAAAGTTGAAACATGTCATACAAGATTTAATTGATAATGGCGTAATAACTGTGGATACATACAAAAAATGAATCTCATACAACCTTTAAAACTCCACTTCCAAACTATGAGAAAGGTGAGTCATCAACAATAAACAATGGTAAGGGTAAAGCAAAGGTAAACTATGCTCATACATATGACAATGTGGTGAATGTGATTGTAGTTAAAGAAAAACAAAATCAAGAACATGCTCAGGCTATCACAAGAAGCAAAGCTAAAGTTGTTTTTCTGGGTCCTACAACAAACACATCATCCACTACAGCAAAACAATACAATCTAGTGGAGCAATTGTAGAAAACACCCGCACAAATATCCATCTTGGAGCTTTTAAAACTTTCACCTTCACACAAGGAGATTCTTGAGCGAGCATTAGTAGATACAACCGTATCCAAAGATCTTGATATTGATCAATTCCAAACCATGGTGGGACACCTCACAACCCCTCATTGTTTATCATTCACTGAAGAAGACGACATGTCTTTACAACATCCTCACAATGCTCCTTTGTAAAACGTGTTCTAATAGATGGTGGAGCTGGCCTAAATATTTGCTCATTAAGTCTTATTTGTGCCTTAGGATATTCAGAAGATGCAGTTGATGTCCGGAAAAGGATCACTATAAAAACCTATGATGAAGAAGAGCGTTTCTCCAAGGGAATTGTGATACTACCAATCAGAGTGGGACCTCTACAAAAAGACACAGCATGCCAAGTTTTAGACTGACCTATCATATAATGTGCTCCTAGGGAGACCATGGATACATGACTTGCAAGTTGTCCCATCAACCTATCATCAATGTGTCAAGTTTCCCTACGAAGGACAAGAAATCACAATATCTACAGATGCAAATCCGTTCCAATATTGTAGCAATCAAAAAATGGCTCAGGAAGTAATTGTTCCTCATAACAGGGAAGCGACATATTCAAACACACAATCCAAGGAAAAATCATTCGCCTCTATTCTATCAAGTATGGAAAAATAAATGCAGCTAAGAGATCGAGGGAATAGAGAATACTCAATATCACAATTACCACTTTCTCCTAAGTCCTTGGGAAAACCATCAATCTCTAAACAACAACCAACTGTGAAACATCTTCCGATGTTTGATGGAGCATTTATTAGTGCTGGAACCTTATCAAAGGAGACAGAAGACAAAGATGTGCTACAATGGCTATACAAAGATGAAGAAGTTCAACAAAAGGTCAACAATGTTAGAATACCTATAGAAAAATATGGAAAAGGATTCAACATTCTTCGAAGGATGGGATACACTGGAACAGGCCCTATAGGAAAAAGAAAAGAAGGTATCTCAGAACCTATTCATCCTCATACTCAGTAGACTACAAACAAAACAGGTTTGGGATATGGACAAGTCACTATACCAGAAGACACATCTTTTAGTCAGCAACAAGAGGAATATGAAAACAGACAAGAACAACTGGCAATTGAAAAGGAAGAAAAATCAGCTAAGCAACAAGCACAAGAAAACACAAAATGGCAAAAGAAGCAAGCTTCAAATCAACAAGAGAAACAAACTAAAAACATCTCTCAAGTAGCATTAAATCTCAATCAAAACAAGAAAGAAGCTAATATAATTTCAGGAGAACTCATAGAAAAGTTGACAAAACTTAATCTCGGTCTTGAAGAGGTTGAATATGAAAGAAGGAAAAGTATAGCCAGAAAAGCAGAAGAAAAGTTATATGACCAAATCTATAGACTAAAAGTTGCAAGTGATATAGATTTTAATGAATGGGAATGGGATTCATATCACTCAGAAGAATCAACTGAAGAAAAATGCTTTTAAGGAGATGTAGAAGTCGATATTGTTCACATGTATGCAGGACAAATGTCAGGAACTAGTTCACTTGAATTAGAATCACATTCAGCTAACTTAGACTTAACCGAGGACAATCAGGAACTTCTTATGTGAGATCATTCTAATGAGAGTACCATTCTAGACATTGACACACATATTGAAAACTTTGATACATCCTTCATGACCCTTGAAACCCTCAAGACATCCCAACCTGAAGATCCCTTACTTCTAATCCACCCCGAGCTTATTGATTGGGAAAATGAAGGACATACTGCTATTGATACCTTTCCAAATGACCATGTCATATCTATATATCTTAATGCAATCGAACCCGTAACAACTTTAACCAGGAATTTCAGTAACACATCTTCCAGTCAAGTGGGTACCAAATCTCCTAGTCGCAAAAGTGAAAATAAAGAAAAGAATATCAGGTCTAATGCTGAAAACCATTTATTGGCAACATTAGACCAGGAAAAAGTAAAAAGAAAGGACGCATCTAATGGTGAAAACCTCCTTGAGGCACCGGAAGATGGGAGATTTGACACTTTACCTGAGCACTATCAAGAAAGATCATCCATTTTGATCGAACCAACAAAGACAGTTAACATTGGCACAACAGAACAACCAAAGATTCTTCATCCAGCAACATCTCTATCAGATGTAGAAATGCAACAATATGTGGAATTCTTCAAACGACAGCACATCAATTTTGCTTGGTCATATGCAAACATGACAGGGTTAGATCCAAAGCTTATTATGCATCACTTGAATGTTAGTCCAGGAGCCAAACCAGTCAAACAAAAGTTAAGGAAAATGCATTCTCATATTGCTCTCCTAGTCAAGGAAGAACTAAAGAAATTATTGGATGTCAAATTCATCAGACTTGTAGCATATCCTCAATGGGTATCCAAAATTGTTCCTGTTTCAAAACTAGATAAAAGCATCAAAATATGCACAAACTTCAGAGATCTTAATAACGCATGTCCAAAGGATGACTTCCCTTTGCCTAACATCGACATCATTGTAGATTTAACTGTCGGACACTCCATGTTTTCTTTAATGGATGGTTTCTCCGGATACAATTAGATCAAAATAGCACCCGAAGATCAATAAAAGACAACTTTCACATGCCCATGGGGTACTTTCTATTGGAACGTCATGCCTTTTGGATTAAAGAACGTAGGTGCTACATATCAAAGAGCTATGAAAACTATATTTCATGACATGATGCATACATTCATGGAAGACTATGTGGATGGCATATTGGCTAAATCCTACAATAGAGAAGAATGTATAGAGATACTAGAAAAGATCTTTGATAGGTTAGAACAATACAAGCTAAGGCTAAATCCTAATAAATGTGCCTTTGGTGTTACTTCAGGAAAGTTATTGGGATACATTGTTTCAGCCAGAGGAATCGAAGTAGATCCAGCTAAGGTTAAAGAAATCATGGAAATGGCATCTCCCAAGAATATCAATCAACTAAGATCACTACAAGGAAGACTCCAGTCAATCAGAAGATTTGTAGCTCAATTAACAGATAAATGTCAACCATTCACTCGCCTATTTCACAAACATGTTAATTTCAAATGGGACCATCAATGTGAAGAAGCATTCAACAAGATCAAGGCATATCTCATGCAACCACCTGTTCTAATGTCATCAATTCCAGGAAAGCCATTATTACTCTATGTATCAACTACTGAAGCATCATTGGGAGTTTTTCTTGCACAAGAGGACAAGGAAGGAAAAGAACAAGCCATCTACTATATCAGCAGAACACTAGTGGGATATGAGGTTAACTATTCATCAACAGAAAAAGCATGCTTGGCAGTAGTTTTTGCTTCTAAAAAACTATGACACTGTCTACTATCTCACTCCATCAAATTGATAGCTAAAATTGATCCTCTGAAATATTTACTCAGCAAAGCCACATTGACATGACGACTAGAAAAATGGATCATGATTCTAAGCGAGTTTGATATCAAATATGTTGACAAAAAAGATATCAAGGGACAAGTCATCGCAGATCAACTAGCAGAGACACCACTTCAAGATGACCATCCTCTATAGATTGAGTTTCCTAATGCTGATATCCTAACAGTCACAACAAAAGCATGGCAACTATACTTTGATGGTTCATATACACAACTAGGATCAGAAGCAGGAATTTTATTCATCACACCACAAGGGCATACAATCCCGAAAGCATACAAATTAAGCTTTTCGTGTACAAACAATATAGCAGAGTATGAAGCATTGGCGACAAGTATCAAAATGGCTATAGAATGGAATATAACACAACTTCAAGTCTTTGGAGACTCTTAGCTCGTCATTAATCAAATCAATGATGACTATCAAACAAAAGATGACAAACTAATGCCTTACAAAAATATGGTTGATGATATCAAGAAGTACTTTGTAGAAATAACTTTTGAATAGATCCCAAGAAATGATAACAAAGCAACAGACGCCATGGCTACACTTGCTTCTCTCCTATAGACATAGGAAAATCAACAGCGTTATGAATTCTTGGTTGAAGAGTTGTTTCATCCCGCCTATAATTGTCCTGATTCCCAAACCATCTGTCAACTTATTGGACACGATTCCTCCCGCTATGGCCAAACTTACACATACCTGAAAGATAACATCTTACCTCCTGACTTATCAAATAACCAAAAGAGAAACTTTATTCACCAATCCTCTCATTTTACTCTCGTCGCAGATACCCTATTTAAACAAGGTCTAGATGGTACTCTCTTACGATGTCTCGAACAAGAAGAATCTAAGAAGGCCTTACATGAAGTCCATAATGGAATTTGTGGCACTCATTCAAGTGGTCTTACCCTTTCAAAAAAACTCATACGCTTGGGCTATTATTGGCTGACTATGGGACGAGATTCTTTTAAAATAGCAAGAATATGCAAACAATGTCAAATCCATGGGAATTTGATTCATGCACCAGCACAAGAACTTCATGCTTTAGCAACATCTTGGTGTTTTTGCCAATGGGGTCTTGATCTGGTAGGAAATATAAATCCTTTTTCATCTAATGGACACAAATTCATCCATGTAGCTACGAAATATTTTACAAAATGGATTGAGGCGGTACCTCTCATCAACATCACAGGAAAACAAATTGCTGCATTTATCTTGAATTATATCATCTGCCGCTACGGAATACCAATGACCATTAACATTGATATTGGGCGACCATTCAAGAATCAGGATGTACAAGAGCTATGTGAGAAGTTCAAAATCTAGCCTAGACTCTCCACACCATATTACGCACAAGGAAATGGACAGGCAGAAGCATCTAATAAAACTATTCTGAAAATCCTTAAAAAGACAGTGAATGATGCTGGAAGAGATTGGCATATTCAACTAAACCCTGCTCTATGGGCCTATCACACCAGTATCCGCACACTGATAGGTGCCACACCTTTCTCTTTTGTATATGGATCAGAAGCCATATTGCCAATTGAAGTAGAGATACCCTCTCTACGTGTATCACTAAAAGGACTTATCCCAGATGAAGAACAACAAGTATCTAGACTACAAGAATTAGAACTAATCCATGAACGAAGATAAAAATGCCTTTGATCATCTAAAGGTATATCAGCAAAGAATGTGTTGGAGCTATAATCATAAGGTCAAACCATGAGTCTTTCAAGTGGGAGAACTAGTGCTAAAGGAAAATCCACGCAACCAAGCAGATCGAGAAAAGAAAGGAAAGTTTGAACCAAACTAGTTAGGTCCATTTGTGGTCACTGCAGTATTTGGATCAGGAGCATATTAGCTATCAACACAGGACGGCGATCAGCTCAAGGAAACTATCAATAGCATACATCTGAAAAGTTTTATGTCTGAAAAAATCAAAAAAATCAAAAATAGTGAAAAATCAAAAAAATCAAAAAAAGGGAAAAATCAAAAAAATCAAAAACAGTGAAAAATCAGAAAAATCAAAAAAAGTGAAAAATCAAAAAAAAGGGAAAAAGCAGAAAAATCCAAAAAAAATCAAATATCAAAAAAAGTGCAATAAAAACAGATGGTGAAAATCTGGCAAACATGCACTATCTATCTGCTAGCTCTTCCATCTATTAGTTCATGCATTTTTCCGCTTGCATTCATCTTCCATCAGCATTATCCATATCCATCATAAAGCCTTTGTACATATTCAGACATCTCATCTGCTCTCTCACCATGGTTTGGATCATTGGATATATCATAACAACTCTGTTTCTAGGCTTGGGGAAAAATCCTACACCTAGCTGGGGGCAAAACTCTGGATCATTTTGAGCTTAATCAAATAGGTAGAACAAACAGTTAGACAACCCTTATCAAAGTGAAAACTGAGACGCATCCAACATTGAACACAAGATCAAACTATCAATTATCAAGCTATCACAAAGTCAATCTAAGCACATCACACACTTTTCAGTGGATGATATATTTCTGGATAATGATTACATTATTTTTTAACTTTTCTATAATTTCTTTTCGCTATCATGATTTCTGAGTGACTCCAAGATGTCTCTGACTAGAGGAACAAGGAAGAAACATGATATTTTTCTTGTCCGTTGTCTAAAAATTAATCATTAATATGTGCAAATTTGTCTTGGGACATGATCGTCAGAATATTATTGAAGACTTTTCCAATTTGCATATTGAAATGATTAATACTACTTGTTTTACGCAAACAACACTCAGGTCATCTCGGTTCAATTATATCTAGATGCTTGTGCTAACTTGCTATGTCAAAATCTAGGAAAGAAGTGCTCAGGTCATCATGGTTTAATTATACCATCGATATTTGCACTCACTTCCTACATTTCAAAAATCTCAATGATGACAAAAATGCAAAATAATCTAGTGACTGGTCTAGTCATAGCTTTGCATCGCATTGCATTTTTCATTTACATTTTAGCTTGCATTTCATTCTTGCATGGGATCATAAAAGATCCTTTTATCCAAGGTTAAATCTATCGCAGGAATCATCAAAGTATCATCACAAGTGTATACACAATCAAAATAATGACTCACATCTCTTCAGATATTATCGACCTGGCCCAATCTTATGCTATCTCTCTCAACAGAATCAATAATCAGCATATCCAAAAAAAATTGCAACTTGATATCAACAAACTGCCAATTCTTTATCTAATCAACCTTATCAAATCAAATCAATCAATCAAACCTAATCAATTCAAATCATGTCTTATACAGGATGTATCCTTCCTGAAACTCAACAATCTGATTCCGATTCATGTCTTATACAGGATGTATCCTTCTTGAAACCAGATGTTCTGATCATGTCTTATACAAGATGAATCCTTCCTGAAACCAGACGCTTTGGTCGTCATTGTCTTATACAGGATGTATCCTTCCTGAAACCAGACTAAATCTAATCAATCAAGGTTTTTCAATCTTATCCATCTAAGCAATCAAGTTAATCAAAGAACTCGCATTTTCATCAAACACAATTGCAGAAATCAAATCAAATCTATCGGGATATCAATCTCGCAAAACTCCAAAGATCAATTATCTCAATTGATCTCCTGAGGGGGCATCATCATACCGGAATTTAGCAACCAAGAGCTGGGGCATCCTATCAAATCAATATTATTATCAAAATGAGATTATTCTTTGAATCAACGCGTAATCACACCTCACTTCAAAGAGGGGAAAAATGTATACACCTAAAAATGGTCTGAAGATAATTAATTAAATAAGCAATTATGTAATTAATCTCTCCTCCCCAATTTAATTGAATTCACTAAGCAATTTGATTAAATCTCCCCTTTCATCTACTTATTAATGAATCTAAAGATTTATTTAATAGGTTCATTTCATCCCCTTTAATTAATTAATTCAAATTAATTAATTTCCCCCATCAAATCATTTCTTCTAATCTCTAATTAATTAAAATAAATCAATCATGAGTTGTCGAAATTAATTAGCCTTTTCCCATTATTTGAATTTTTAAATTCAAATTATCCTAACTTCTACCACTCCTAAACCTAACCATTCCTAAACCTAACCCATTCTACCTACCCACATGTCCCCTTTCATCCAACATCTTCTAGAACCTTGTGACACTTGTCACTAAGTGTTCTCTTTCATCTAACCTCTTCTAGAAGCCTCTTGACACTTGTCACCATAGAGATGACAGATGTTCCCTTTAATCCAACCCCCTTTTCCATCTTCAAATCAATCTTGACCATTGATTCCTGCCAACTCACCCCTAGCCTTGAAAATCCTACAAATAGACCTCATTTTGGAGCACAAAGGGTCCCAATTTCATATCATTCTTGCTTATCATTTGATTCATCTCATTTTCATTCAAGCATTTAGTTTATCATTCTTAGCAATGTTATCATGCTCAATTTTAGCTTAATTGCATTTCAATATTAGCTCATTTTCTAGATCAATAATGAACTCATATAGCTTAATCATGCTATTCTTGCTAGATCATGCATCTTCATCATTCAAATCCTCCATCTAAGTGTAGTCAAGTCACTGGAATTTGCATAACAAGATCTGAGAGCAAAATTCATACTCGCATTTACTAGGAGGCAATAAGTCGATTAGATGTGGTTTTACATTTCATTGTTTTAATTCACTAACCATTGTTTGTAATGACTTATTGAGTGCATTGTGTTTGCAGATACCGGTACACTTCACAGAGCACGACAAATATAATTATGCTTTGTTATCTTTAATGAAAAGGGCATGTCTTTTCATTTTTAGGTGGGTTAACTGAAAAGCCATTTTGTAACACTTTGAAGCTTGTCACTTCTCCCATTTTGTATATAAGGGAGAAACCAAGACCGCTTAAGGAGTTGGAAGGGACTCATCAAGAAGAACATATTGCAACAAACTGCAACACCCTTTTTTCTAGTGGCTATAATATATTGCAAGGATTTTTGTCTAAATTTTGATTTCAATTGTTTGTGGTAAATATTGATAAAGTTTTATATGGTTGTCTCTGATTTGATTTCTTTCTCATTATTTAGAATTAAATCCATTTAATAAGTCACAATAATCTGAAGGAATCATTTGGATTAAAAAGAAGAACCAAATAACATTACATTTATGAATTTTTATGCAAGGCATGAATAGATAATGTGTCAAAGAGTTTGAATTATGATCAAGAGGTAGATAAATGTTGTTTAGACTCTATTGCCCTATAGGAAAGGAACCAACCTCAAATGTTCTCAGAGTTTATTTCAACTAAATTTCAGATTTTTTTCTTTTCATTTCAATTTTGATTTCATCAATTAATTGCTCACTTTTTGTGATGATAACAAAGAAGACTATGATCCTCACATAAATTATAAGAGAAAATGATACCTCCAATCATACAACCATTTCTACAATCTATTTCATTTTGGCATGAGGCTATTGAAATAGATAAATAAAAATATAAAAAGTACTTCTACTTCTAATACTGAAATGATCCCAGTTGACGATATTTGATGGAATGGTTAAGTGGTTTTGGTCTGGCTTCTTGAAATGGTTCTTAACATGCTAAAGGTGTTCTCGATTGTGTCCTAATTGTTTGGTGGCTTTGCATTGGCTAGCGTGAATATTTGGTGATCCTATTTGGGTCCGATTGGTTATTTTGTGTTATTGACACTGAGGGTTTCTACCGGTTGGAGTAACATGTTGCATTTGACCTTGGCAGGATTTCCAGTGGATGTAATTGTTTGGGAATTTGAATTTGGTCCATGCTATGTAATGTAAATCATAATATTGGTCCAGTGGTCAATCTTTGTATCGGGTGATGCAATTTTTGTAATTATGAGTTGAGGGTTGATGGTTTAGCCAGCCTTGTTCTCAAGGTTGATGATTTGTATATATAGGTTATATATTTATGTAATTTGGGTATGAGGATAGGTATTCTATCTGCATTATCATAGAGAGGTAAATGTGCAAACAAGGATATATCATTCAACGAAGTGTTGTGGAGAGCTTGGTGTTGCAGGACAAACACTGTGCTTAACTGGAACTATAACCAAGCATTCGGAGATGTTGCTTTCACAGTTCATTTCCTCTGAATTATAGTCTGATTTTTATGTAAGTCAATGAGACTCCTCTTTTGTGTTGAGGAGTGTTCTCTAGGTTGTTGGCCTGATTACAAATGCAATCCCCATTGTAATATTTTCACATACTGCTGTAGAAGTATTATCTGATTGTGGGTAGGGTTTTCCACTGTGGTTTTTCCCTTCACCGAGTTTTCCACGTCAAAATATTGGTGTTGCATACTCTCATGATTTATCTTTCACTATGTTGTTTTCATTTTGATGTAGAAGGTTTATAATCTACAATAATTGTTTAACTTGTGGAAAACTGATTCACCCTCCTCCTCTAGTTCATTCTAATAGATACAGCTCGTTTTTTGGTCAACAAAATTTTTGAAATCAAAATTGAAAGAAAAATATTTCATTTTAGAGTTTATTTCAACGAAATTTCAGATTTTTTTTCTAGAGAGTAGAATATATCTACCCTTGGGTTGATTCTTGTGTGTTGGCCAAATCACTTGTGAAACTTGATAATGGATTTTGGCATACTCTTAGGGTTTTACAATCTATTGATTTGAAAACCAATATATTAGTGACTCCGCTGGGGAGTAGAAATTTTAAGATTCTTGATTTTCCTTCTTTCATATTTAAGAAGGTGGCAACTCCTAAAGAAAAATATCCAAGTTAAAAAGATCAAAAGCCCCAACTTTGCATGTTTAGATGAATGATATTGAAACAGGTGTGTCCTATTCACCCTATATAGATTAAACAAAATGATAAAAATAAAAGTCAAGGTAAGAAAGATTCAAGCAATTCTCTAACAGACCTTGCGTCAGTTAGCAATACCAGTCCCTCACCTATAGATCTAACAAAGACATTCTTAGATAAGGTAGACCAATATTATTGTTATCCTCCTGTAAGTTATCTTATATCAATTGGAGAGAAAATTCAAAAAAGTTATGAAGAAGAAATGACTTTGGCTCAGGCAACAACAATGTATGTAATCGATTCTTGGTTGGAACATCAAATCAAGTATCCAGTCCAAAAAGGGAATACCAAACACCTAGCAATCCCTTGGCTTCTCTTCCTTGCCAAATATCCAAAGATTATTCTTTACCCAAGTGCATCATCTCTCTTCACCAAATGCACAAAGTGAACCCATAAAACAAGAATTGCAAGATCAGATAAGGGATATATGTTGGCTAGAGTAGAACACTTGAAGTTGATGAAACAAAGAAATCTTCTAGCTCTAGAAATGGTGAACCTCACATCTCAAACAAATAATATGCCTTCATCTCAGAATAATGTGCTACAACATTCATAATAGATGGTTGGTACTCATGTGTATTCTCAATTGCAAAAAAGTATGCCAATGAGAAATACCATGCCTGCTATGCAATCTACCATGATTGTTCATCCCTCTTCCCAAGTAACTATATCAACCAAAAATGTATCCAATTAGAATACTCAATTATTTGTGGCACTAGGGACTGCCCAAGTAAGTATACCTCTAATGAACATTTGAATTCTTCAATGGATTAGGAGTTTCCTTTTTTTTTATTCTCTTGAATTGTTTGTAAAAGGTTTTCCATCTTTCCAATTGGTGTTATAAGGTATACTATGTAATGTAGGCCTTAGGTATCCATAGTGGGTATTTCTCTCATGGACAATTCCGTTTTCATTTTTTGTGATCTTATGATCCAGGCCCCTCAATTATTTCATTACCCTATCAAGCTTATCATCATCCCTTTGTTTCTTTACTTGAGAATTCTTAGGGTTTTGCAATATCTTAACACCTTCCCTCTTCCCAACAATATTGAAGGCTTTCCTATTATTTCCAACATTTAAAGCAACCCTAAAAGCTTCCCTTAAATCAGGAATATTTTTATTTCTTAACTCATACCTGGTCTTAGGGTCATATGCAATTATATACGAATTCTAGCATATAGTATCTGAGGGTCTCAAATGAGATGGGTTTTATTGAAGACTTTGAGGAACCTTGTGTTGAAACATGTCACAAACTCATTACTCCCCTTTTGAATGTTTGTAAATTCATTTAGGGAAAAACTAGGATCTGAGTGGTCACCATACTAGTCCTTGATCATGTGCCTGAACTCTCTCCAAGAATTAATAGAGTTATTAGGTAAGCTTCTATACCAATCCCTAACATCATCTAACCAAGGACTGCATAAAGAGTTTCATTAAAATATCCTCATTTTTTAATTCATAACTATCTATGAAATTTTCAAATGCCCTTAAGTGATCTTCACCTAACAAAGCATTATTAGCTGAGAATTTAGGGACTTGCAACCTGACCTCATTACTAATTGCAATTGGAAATCTGAGATCCCTTGAAAATTTAATTGCTTGTATCTATCTACTTACATAAGAGCGCTAACAAATATAATTACCCCTTGTTGTTGCTTATTTTAACCTTTATTTTTTTGGTTCTATTGTTCACCTTGTTGTTGATATTGTTGTCCCCCTTAGACTCGAGGCATTTTTTGTTGCACCTAAGGTTGTAAAAATATTTTTCTACCAATTTTGATTTCAAAAATTTTGTTGACCAAAAAATGGGCTGTATCTATTAGAATGAACCGGAGGAGGGCGGTGAATCAGTTTTCCACAAGTTAAACAATTATTGCAGATTATAAACCTTCTACCAAATCAAAATGAAAATAGCATAGTGAAAGATAAAGCATGAGACTAGACAACACCAATATTTTGACGTGGAAAACCCGGTGAAGGGAAAAACCATAGTGGAAAACCCTACCCACAATCAGATAATACTTCTACAGCAGTATGTGAAAATATTAAAATGGGGATTGCACTTGTAATCAGGCCAACAACCTAGAGAACACTCCTCAACACAAAAGGGAAGTCTCACTGACTTACATAAACATCAGACTATAATTCAGAGGAAATGAACTTTGAAAGCAGCATCTCCAAATGCTTGGTTATAGTTCCGGTTAAGCACAGTGTTTGTCCTGCAACACCAAGCTCTCCACAACACTTCGCTGAATGATATATCTTTGTTTGCACATTTACCTCTCTCTGATAATGTAGATAGAATACCTATCCTCGTACCCAAATTACATAAATATATAACCTATATATATAAATCATCAACCTTGAGAACAAGGTCGGCTAAACCATCAACCCTCAACTCGTAATTACAAAAATTGCATCACCTAATACAAAGATTGACCACCGGACCAATATTATGATTTACATTACATATCATGGACCTAATTCAAATTCCCAAACAATTACATCCACCGAAAATCCTGCCAAGGTCAAATGCAGCACGTTACTCCAACCGGTAGAAACCCTCAGTGTCAATAACATAGAATAACCAATCAGACTCAAATAGGATCACCAAATATTCACGCCAGCCAATGTGAAGCCACCAAACAATTAGGACACAATCAAGAACAACTTAAGCATGTTAAGAACCATTTCAAGAAGCCAGACCAAAACCACTTAACCATTCCATCAAATATCGTCAACTGGGATCAAGAACAACCACCAGAAAACTAGAACATAATAAATAGGTTCGGGAGCACCAAATCAAAAACCAACTAAATATGATATACACATAATCATCGTGAATAACCTACCAAAACCACATCCAACAATCTGAACATATCAAACTAGAATCTATGATAACCTCTGCCAAAACCATTTCCAACCAAAGCAGGTCAGCAACCAACCGGAGCAGTGTTGACAACCAATCGGAGCAGTTTTGACATCAATGACAACACATAATCAATTCCTACATATTGCCAATGATCTCCCCCTTTGGCCTTAATGGAAACACTGGATGTGAAAAACATCCAAGTGCCAAGGAATGCCAACAATCTCCAAGAAACAACAAAAAATCTCTCCCCCAAACTAGAATATGATTTTCTATTTTTCACATGGACATCTCTCCCCCTTTGACATCAATGACAAAGGGTTGAACCAATCAGCTAACTACTCTCCCTGAGTAGTAGCACCATCTCATCAAACCGGATCAAAAGAAATTTCTGATAAGCTCACCAGATTGATGCATCTCTAAGTCTCTTCCGGAGGGTTGGTGACCCCTAATTGATTTCTAAGAGATTCAAAAGTATCTTTAGGCAATGGTTTTGTTAGAATATTTGCAATCTGGCTTCCTTTTCTTCAACCTTTTCTTTTGGTTTCTAAGATATTCAAAAGTATCTTAAGGCAATGTGTTTTGAGTTGGAATGAAATACCAAATTCTTTGACATATCAATAGCAGTTGTATTATCATAGTGAATAACAATAGGCTCATCATAAGTTACCTTTATATCCTTCAACATTTGCTTCATCCATAATATATGAGTACAATTTGTTGTAGCGGCTACATATTCAACTTCAGCAGTAGATAATGAAGTGCATGATTGTTTTTTCCTAATCCATGAGACTAATTTCTTCCCAAGAAAGAATGTACCAACTGTAGTGCTCTTCCGGTCATCAACATCTCCTACCCAATCTAAGTCTATATAAGCACATAATCTGAAATCATCATCCTTTGGATACCATAACCTATAATCTATTGTTCCTTTCAAATATCTGAATATCTTTTTAACAACAATATATGATTTTCTCTTGGATCAGACTGGAATCTAGAAGCAATGCAAACAACATTCATTATATTTGGTCTAGTTTGAGTTAAGTACAATAGTCCACCAATCATTGATTTTTATCTACTTGAGTTCACTTTAGGAGATTGATCATTCTTTAACAGTTTGCAACCAGTTATCATAGGGGTTCAAACTGGTTTTGAGTTTTCAAGTCCAAATTTCTTTAGTAATTCTTTCACATATTTAGTTTGACAAATGAAAATACCTTTATCAATCTGAGTAATCTACAAGCCTAAGAAAAATTTCATCTCACCAATCATAGACATTTCAAATTCATTCTTCGTGTCATCAACAAATGTCATGCATAGATTTTCTTCTCCTCCAAAAATGATATCATCAACAAAGGCTTCAATGATCAATATGTCTTCAAGCTCAATCTTATAATATAATTTTCTATTAGCATTACCTTTGCTAAATCCGAGCTTCAAAATATGTTTATCCAATCTAGCATACCAGGATCTAGGGGCTTGTTTCAATCCATATAAGGCTTTCCTCAATCTGCAAACCATGTCCTTGTCCTCTGATAACAAAAATCCATCAGGCTGCTTAATGTAGACTTCTTCTTCAAGATAACCATTTAGGAATGCACAGTTGACATCCATTTGATATACCTTGTAGTTCTTGTGTGCACCATAGGAAACAAATAGTCTTACTACTTCAATCCTTGCAACTAGAGCATTCATCATAATCAATTCCTTCTTGTTGTAAGTATCCTTTGCAAACCAATCTATCTTTGTTTCTTACAACCTGTCCTTCTTCATTTAATTTGTTTTTGAATACCCATTTAGTTCCAATAACATTTTTATCTTTAGGCCTAGGAACCAATTCCCATGTGTTATTCTTTTATATCTGATTTAATTCTGCTTCTGTTGCTTTCATCCAATTCTCATCTTTACATGCTTCAATGACTAATTCCGGTTCAATTTAAGAAATTAAACATACCTCTTCAGCAGCTAACCTTCTTCTCTTCATCACACCTTTTCTCTTATCTCTAATGATCTGATCTTCAAAATGATTCAGCTTCACATACCTGGGAGTCTTTGGATTATCTTGACTTTTTGACTCTTAATGTTCTTCAACAGTTACTGTGGAATTTTTTGATGTTACCAGAGCAACTGGATCAATGCTTTGAAATGATTCTTTCATTACTCGTTATGATCTAACAATTTCATCTTCCAGTCCATAGTCGTATGATCTAATATGATTATTACTTTGCTCATCCACTCTGACATTTATGCTTTACACTATGCTATGCAATCTTTTGTTAAAACATCTATATGCTTTGCTCTTAGTAGAATCCTTCATCACATCTAGGATCAAATTTCCCTACTCCATCATCTCTTCTAATATAGCATTTACTTCCAAAAACTCTGAAATACTTGATAGTAGGAGTATGAACGAACCATAATTCATAAGGAGTCTTACCGATATCACATTTTATGTGTATTCTATTAAAAGTGTAGACTGTGGTATTGATAGATTCTCTCCAATAGATATTAGGCCATTTGGCTTCCATCATCATTGACCTTGCAATATCTAAGATAGTTATGTTCTTTCTTTCCACATCTCCATTCTATTGTGGAGTTCTAGGTGTAGATAATTGTCTTTTGATTCCATATTTCTCACAAAAATTGTTAAATTCACCGGATGTAAATTCACCACCTTGATCTGATCTTAAGCATTTTATCTTCAATCCTATTTATGTCTCAACCATAGCTTTAAATATTTTGAATTTCTCATGAGCTTCTAATTTTTCTTTCAAAAATGCAACCCACATCATTCTAGAGTAATCGTCAATAACAAACATAAAGTATCTATCTCCTTGCAAGCTTTTAGTCCTTGCTAGACCACACAGATCAATTTGAATAAGATCAAGAATTTCATTACATCTATCATGTACGCTTTTGAAAGAAGTTCTGATTTGCTTACCCATTTTACATTCTCTACATACCGGATTATGAGACTTGATGATCTTGGGCAAATCTATGACAACCTAGGTGAAACTGATCTTTACTATACAATCAAAATTCACATGACATGTCCTTTTATGCCATAACCAACTTTTATCAATTTGAGTGATCAAGTAAGTCTTCTCACTGTAGTTCAAATGAAAGATATTACATTTGGTCTGAGTTCCGGATGCAATTTCCAATCCAGATCTATTGATAATCTAGCATTTTCCATCTTTGAATTGCAAATGAAATCCTCTATCCACCATCTGTCCTACACTCAAGAGATTATGCTTCAAACCTTCAACATAATAAACATTATCAATATTAGTCTTACCATCCAAGGATATTGTTCCTTTTCCTTTGATCTTGCATGCCTTTTGTAGACGTATAAAAATGACTATATTCCTAAATGAATATTTTATGTTCATTTCTCTATTTAATTAAATTATCCACATTCCTCTATTTAATTAAGTAAATTACTCAATTTGTTTAATTAAATTCAATTAACCCCTTTTAGGTCATTTAATTGAATAAATCATTTTATTTAATTAAATCTATTCTTCTAAACCTTTTAATTAAATTTACATTTAATTAAATAGGGAATCCCAATTAAATAAATCTAATTTATTTAAAAACCTCCACTTGCAACCAAATTAAAATAAAATAATTTATTTTAATTAAACCTATTATCCCTCACCCACTTGCATTTTCCTACATCTCCCACTTGCCTCCTAAACCCTATTCCTAACCCCCTTCTAGACTCTTCTAATCACTTCTAAATTAGCCTAACCCATCTCCTAAATATTGTCACATCCCTAAGCAAGAGGAAGTCACTTCTCAAACCCTTAAAGTCTTTGATAACAATTAAAGGCTTCAAGTCTCCAACAACTTTCTCTTCCAAACCATTAATGGTTAACTCAACCCTCTTGCATGATTAGAGACTTTTTATAAACTTAACCTCCATGTAACCCAAGGGCCTCATCAAGCATTTATTGCTTTGACGATTGTTATTCCTTAATCCTTTGCACAAGAGTTTATCCTTTGGGTAAACGCTTTATCCAATGGATAATCTTAACCTAACCTTAACCCTTACCCCCTAAGGTAACCATGAGGTCTTCTCAAGCATTTAATGCTTCCTACCTCTCTTCTCAACCCAACCTCATGTTGACAATTGTCACCATTTCATTGGTGCAAATTGCAAACATGGATTGAACAACTTTCAAACTTGACCCTTGATTAAATCTTTCAATCCTGGCCATCCATTGCCCTATTTTTGCTATAAATAGAGCTCTCATTCCTCCATTTTTAGAAATATCCAAGTCTTTAGCATCATACTTATACTCAAATCTATGCATGCTTTAATATCTCATTTATGCTCATCATTTAGCCTCTCTTTTAAATAGGAATTAATCTAAATATGCATGTTTAGAGTATTTTCCTTGTCATTTAGCTTAATCATAGACTAGTATATCATGCTAGGATAGTCTTGCTACTAATCTTGTCATCTTATAATCTAGTTTATTGCATTTGTAAGATCATGCATAGCTTAGGATACATTTCATAATAAAATCAATCAAAACATCCCTCATTCTTGCATTTGTCATCCCTAAACCACTTGGCTCAATGATCTGAGAGCAAAGACATTGGTTTGATGGACCTTGTGAGATAGAGAACTATGGAACCAACCTTGGGAAGCTGAGTCATCCTTCATGACTCCATAGCTTGCACCAAGAAGTCCTGTGGGTGTGTGGACAAGGCTCCTTATTTTTCACATTTTAAGTTCTATCGACCTGCATTTCCCGCACACCTTTAGCAGGCCTGCCTTCTCGAAGGGTTGAAAAACTCTTAAAGCCATTCTTTGGCCAGTGTGAAGGGAACGACCTAAGTGGGAAATGACTTTGATGTCAAGTAGTCCAACTCACTATAATCAAAAGTGGAAAGTGATGAAAGTCCTTTTCAACGGTTGCACGCAACGATTAGCCTTCCCCCAGTATCCTTGAGATACATAAAGCCTTTGTTCTAAAGGTTGGGAAGCCTCCTGAGGGAGTTTATCACTGATGGCCGAACAGGAAGCTTGATTACGAACCTTAGAAATAGAAACCTTGAGCCAAGTCAGTAACCAGACATTTGTAATATCATAGTGCAAGGGTGGGGAAGAATCTACCCCCAAGATTACTCACCATATATCTCCCAAGATAACTACTCAATTGTGAAGCAATTCACTTTGAGTTAATTTCTAGCAAAAGGCAAAAAAATGGGTGCCCTCTAGGGGGTGACACGGCTGTTTGAGCTGACGACGTATCGAGACTAGTGGGCTATGGTATTACTTATGACCCTTGAATAAAGAGTCTTTTTGAAGTGTATTCTTTGTAACCAAACCTATTGAAACATTGAGGATTTGAACACATCCTTGCAGAATATACACTTATTGTTTAGATTAGGCAAGAATGGTTATGTATTTTGTGCTGTGTTTGCATTTGTTACTTTAGAAAATCATCCATCAGCATTGAAAACATAAGGCAAAACACCAAAATCACAGAAAATAGTCAAACCAGGGCAGTTTAGCATGTAAGAGAAACATCTTAGCGCATATCAACCATATCTTAGCGCATCACAATTTATCCTTAGCGCGTCAAGTATTCATAGTAGCGCTTCATCAAAATTTAGAAACAATCAGAAATAGTTAGCACGCCCGAAAAACAACCTAGCGTGTTGAAGCATCAGCTTAGTGCGTGGGAGTCAAGCACTAGCGCATAGAGTTGATGAGTCAGCGCGTGGAAGGCTCATACTAGCGCATGATCTTTTGAGAAAAATAGAAAACAAAAATAAACAGTCTAAACCAGTTATCATGTAGCCGGGGGTAGCCTAGCGCGTGTGGTCTTTTCCTTAGCGCATTGAAAACTTTCTGTAGTGCATCCCGTCTCTACTTTAGCGCATAATAAAAAATAGAAAAATAGGGGGCAGAACATAGATAAATTTGAAAAATTTTGAAAACATTTTTGGAAGCCTCCTTTCATAAGCTTCATTTTCGTCAAAACAGAATATCAAAAACAAAGTATTAAAAGCTATTTCTAAGGCAAATTTCTAGTCAAACAAAAGTTGTTCAAACATCCAAAACTGGTTGCATGATAAACATATCTATCCTATCAAAATCGGGAAACATCATCGCAAGTGATGAATAGGTTCTTTATCATCTCACGGATTTTATCCCAAACACACTTGTTCAAAACCTCAGGTTGTCAAATCAAGTTTCCATATCATGAAACTTTATCCATATCATTTGACACGCTTTGTCATGAGGGGGCATCTAAACCTTCACTTTTGATAAAGTAAAACTTGAGTCTTCGAAACAAGATAAACTGAATCCAAAAACAACTCAAAGGAAACCATTAATCACTTATCTATGACTAATCCTCATATTATGAGAAGAAAGAATATTTATTGTAACACCACATTGAAGAAACAACAACCAAGTTTTTCCAAATTTGTCAAAAGAAATAAATTTTTATACATCAATCGTCAACTCTTCAAATCTCATCTCACATTTCTTGATCACGTCAAACTTTATATCCAAAACAAATCTAATGAATTTGACAAAGAACCTTTGAAGACTAGGGCATATTGTCAAAAATCCGCATTCAATCAAATCATAAACCGTGGAGGAAAGATCAATCCTGCATTCTTTCCCGACGAGTGCATCACTTACAACATACCCTGATTTGAACCACCAACCCTTGAGCAACACATCGAAGAGGATTTTATCCCCTTTATCACAGAAAGCTTCTACTAGATGCCTATTGTTACTCGCTCTCAACAAAATAAAAAAGTGAAATACAATCAGAATCCAACATGAATCAAAGATTATCAAATCCTTTCGAGCATCCGAGTCTAGAGGACACCAAAATTTCTAAGGAACTTCTTCAAGAATGTCAAGAGAGTGCCTCATTTCAAAAACTTGTGGAAAGACTCATGGAAAATGACAAGGAAAAATACCTACTCATGCTTACAAGCAAAGGGGTTAAACTTCCTAAAGACTTTGACATAGACATGTTTAGAACAAGATCTTAACATTACGAATATCAAGAACGACAACGAGAAGGGGAAGCACGTGACCCTGAGCAAGATATTCCTAAACAAAACATACTGGAACAACATACTCCAGGGCAAAACATCCCTAAGAAACACATCCCCGAGCAAAACATACCGTTCCATACACCATTTCAACCCAAGATTAATGCCAGGGAAGAACTCTTTCCTTGGCAAAATAATGCACCTTTGATTGCTCTTACTTAACAAATGCAAATGCTACAAAGACAAATGCAAGACATGCAACAAGGGACAACAGTAAGGTACTCATTAAACGAAATTTGTCCTTATCCCTTTGATAGAAGATTGAACATGGTTCCTTTTCCTCCAAACTCAGATGTTCCTAAATTTGACAAGTATGATGGAAAAAGCGATCCCCGTGATCATGTTTGAGAATTCTGCACCATGAGTCTTGAATTTTCTCATGATGACACCTATTTGATGAGGTTATTTCCAAGAAGCTTGGGGGGACAAACAATGGAATGGTTATCCAAAATCACACCTCTTGTCAGATCATTTGATGAACTAGTCAACAAATTCATAACTCAATATTCTTATAACATTCAACATGCTATTACCATGCTAGATGTCTGTAATACGAAACAGAAAAATAATGAAACATTCATGGTATTCCTTCAACGTTGGCGGCGTATGGTTTCACGATATCCTTGAGATATTCTTGAAAAGGAGAAAATGGAAATTTTCATCGATAACTTGAATAGTGAGATGAGGTATAGGCTCAAGCTCCAATGCATACCATCTTTCACTAAACTAATTGAAAATGACATTCAAGTAGAAGAAGCATGTGTCAAGAAAGGAATGCTCAAATTCTTCAAACAAGGAACAAGTTCATCAAACTACAATAACCAAAATAACAACAACTTATACAAATCTAGATTCTGGACTCGAAACAAAAATAATGGAAATGGAGGCAATGAATCACATGATCCAAAATCTAAACAGCTAGTGCTCACATTATCAAGAAATCCTCAAGCTACAAAGAACCCCAAAGGTGCTAACCCAGACACTAACACTTGCGCACCAAATACCAATCAAGGTCAACCCAACACAAACAACACCAACAATGCTCAAAACAATCACGCAAATCAAGGACCTAATAACAATTCACGAGGTGGCACCAACAATTTCCAAAAACGTGCCTACACACCTCTGGGACAATCACTGGAGTTAGCATTCAGAGAACTCCTGGAAAACAAAATTATCTCTTTACCAGCAATCAGCAACTATGAACCACAAGTCAAACCACCTTGGTGGAATGACTCACACTTTTGTGATTTTCATCGCAACAAGGGTCATCAAACAAATGATTGCATGAGACTGAAAAACATTGTTCAGGACATGATTGATAGAGGTGATTTAAAAGGTAGATGGTCTCAAGACAAATGGTGACCATGGAGCCTTTAAGAATACTCTTCCAAACTACAACAAAGATGGAGCCTCCACCTCGAACGACACACGTGGAGCTCATATCAATCACATCTACAATAACACCATCAATCATATATCAACTAAAGACAATCAAGTCAATGTCATCACAATCCGAGATCAACATGATCATGAATCTATCAACGTAACAACAAGAGCTCAAAAATATGTCTTGAAGGGACATACATCAACAACAAATTCTATACCCAAAATTCAATATGATCTAGTCAGTCAACTGCGCAAAACTCCTGCTCAAATATAAATACTGGAGTTACTGAAACTTTCGCCGAAACACAAAGACATATTGGAGCAAGCGTTATTAGAAACAAATGTACCTCAAGATCTGGATGCTGACAAATTTCAAGCCATGGTCGCTCATATGACAGGGCCTCATAATCTAACTTTTTCAGAGCATGATAATAGCTCATTAAGTCATCCACATAACACTCCTCTCTATATTGAAGTCATCGTCTACAAACACCGAGTGAAACGAGTATTGATAGATGGAGGAGCTGGACTTAATATATGTACCTTAAAACTTATCTGTGCATTAGGCTTCTTAGAAAAGTCTATTGATCCATGTAAAAAGATTACTATAAAGGCATATGATGATGAAGAAAGATTCTCTAAAGGAACAGTGGTGTTGTCGATTCAAGTCAGACCAATACAAAGAGATACTATGTGCCAGGTCTTAGACATAGACCTCACATACAATATCTTATTAGGTCGACCCTGGATACATGAAATGCAAGCAGTGCCTTCTACATATCACCAGTGTGTCAAATTCCCCCACAATGGGCAGGAGGTTTCTATATCTTCTTATCACAATCCATTTCAACATTGTAATGCAATGGGGGCAGCCCAAGATAGTTTGGTTCCGCATAATAGAGAGAAACAGAATCCCTTAGCATCAGATCTTCAACAAGAAAAGTCTAAATCATTACCTAGAGATTTCAAGCAAAAAATGAAAATCAAAGAACAAGGCATGGGCGAATACTATTTGGAACCCATGTGTTTGACCAACTTACCCACATCACCTAGATCTCATGGATTACCTACAGCATCAACACATCGAGCAACTCAGCCCATCACCAAGTTCGATGGCACATTCATTCAACTCGGCACTTTAGCACATGAATCTGAGGAAAAGGATATCCTTAGTTGGCTATACAAAGATGAGGAAGAAAATAGAGCAACTACTATGGAAGTAGCTATACCCACACACCTATATGGAAAAGGCTACTTAATCATGTAGCAAATGGGATACAATGGCAAAGGACCTATTGGTAAGCATCAGGAAGGTGTCACAGAACCATTGGATCCTCCTTCACAATTTAGTAAAGACAAAAAAGGATTGGGCTTTGAATTCACTCTACTACCAAAGAAAATACCACGCAAATATCAAAAACCTCAGTGGAAAGAAAAGAAGAAGTACAAAGAAGAATCCTAGCAAGAAGCACTATTTGAGTCAGCAGAGACAATCCGTAAGGAACCTGAACATCAAGAAAAGAAGCAACATTAGGAGAAGCCCATCATTCATGAGAAGGCAACATCTATAGTAGTAGCTCATATTCATGAACAAATATCCAACAAAGCAGAATCACCTCAGAGCAACATCATTCCTCCCCGAGAAGAAACAATCTACAAACAAATGCAAAAAATAGAAGCAGGATCTAACGTAGAATCAGAAAAAGCCAGCAGAATAGTTTCAATTATCAAAGATCTATTTTCGCCATTCAACATACCTGTTTACAGCACTGAAAAGATCTAGGATGATAACTCTGAGACTGATTCCAATGAATATGAATGGGTTAGCTGCTCAAATGCTACTGAAAATACTAGTTCTATATCCCTCTCTCAAGAAGAACATGGCATAGAAATTAGACTACCTGAATTTGGACCACAGAATATCTATGACGCTAAGGAAAGTGAGCAGAAACATTATGAACAAGTCTATACGGAGGATGATACCATCAAAGACCTCGATGGAATCTTGTACTTCTTTAACACCTGAACCAATCACAATGAAACCTCTATCCTGACACTTACCACAACAGAATTTGATCCACCAAATGATCCCTTACCACTTGTCTTTCCTGACCTCATCAACTGGGATGAACCCAACATACATGATATACTAATTTTCCCAAATGATGAATCTATTATCCACTACCTATGTACCGTTAACCCAAAAATAGAATCTACCAATGAACAGAATAACAACATCTACACCCTAGGGAGTGCCAAGTCTCTCAGTCGCAAAAATGAATCAAAAAATGGATCTATTGTTGAAAACCAGTCAATGGCAGCAATAAATCCCAAAAAAGTAAAAATAAAGGATGCATCTGAGGGTGAAAACCTTTTTAAGGAACCTAAAGATGGGAGACTTGACACTCTTCTGGAGCATTACCATGAGTGATCACCTATATTGATTGAACCCACTCAATCAATCACCATTGGTACTACAAAAGCAGTCCAAAACATACACCTGGCAGAATCTCTCACGGAGGAAGAAAGATCAAAATTTATCAAGTTTTTTAAAGAAAACCAAATCAACTTTGCTTGGTCATACGTAGATATGCCCGGGATCGATCCACAATTGATCATGCATCACTTATCTATGGCTCCAAGAGCTAAGCCAGTTAAGCAAAAACTGAGAAAAATGAATCCCCATGTAGCACTCATGGTTAAGGCTGAGCTGAAGAAACTATTGGATGTTGGATTCATTCGACCTATAGACTATGTAGAATGGATTTCCAACATCGTACCAGTTTCAAAACTAGATGGCAGTATCAGAATATGCACAGATTTTAGAGATGTCAACAAAGCCTGTCCAAAGGATGACTTTCCTTTGCCAATTATTGACATAATTGTAGACCTCACAACAGGTCATGCAATGCTATCACTAATGGACGGTTTCTCAGGCTATAACCAAATCAAGATTGCTCCAGAGGATCAAGATAAAACAACATTCACCTGTCCTTAGGGAACGTATTGTTGGAATGTCATGCCTTTTGGCTTAAAGAATGCTGGGGCAACTTATCAAAGAGCCATGACAACAATATTCCATGACATGATGCATACCTTCATGGAAGACTATGTGGATGATTTACTAGCTAAATCCTTCACCAGAGCAGAACATCTAAGCATCTTAGAAAATATTTTTGATAGATTGGAAAAATTCCAAGTCAGGCTCAACCCTAAGAAGTGTGTCTTTGGGGTTACATCAGGCAAGTTACTCGGCTACATAGTCTCAACTAAAGGTATTGAAGTGGATCCAGCAAAGGTACAAGCCATTATGGAGATGCCACCACCAAAGAACATCAGCCAACTCAGATCTCTACAGGGACAGCTCTAATCAATCAGGGGATTCATCGCTCAATTAGCAAATAAAATCCTACCATTAAATCATTTGTTACATAAAAATGTACGATTTAGATGGGAAGCCAAATGTGCAGAATCTTTCTATCAAATCAAATAGTATCTAATGAAACCACCAGTTCTAGTACCACCAATAGCAAGGAAGCCACTCATTCTCTACATTTCCACAACAGATATATCACTAGGGGCACTATTGGCACAAGAAGATCAACAAGGAAAGGAACAAGCTATATACTACATCAGTAGGACTTTGAACGGATATGAGCTCAATTACACATTTATTGAGAAAGCATGCTTGGCTGTAGTCTTCACCTCCCAAAAGTTTCGACATTACATGCTAGCTCACACAATCAAGCTAGTCGCAAAAATTGATCCTCTCAAATATTTACTCAGCAAAGCAGCTCTTACAGGACGATTGGCTAAATGGGTCATGATTCTCAGTGAATTTGATATCCACTATATGGAGCGAAGAGATATCAAGGGACAAGTAATAGCAGATCAACTAACAGAAGCACCACTACCAGGAAAACAAACTATGGAGATTGAATTTCCAGACAGGGACGTTCTTGCTATCTCTACCAAACTATGGACCCTATACTTTGACGGATCCTACACACAACATGGTTCAGGTGCTGGCATTCTATTCATCACTCCTGAAGGACACACTATACCAAGATCATATAGGCTTATGTTCCCATGCACAAATAATGTGGCTGAATATGAGGCATTGGTTATAGGCATCAAAATGGCCGTAGAATGGAAAATCACAAAGTTAAAGGTCTACGGAGACTCACAATTAGTTGTCAATCAAATCAACAATGACTATCAGACAAAGGATGACAAGCTGCTACCCTATAAGCGAATGGTGGATGACTTCAAGCAATATTTTGCACACATCACCTTCGAGCAAATACCAAGATTGAACAACAAAGTAGCCGATGCAATGGCTACTATCGCTTCATTACTGCAATTTCCAGAACAACAGAGTCGTTACAAGTTTCTGGTAGAGCAACTGTTCTCCCCAGCCTATGACCACTTGGAATCCTAGGTTATCTACGCCTTAACTGGTTTAGACTCCCCCTTATATGGAATGATATATGAGTATCTTAAGACCAATATCGTACCCATTGACTTGTCCCAAAACCAAAAACGTAACTTTATCCGACAAGCTGCCCGTTATACCCTTACTGCTGATACTTTGTACCATCGAGGTCTAGATGGTACTCTTCTTCATTGCCTTGATCGTAATGAATCTGACTCCGCTTTACATGAGCTTCATGAAGGTATCTATGGCACACATTCCAGTGGTACTACTCTTGCTAAAAATCTTCTAAGGATGGGGTACTACTGGCCTAGAATGGAAAAATATTCTTATCACTTTGCAAAAAAGTGTCCTAAATGCCAGATTCATGGCAATCTTATACATGCACCAGCACAGGAACTGCAGCCATTCACAACATCCTGGCCCTTTTGTCAGTGGGGACTAGACTTAGTCGGAAAAATTCATCCTTCATCTTCAAATGGACACAAGTTCATTATAACTGCAACAGAGTACTTTACCAAGTGGATTGAAGCAGTCCCCATGACCATAGTGACTGGGAAACAAATTGTCTCTTTTATCCTTAATTATCTAATCTGCAGATATAGTATTCCTAGTTCCATCATCATTGATAATGGACAACCTTTCAAAAACCAAGATGTCCAAGAACTATGTGAGAAATTCAAAATCCAACATCATTTCTCTACACCATACTACCCACAGGGGAATGGTTAGGCAGAAGAGTCCAACAAAACAATATTGAAAATCCTAAAGAAAACAGTGAATGATGCAGGCAAAGATTGGCATGTGCATCTTAATCCAGCACTTTGAGCATACAGAACTAGCATTTGCACACCTACCGGAGCTACGCCATACTCATTAGTATATGGATCAAAAGCTATTTTACCCCTGGAGGTAGAAATTCCATCTCTCAGAGTCTCTATAAAAGGCTTAATCCCAGATGAAGAGTATCGAGTTAACCAACTGCAAGAACTTGAACTATTAGATGAAAGACGCCAGCATGCTTATACTCATCTCAAAGCATATCAGCAATGCATGTGCAGAAGCTACAACCACAAAGTCATTCCCTGGATTTTTAAAGTTCGTGACCTATTCCTCAAAGAAAATCCAAGAAATCAGTAAGATCGAGAAAAGAAAGGGAAATTTGAACTTAACTGGTTAGGTCCCTATGTCATCATATCAGTCTATGGATCAGGTGCTTATCAGCTAACAACTTCAGAAGGAGATGTGCTCAACAAACCAACTAACAGCATCCATCTGAAGAAATACTACACTTGAGTAGTCTAATGCATGGAAAAAGTCAAAAAAATCAAAAAATCAAGAAAAAGCAAATAAAAAGGTACAATAAAAACAACTGGTGAAAACCTAGTAACAGGCGCTATTGTGAAAGAACAACTCCTCTATCTATATCCATATCCTTATCTCTGCAATAAAGCACTATCGGCCATCGCCTGACATTTTATCACAAATATCCATTCAAGACATACTTAGCGTAGTCACTATCCTGATTTATCCATCTAGCCATTTCACCACATCTCACCATGGCTTGGTAATCACTGTACATACCCGCATCAAGAGGTACACCTAGCTAGGGGCAATAACCGTCTAAAACTTGCAGCATGTTCAAACCGTCAAAACTATTTGCAAAACTCAGAACATCATATCCAACAACCAAAGGCTCACGCAAATCACAAAGCAAAACATTGATCGATCAAACAAGGAATCACAAAAGAAATATGATGGATGATTTTCTGAAGTATCACATGTTGCATTTTGCATAAAGTTTTGACTATTCTTGCATTTAAACTTTTTGAATTATTGGATTCTCTATATTTTCTCCACAATGCTTCAAAGCTAGAGAAACATCGGGAAACTCCAATATTTTGTTAGTTTTCTGTCTGTGAGGCGATCATTTGTACTGTGTAAATACTTGTCTCGAGACGTGATTCACAACACATCACTGAAGATATAATTCCACTTTACGCATACAAATGGTTTAATCTTGTCTGTTTATACGCAATCCGCACTCAGGTCGTCCTGGTTCAATTATACCTTGACGCTTGTGCTATCTTGCAAAATCAAACATCATGTAATTTTTTCTCAGGTCATGATGGTTCAATTATACCATTATGCTTGTATAAATTTCAACATATCCCAAGATCAATCAAGGCTCAATGATGATATATATATTGAAAGAAAAT